>NC_133538.1:13168356-13472245 GCF_048544455.1 Silene latifolia | reverse complement strand
GCGCGGTGGGGAAATGTCGAGCCGACGAGATTTGACGCATTTTGTGAGGGCGTGCATGCGGGTGAAGACTGGTGTTTGGAAAGTTGTGATTTGGACTGTGAGGGATGAGGGAGAAAGTGAGAAATAATGAAACAAAATTAGGGATTTGGACTTGTTGTCTTTGACAGGGATGAGTGAGTGAGGAAGTGTTACTTGCTTTTCTTGTAAATATCCATTATCTTATTGCTGCGTTTGGGGATAAAACGCCTCATATTGTTCTATTTGCGGCATTTTTTTCAGTAAACGCATCAAATAACCTTGTGTTTTTAAAAAAAAAATTAATTCAATTTTTATTTGCTGCTTTTTGGCAAAAACGCCGCAAATGAAGAGCCGCAAATTAATGTTTTTCTACTAGTGGTTGTTGGAGTCGGGATTTGAATTTTTGAGTCAGTTTTGGGTCCGGTGTCTGTTTTTACTCTAGTTAGTGTCATTGCGACCCGTCATCATGCATTAAACATCCAGGTACTTTTGAAAAGTTTTTAAATATTTTGTTTTCGAAATCGTTTTGATTTTTACGACGTATAGTTATACAGAACTGTCGATTAAATGCTGCGATTCCTAAGCATGTTGTAGTCCGATAATCATCGGGTGTTTGTTGGAGACTCGATAGATACTGGGTATCTACAGAGCCCCCACTTTGACTGAGACTTGGACAGGGCGAAAGTCAAAGTATAGCCCCCAGGTCAATTGAAGATTACATCCTGGACACCAAAGCGACGTCAAGGCGGCTCGAAAGGGTTCGGGCCAAGGACCTGCCGTCGGGAAGGACGACACCAAGGCGACTCGGGGATACACTGGACCTGTCGTCGGGAAAAATTTAGAGTCTGTCGACTGTCCGTACAGGTCATTTAAAGTCCGTTAGACTACGTATGAAGGCTCACTAGCCATAAGAAGGAGTCATACCTGAGGCATCTCCGGAATATGTCCTTGAACTATTTCTTATTTACGGGGAAAGGCTCGCCATCCGGGTTGCGTATATGATGGGGCTCACCAGCCATGTTGAAGGTGTGCGTTGTGAGGCTCACCGGCCATACTGAATGTGCATTGTGAGGCTCGCCAGCCATGTTGAATGTGCGTTGTGAGGCTCGCCAGCCATGTTGAATGTGCATTGTGAGGCTCGCCAGCCATGTTGAATGTGCATTGTGAGGCTCGCTAGCCATGTTGAATCTTCGTTGTAAGGCTCGCCAGCCATGTTGAATGTGCGTTGTGAGGCTCGCCAGCCATGTTGAATGTGCGTTGTGAGGCTCGCCAGCCATGTTGAAGGTCGAATGATCGACTGTGGCAAATAGCCGTGTTAGACGGGCCTATTTCGAGAGGTCGTTGAGTTTAGCGGGCTCCATGAGGAGGCCTCCGATATCCTGCTGGGGAATTTCGGTGTTCATATTGGATGTTCGTAGTGCCGAAAAGAGATAGGCTTGTGAGCCTGGCTGCTGTGGACGGCGGTGATTTCGAATCCCGAAGAGAGGCAACGGTTTTTATTGCCGTTTGTTGGAAGTTCGTAGAAAAGGGCAGATGTGTATTCTGCTATTTGATGTGTGTTTGGGGGACAACGGTTTTGACTCCCTCTTCCCGTGATTTGGAATTTGTAAGGAGTAGTGAATTTGAATTTCACCATCTTGTTCGAAGGTGTGACGGTTTTTAATGCCGTTTGTTTGAAATTTGAAAATAGTGAATTTGAATTTCACTATTTGTTTTCTGTGACTTGGAAATGTTGTCGAAAATTTTGTGAAATAGCGAATTTGAATTTCACTGTTTTGTATTTTTGTTTGAAAATGACGGTTTTTAATGCCGTTGTGGAAAGTTTGAAATTTGCGGAAATAGCGAATTTGAATTTCACTATTTTGTATTTGTTTGAGAAAATGACGGTTTTTAATTCCGTCATTGAAAATTTGAAATCTGCGAAAATAGCGAATTTGAATTTCACTATTTTGTATTTGTTTGAGAAAATGACGGTTTTTAATTCCGTCATTTGAAATTTGTGGAAATGGTGTGGGAATTGGGCCAAAGCCCAAAATTCCGCTGAATAAGTAGGGAACACCTCATTGAGGTGCGAGCCTTCCTGCGATGGAAGGGGCTCCTTATTTTTCTGTAAAAAGACGCGAGAAGCCTAAGCTCCTCATTTACTTCGTCTTCTTCACCAAAACTACGAAAATCCGCAAAATTGCCAGTTTTGATCTCTTCGTTTGCTTGCTTTCGTGCTACAAACATCATGTCATCTCAAGGTATGTCAATCCTCTTGAATCCATTTGAATTTGTTTGTCTTTTTGTTAATTGAATTAGGGCGAAACCCTAACCCCTCGAAAATCGATTTGGGCATTTTTGTTGGGCCCGTTTTTGAGTGAAATTGATGATTGCATCAGATTAGAAACCTGTTTAGGAGTATAGGGGTGCTTTTACTTTGCATTTTGGTCCCCGTTCCCGCTCCCTAGGCTCGAAAAACGTGAATGAGGTGGAAAATCGTCTTATTTCACAATGACGTGTTTGTTTGCTTGAGTTGTGTGCCTCACTATGAAGGGTAATATCCGTATAAAACCCCTTAAAATTAAGGACTATAACGTAATTTACCATGTGATTAATTGTCATAAACGAAAAAAACAAGAGAAACAATAAAAGAATAAGAATCAACCTCGGGTCCTATGCAAATCGGCCTAAGAATAGAAATCAACGTAGATTTCCTCCTAATTGTTGCACCCAAGATCGTCTGAGTACGTTTTTTATCGCACCCGCTTCCATGACAAAATCGCTATACGTGGCGATCTCGTTAGCTCCAGCCGTGGGGCCTGGGTTTGGCAGGATGGGCTCTATCAGATATTTGAGCTTCCGTCGCCGATGGCGGCATTCCGTAATGCCGCCTCCCATCCGCGAAGTTTGATCCATCATTCTTCGATCGAGTAGACCGATTCATCCGATTCATGAAGATCCGCCAGGACTCACGGTCCAATGTGGCACTTGGCATTGGGTCGTTCATACGGCCAGCCATTTTGTTATTAGCAGTTTAAATGATCGTGTTCTACACTGAAAAAGAAAGAAAAACAAAACGAAATAAGCAACTCATCGAGGTGATTTAAGTCTAATTAAAATTCATTTTAACGTGTAGACTCATTGCACTTGTATAATCGATCTACCTCAAGAATTATACAAATGATCCCAAGACTCAATTTCTGTAAATTGATAAACCAACTGTTTGGCTAGTTCTACCGTTTGAACTCTCGGTCGATAGATTTTCGTAAATCCTATCTGTAGTCCACCATAATCACAGGATCGTACGAGTGACCATAGTGTTGAGATAAAATAGGTCAATCAGTTCCAACTTACCCGACGTAGAAGGGGTCATTTTATGCCTACCGACGAAGAAGGGATTCATTAGAGTTTGACCTATAAAGACTGTTCTCAATTTTTTTGGTTATACGAGGAAGATCCCATCAACTTAGTTTCAATTCATTTAAAGTGAATGAAAGTCTAGCATTACGTGAATGAATTAACTTAGGTGATGACTTATTAATTCCGTGTGACATCTGTATGTCATATAAAACTAACGTGTAACCTCTATATGAGTCAGTTTTCATGCGAATATTAGGTGGTTTGGTTTTAGGCGGAATATGATGCAAACTATCGTTACGATGAAAAACGTAAAAAATGCAAAACGTAAATAAAAGTCCTAGTGTGGCCTATCCTAGCAAAAAAAACATAATACAACTTTGGAATCCACCGTTGGACCCGCGAAGCTTGTCTTGATGTTCCATCTTGATCCATGCAGCGGGAGTGAGCATCCGATCTCCATCTTTGGTCTTCTCAAAATTACAATTTAAAATTTACAAAATATAAACCTATTTACATTCTAAATTAAAACTGTAATTACAATGAAAAATCCAAAACGGAGATGCGAGATCTCAAAATACAACCAAGACCGTGTTCCATCATTACGGTAACACGTTCTACTAAGGCCACACTAAGATACAACCGTTTGTAAAATTAAATACGTAATAAAAACATTCATGGCATTCAAAAGTAACGATAAATAAAAGATGCATCAACTAAAACAAAAATTTATTCGTGACATAATTCCGTAATTATGTTAAATTTATCCAAACCACCTTTTAACGCTTAAAATTATATGACAAAACCGCTTTTATCAACTTAATTTTAATTCATTACAATCCGTTACTTTAAACCGCTTTAAAATAACTAAATGGTACGTGTGTGAACCGTTTCACAATCAAGCGAGTGCACAAAATCCGTATTATGTACATATTAGGCCGAGAAAAAAAATAAAACACAAAAAAACTTTTTTTTTCTTTTCAGCGCGGCCAGAACAAAAAAGGGCTCGATCGACTGATACTGCCAGTCGATCGAGTGGTTTGCCAAACAGAAAGTGCTCGATCGACTGAACTCGAGGTCGATCGAGTACTTTTATTATAACAACTGCTTCGATCGAGTACGAGGACTTCTCGATCGAACAGTTAGGGTTTTAAAAAAAACGAAACAAAAAAACCCTCGTTGAAATCGATTTGTCAAAACAAAAACCAATTGTAATTTAGACCTAATTCGTATAAAATTAAATCTACAATTGACAAAACCTTAACATATTGCTATAATTATCGTTTAAAATAACAATATGCAAAGAACAAATCGAAAAATAAAACCAATCGATCGAGACACTAAAGTCCTCGATCGATCGATCACCGTGAGCATACATGGCACGGTTTTCAAGACAAAAATATCGATTCAAATCGTTTTATGAAAATCACAATGAAAATATACGTGGCCTCGCTCTGATACCACTTGAAGCGTAATATCCGTATAAAACCCCTTAAAATTAAGGACTATAACGGAATTTACCATGTGATTAATTGTCATAAACGAAAAAAGCAAGAGAAACGATAAAAGAATAAGAATCAACCTCGGGTCCTATGCAAATCGGCCTAAGAACAGAAATCAACGTAGATTTCCTCCTAATTGTTGCACCCAAGATCGCCCGAGACTATGCCCTTGTGCTAGAAATTGCTCTCTGATTGCCTTGCAATATTGAGAGAGCTTTTGTGAGGTTTTTGATGTGAGATCTAGAATTTCAGAGAAAAATACTCCAAAACCCTAATTTTTCTTCAAATGAAAAATGATTAGGTCAAAGGGAGAGAAGAACTCTCCTTTTGTTCTTCTCGGCCAACCGTGAGCTCAAGGGGGGAGTGGGCTTTCCACTTTCTCCTTATTTAACTCGTGGTCCGACTCGTTTTGCTAAATGGTATATGATGGGTTTTAATTATAAATCGTCATCCTATATCGGATATTAAAATATCGACTAGTAACATGAATCAGTCGACATATTATTATTTGTCCGACAATGACAATATTGTATAATTAATCAATTCAATATACATTAATTAAATATAACCGTTTATATTCAATTTACGAATTAACCGCTTAATTCACCTTAGCCAGTATTATTTAATCCGTATTAAATAAATATCTCAACATCGCGTTTGACTAATTATTAGTCAATAACTCGACTAACTGCTTAGTCATATTAGGCATCAACATGATTGTATTTTCATACCGTCACATCTCTCAAACGTATCCTATAGGTGTGACTTTTAGGGACCAGTTGATCACCGCCATCTGTATGAAAATAACGTCAAACTTATCTAGCAAGCCAACCGTTATTGATAAACGTGGACCAACTGATAATAATACAAAAGTATACCCTTTGATCCTTTTAGAGATTTATATGTCATTGCACTAACTGTGGAGGACACCAGCCCCAACAAGCTCCCATTTGTCCGTACAAGTGCACGTGCAATAATGTTATCCGCACTAACTGGAGGACACCGGCTCCAACAAACTCCCACTTGTCCGTACAAGTGTATGTGCGATAACCGATTCTCATATCCATTTAAAATTTCTCCCACTCAATGTAAAACAATTTGCAGATCCGTATCCGCAAAGGTCGTATTTTACAATCGATCAGATCAAGAGTGGTTTCCCGACTAGAGAGTAACTTAAGCGATAAAACGAATCCGTATTCGAGCATGGCCATGCATTTCGATTCTGACTCCTCGAGTGGCCCCGAGAAATATCGAGTACCTGATAAAGGCTGAATATTTCCTTCAACTCGACTCCTGCCGATTTAAGCACAGTATGAAATGACCCAGAAAAAATCTACTTGGCCCCCTGTTACGGAAGACCGTGAGAAAGAAACCAAAGTCACTCAAAATCTTCCTTAGTCTCAAGAGACAGTCGATAGTCAAAAGAATCGACTCTTGGGATCACCATGGAGGTCCTATCCACGACCTGGCACCGAATGTTATAAAACATTTAGGACTCCACGTCGTTGTCACAATTGTGTCCTACGAGATATCCGTATAACTCGCCTCTGTGATTGGTCAGTCAACCGTTTGACTTATGGCTCGTTGAACCCACCATCAACCAGCGTCACAAAATAATTGCAAGAGTTATCAGCTCACTTGGGCAATTAAGGACCAAAAATATAATGTTTGTTCAGTTCACTTTGTGGTGTTCAAGATAGTCGTACAACTCCACATGAAAAACAAAATATATAAATATCAAAATGATGATGTCGTATAGAGTACACGAGAAAAAGAATCTAATCCATAAAAGAGTACTACAACTCAGGAACACGTTTAATTCCCATGGAAATAACATGCCCTTCATGCTTATCTTGTCGTAATGGTTTAGTGAGAGGATCTGCTATATTATCATCTGTAGCAATCTTTTCTATCACTATCTCCTTTTGCTCCACGTAATCTCGGATTAGATGAGCTTTCCGTTGTACGTGTCTAGACTTGTTGCTAGACTTAGGCTCCTTAGCCTGGAAGATGGCACCTCTATTGTCGCAATAGATGGTGATCGGGTCATTCGAACTAGGCACTACAGATAGTCCTTGTAGGAATTGACGCATCCATATCGCTTCCTTTGCAGCTTCAGACGCGGCATAGTACTCGGACTCAGTCGTAGAATCTCTTGTAACACTTTGTTTGGAACTCTTCCACCTGATGCAGCGCCATTAAGAGTAAAAACGAATCGGCACCGAGATTTCGAGTCATCTCGATCCGTTTGGAAGCTAGCATCACAGAATCGGTTGCGCATAGCTTTTGATCGCTTTGCATAAGTCAATGCCCAATCTTTAGTCCTCCGTAGGTACTTAAGAATGTTCTTGTGACCATCCAATGTGATTCACCTGGATCTTTGTTGGAATCGACTTGTCATACTCAATGCATATGCCACGTCCGGATGTGTGCATATCATGGCATACATGATTGATCCTATTGCCGAAGCATAAGGAATCCGGGTCATGCGCTCTATCTCTTCCGGTGTCTTTGGTGCCTGAGACTTGCTCAAATGCACCCCTAGAGCCATGGGAAGAAACCCCTTTTTGGAGTTAATCATGCTGAATCTCTCTAGAATCTTGTCTATATAAGACTCCTGACTGAGAGATAACATCAGACGTGATCTATCTCGATAGATACGGATGCCCAAAATTCTTTGTGCCTCACCCAGATCTTTCATCTGGAAATGGTTCTTCAACCATACTTTTACCGAAGTTAAGAGAGGTATGTCATTCCCAATCAGGAGTATGTCATCAACTTACAATATTAGGAAGACAATCTTGCTCCCACTCGACTTGATATATAGACATGGTTCCTTGACCGATCGAGTAAATCCATTCTCTTTTATCACTTGGTCGAAACGATGATTCCAACTCCGAGAAGCTTGCTTAAGTCCATAAATGGAACGCTTAAGCTTGCATACTTTCTTAGGATGTTTAGGATCGATGAAACCTTCGGGTTGTACCATGTACAACTCTTCCTCCAAATAACCGTTTAAGAAGGCGGTTTTCACATCCATCCGCCAAATTTCATAGTCATGAAAAGCGGCAATCGCTAAGATAATCCGAATGGGAACGCAAAGATGACTACGGGTGCAAAAATTTCATCGTAGTGCAAACCTGGCACTTGGGTGAAACCTTTAGCAACTAATCGTGCTTTATAGATATCTTGTTGACCTTCCACAGAATGCTTTATCTTGTAAAGCCATTTGCATTGAAGGGACGAACCTTAGCGGCAAGTCAACAAGATCCCATACGTTGTTCTCATACATGGAGTCCATCTCGGATTGCATGGCCTCAAGCCATAGCTTTGAGTCGGAACTAGTCATGGCACCTTTATAGGTTGCGGGTTCACTACTCGTTAAGAGCAGAATGTCATCTATGTCATGTTCCTCAACCATCCCTATGTATCTGTCCGGAGGAATAGAGACTCTTCCCGACCTCCTAGGTTCCTCAAAGAATACTAAACCGCAGTAGGGATTGAAGGAACTGGTTCCTCCAATGGTTGCTCGGCATTTGGTTCGGAATCTCCCGAGCTCGAAGGTTCTATTACTCTTCGCGTTCTCGAGAAACTCCTACTCTAAGAACGTCGCACTAGCCGCAACAAATACACGTTGTTCGGTTGGCGAATAGAAGTAATGACCAAATGTTCCTTTAGGATAACCTATAAAGTATGTCTTGACCGATCGCGGGCCGAGCTTATCCTCGTGTCTCCACTTGACATAAGCCTCGCAGCCCCAAACCCGTATAAAGGACAAGTTGGGGACCGTTCCCTTCCATAGTTCATATGGTGTCTTGTCACGACTTTAGACGGACTTGGTTAAGTATTAGAGCAGGTGATTAAGAGCATAACCCCATAATGAATCGAGGCAATACGGTGTAACTCATCATGGATCGAACCATATCAAGTAGTGTTCGATTTCTCCATTCGGACACACCATTCAACCGAGGTGTTCGGTGGAGTTAAGCGTAAGGCAATCCCATGATCCTTAAGGTGTTGATCAAACTCGTGTGAAAGATACTCGCCACCACGGTCTGATCGTAGTGTTTTAATCTTTCTACCCGATTGGTTCTCAGACCGGTCTGGTATTCTTTGAATTTCTCAAAGGACTCACTTTTATGCTTCATTAAGTAGACATAGCCATATCTACTTAAATCGTCCGTGAAAGTGATAAAATACCTATAGCCTTCTCGTGCGGTGATTGACATAGGTCCACACACATCCGTATGTATGAGTCCTAATAGGTCAGCAACGCACATTCCAACACCTTTGAAGGAAATTCGAGTCATCTTACCAATGAGACATGATTCACACGTGCCAAATGATTGAAAATCAAAGGCCGAGATAGCTCCATTCTTTATGTCTTTGTTTAACGCGTTTCTCATTAATGTGTCCCATACGGCATTGCCATAGATAAGTTTGATCTTTGTCACCAACCTTTAACTTTTTATTCATTACGTGCAATATTTCGTTGGTCCGATCTAAAACATAAATTCCATTCATGGAGAGACGCCTTGCCATAAATCATATCGTGTAATGACAAAATGCAGCTATTATTCTCTATTACAAATGAAAAACCAAGTTTGTCAAGTGCGTAAACCGAAATAATGTTTTTGGATAGACAGGTACATAATAGCGATTATATAAAAATAACTCAAATCCGCTAGGAAAGCTGGATCACATATGTTCCCCTCGAGACGGCGACCACTCGTGCTCCATTCCCGACACGCAGTCCACCTCACCCTTTACGAGGGGTTCGATGTTTCGGAGCCCCCGCACATGATTGCCTGAGATGAGAACCACAACCGGTATCTAGTACCCAAGTTCCGTAACTTGCGTGGATAATCTCAATCATATGAATAAAAGAAGAAGAAGTAGACATACCAACAGGAGTAACGCGACCTGCTTTTATGTCCTCATGGTATACAAGACATGTACGCCTCCAATGCCCAGTCTTGTGGCAATGATGGCATTCCATGTTACCGGTCTTGCTCTTTGTCGTGCCTAGTGAGGTGCTCGACTCACCAGGCCCACTCTTACCCGATCCCGACTTCTTAAACTTCGGTTTACCCTACCGCTAGGTCTCGCACTGAGCTTTGCCCTTACCCTTGCCCTTGTTTGACACAACGAGAACATCCTATTTCAGGCTCCCACTAAACTTCATGTCCTTCTCGGTCTGTACGAGAAGGGAGTGTAGTGCATGAGGACTTTTCTTCAAATCATTCATATAGTAATTGGCTCTAAAGAGCGCAAAACCATCGTGGAGTGAATGAAGCATGCGTTCAATCACAATGTTCTCACTGACCTTACAATCAAGTGCCTCCAGTTTCTCGACATTCTCAATCATGCTGAGAATGTGTGGGCTAACCGGTTGGCCCTTCTGGAGTTTCGTCTCAAAGAAGCGACAAGTATGCTCATAGGTCACGATTCTCGGTGCTTTGGAGAATTCCTTAGTGAGCGTGGTGAAAATCTTGTTTGCACCTTGGGCTATGAAGCGTTTCTGCAAATTGGATTCCATTGCAAAAATGAGTACGTTTTTTATCGCACCCGCTTCCATGACAAAATCGCTATACGTGGCGATCTCGTTAGCTCGGCCGTGGGGCCTGGGTTTGGCGGGATGGGCTCTATCGATATTTGAGCTTCCGTCGGCCGATGGCGGCATTCCGTAATGCCGCCTCCCATCCGCGAAGTTTGATCCATCATTCTTGATCGAGTAGCGATTCATCTGATTCATGAAGATCCGAAGCCAGGACTCACGGTCCAATGTGGCACTTGGCATTGGGTCGTTCATACGGCCAGCCATTTTGTTATTAGCAGTTTAAATGATCGTGTTCTACACTGAAAAAGAAAGAAAAACAAAACGAAATAAGCAACTCATCGAGGTGATTTAAGTCTAATTAAAATTCATTTTAACGTGTAGACTCATTGCACTTGTATAATCGATCTACCTCAAGAATTATACAAATGATCCCAAGATTCAATTTCTGTAAATTGATAAACCAACTGTTTGGCTAGTTCTACCGTTTGAACTCTCGGTCGATAGATTTTCGTAAATCCTATCTGTAGTCCACCATAATCACAGGATCGTACGAGTGACCATAGTGTTGAGATAAAATAGGTCAATCAGTTCCAACTTACCCGACGTAGAAGGGGTCATTTTATGCCTACCGACGAAGAAGGGATTCATTAGAGTTTGACCTATAAAGACTGTTCTCAATTTTTTTGGTTATACGAGGAAGATCCCATCAACTTAGTTTCAATTCATTTAAAGTGAATGAAAGTCTAGCATTACGTGAATGAATTAACTTAGGTGATGACTTATTAATTCCGTGTGACATCTGTATGTCATATAAAACTAACGTGTAACCTCTATATGAGTCAGTTTTCATGCGAATATTAGGTGGTTTGGTTTTAGGCGGAATATGATGCAAACTATCGTTACGATGAAAAACGTAAAAAATGCAAAACGTAAATAAAAGTCCTAGTGTGGCCTATCCTAGCAAAAAAAACATAATACAACTTTGGAATCCACCGTTGGACCCGCAAAGCTTGTCTTGATGTTCCATCTTGATCCATGCAGCGGGAGTGAGCATCCGATCTCCATCTTTGGTCTTCTCAAAATTACAATTTAAAATTTACAAAATATAAACCTATTTACATTCTAAATTAAACCGTAATTACAATGAAAAATCCAAAACGGAGATGCGAGATCTCAAAATACAACCAAGACCGTGTTCCATCATTACGGTAACACGTTCTACTAAGGCCACACTAAGATACAACCGTTTGTAAAATTAAATACGTAATAAAAACATTCATGGCATTCAAAAGTAACGATAAATAAAAGATGCATCAACTAAAACAAAAATTTATTCGTGACATAATTCCGTAATTATGTTAAATTTATCCAAACCACCTTTTAACGCTTAAAATTATATGACAAAACCGCTTTTATCAACTTAATTTTAATTCATTACAATCCGTTACTTTAAACCGCTTTAAAATAACTAAATGCTACGTGTGTGAACCGTTTCACAATCAAGCGAGTGCACAAAATCTGTATTATGTACATATTAGGCCGCGAAAAAAAATAAAACACAAAAAAACTTTTTTTTTCTTTTCAGCGCGGCCAGAACAAAAAAGGGCTCGATCGATCGACATCGCAATCGATCGAGTGGTTTGCCAAACAGAAAGTGCTCGATCGATGATCTCGAGGTCGATCGAGTACTTTTATTGCTTAATTTGTTCGATCGAAAGTACGAGGACTTCTCGATCAAACAGTTAGGTTTTAAAAAACGAAACAAAAAAACCCTCGTTGAAATCGATTTGTCAAAACAAAAACCAATTGTAATTTAGACCTAATTCGTATAAAATTAAATCTACAATTGACAAAACCTTAACATATTGCTATAATTATCGTTTAAAATAACAATATGCAAAGAACAAATCGAAAAATAAAACCAATCGATCGAGACACTAAAGTCCTCGATCGACTGATCAGCCGTGAGCATACATGGCACGGTTTTCAAGACAAAAAAATATCGATTCAAATCGTTTTATGAAAATCACAATGAAAATATACGTGGCCTCGCTCTGATACCACTTGAAGCGTAATATCCGTATAAAACCCCTTAAAATTAAGGACTATAACGGAATTTACCATGTGATTAATTGTCATAAACGAAAAAAGCAAGAGAAACGATAAAAGAATAAGAATCAACCTCGGGTCCTATGCAAATCGGCCTAAGAACAGAAATCAACGTAGATTTCCTCCTAATTGTTGCACCCAAGATCGTCTGAGACTATGCCCCTTGTGCTAGAAATTGCTCTCTGATTGCCTTGCAATATTGAGAGAGCTTTTGTGAGGTTTTTGATGTGAGATCTAGAATTTCAGAGAAAAATACTCCAAAACCCTAATTTTTCTTCAAATGAAAAATGATTAGGTCAAAAGGAGAGAAGGACTCTCCTTTTGTTCTTCTCGGCCAACCGTGAGCTCAAGGGGGGAGTGGGCTTTCCACTTTCTCCTTATTTAACTCGTGGTCCGACTCGTTTTGCTAAAATGTATATGACGGGATTTAATTATAAATCGTCATCCTATATTGGATATTAAAATATCGACTAGTAACATGAATCAGTCGACATATTATTATTTGTCTGACAATGACAATATTGTATAATTAATCAATTCAATATACATTAATTAAATATAACCGTTTATATTCAATTTACGAATTAACCGCTTAATTCACCTGAGCCAGTATTATTTAATCCGTATTAAATAAATATCTCAACATCGCGTTTGACTAATTATTAGTCAATAACTCTGACTAACCGCTTAGTCATATTAGGCATCAACATGACTGTATTTTCATACCGTCACATCTCTCAAACGTATCCTATAGGTGTGACTTTTAGGGACCAGTTGATCACCTCCATCTGTATGACAATAACGTCAAACTTATCTAGCAAGCTTACCGTTATTGATAAACGTGGACCAACTGATAATAATACAAAAGTATACCCTTTGATCCTTTTAGAGATTTATATGTCATTGCACTAACTATGGAGGACACCAGCCCCAACAAGCTCCCACTTGTCCGTACAAGTGTACGTGCAATAACGTTATCCGCACTAACTGGAGGACACCGGCTCCAACACACAAGGTTGCATTGTGGTCGGGGAAGACCGTCTTTGCTATATTGAACCTTCATTGGGCGTTGTGGGCAAAATTTGAAATTTTGCATTTGTGAGACGGTCTTATGCTAACGAAATAAGCATCTGTTTGGGCTCAAACTGAGCCGGTTTGTCTTGAAATGGACCTTAACGGTAGTTTAGGTCACTTTGCGATGTGATTAAATCATGTTGTTTTGTTGTCGTCGTATTTTGAATTTTTGACCTGTTTGTGCCCGAATTGGCGTAAAATTGCCTTTTTTGAGCTGTGAAAAATACCCAGTTGTGTCGGGAATTTTTGATGTTTATTTTGCGGACTTTGTGTGGGCCTTGAGGTGTTGGGTGATTTTTGTCGTTGTTTTGAATCGTCTTTTGCTTGAAAAGAAGGGCGAGTCGTTTTTTTGTGCGAATTTTGTGAAGTGTTTTTGTTGGACGGGTTTGGGCGGGTTTGCCCTTGTTTTGTTTTGCATTTGCAGGTGGTTTGTTCTTGGATTTTTTATATTTTGTGCCGTCGTAATGCCGAAATTTCGGCTGACATTTTTGTTTTTGTTTTGATTGCAGGTGAGTGTTCCGGGCCCACCGGGTCCGTTGCTGAGGCTTTGGAGCTCCTGTTTGGGACCGGTCCGGTTAGCGGGTTAGTACTCCGGCGAGTGCGCCTGAGGTAATGGTGGAGGATGCTTTCGACGAGGAGCCCACTGAGGAGGCTGTTAGAGCCGAGGGAGCTACGGAGGCTCATGAGGAGGCCGGTGTTGGGGCCGTGGGTGCTGAGGGATCCACGGGGGCTCGGGAGGATCCCGTTGTCGAGGCTGTTGGTGGTGGGAGGGCTCAGACTGGATCTGAGGCCGGTACCTCCGGGTGTTGGAGCTTGTGTCCTCCACAAATTAGTGTGATAACATTTGTAAATTTTTTACAGGTTCACGTGGGTATACTTCGTATATTTAATCAGTTGATTAACGTTTACCTAATAACAGTTGGCTTGCTAGAAAGTTTGACGTTATTATCATACAGATGGCGGTGATCAACTGGTCCCTAAAGGTCACACCTATAGGATGTGTTTGAGAGATGTGGTTATAGAAATATAATCACATTGATGCCTAATATGACTAAACAGTTAGTCAATGTGTTGATGAGACAATTATTTAATGAAGATTAAATAATATTAGTTGAGACAAATTAACTGTAAATTCGTAAATTGAATATAATAAGTTATATTTAATTAAATGTATGTAATGTTAGCTTGGACGAATTAATCTGTTAATTCGTAATTAAATGTAATCGGTTATATTTAATATCAACAAGATGAATGTGTCATAGTGGTAATAGTGAGGGTACACAAACCAAGAGGTCATGGGTTCGATCCTCACTAGATGACAATTTAACACATTTTATACATTTTTTGAATAACCGAAAATAAGGAAATATACTCCTTATTTCGGTCAAATGGGCCAAAATTAAAAGAAGATGATCTACCCTAATTACTTCCTAATACACGGTTTATAGGGAGTGAGGGAGAACATTATTCTAACCTAATTTTTGCTAAGCCATTTGTGCCTCCTCTCTCATAAAAAAACACAAAAACCTAAATTTTTACAGAAAATTTTGGATAGATTCTAGCACAATCAAAGGGCATATGTCATATCGTCTTGGGTGCAACTGATAGGCGAATATCTACTTTAATATTGTTCTTAGGCCGTATTTGCTAGGACCGAAGGTTATTTCTGAATCCTTTAGTTTTGTTTATGTATTTTTATTTTATGACTAGTGATCATCTTCATAAAATTCGTTATAATCCTTGAACATAAAGGGATTCATACAGATAAATCCCACAAGTGGTATCAGAGCAAAGGCCACGAATTTTAATTTTGATGATTTTCATAAAATTGTATGTAATCAATATGAGGAATTTCGGAAAAAATTAGGGTTTTTCGGCTGAAATTTTTTTTACCGAGAGAAATTTTTTCTTTTCGGCCTGTTTTCATTCTTTTTCTTTTGCTTGATGTTACATATCATTGTTTTAATCAGTTAAAATTATCATATGAAGAATTGGTAGATTTTTATTTAATGCAGATTAAGTTAAAATGCAAATAGAATCGTCATGTCGATGATACAAGAACTTGTTTTTGCTATATAGTTTTAGCATATACAATTAATCATGTTTATTAATTCATTTGCTAAATCATGTTCTAATAGCAACTGTAAACATTTTCTTCATCGAATTTTTTTTTGTATTAGGGCTTTTTGCCACAAAAGAAAAAAATTTGACGGCTTATTTTTTTAGGGTTTGCCGTGAGCTCAAAAAGAAAAAAAAAATTCTGTTTTTTTATGTTTGATTTTCCTGAAATGTCGAAAAAAAAAATTAGAAAAGTTTTTTTCCTTTCGGTTTTTGCCAAATTGCCGAATTGGGAAAAATTTTGGGCTGTTTTTTATTCCAGCCGTGAGCAGCTGGGAAATAAAAAAAAAATTTTTTTGGTTTTTTATTTTATTTTGCCGTGACTGAAAAAAAAACTTGTTTGTTTTGGCCAATTAGTTATTGTGAAACGGTTCACAATTTAAAGATACCATATTATTTTAAAGCAGTTTAAAATTTTGATGGATTAAATTCATATTACAAGTTTAATATGAATTAAGTTTGAAATTAATGTGATTAATTGAGGAATTGTCACTTAATTTGTTAATTTAAATAAGTGGTTTGGATAAATTAATCAACATAATTAAGGAATTGTGTCATGTATGTTTAATTTATTTTAGTTGATGCATTTTATTTTAATTTTGTTGAATGAATCGATTGAATGAATTTTATTTACGTATTTTTGCAATCAGTTGTAATTTGTAATACTTAGTGTAGTCTTAGTCAAATTATGTTTTCGTAATGAAGGAAACATGATTTTTTATGTAATTATGAGATCTCGAATCTCCTTTATTTTTCTTTAGTTTTTGGGTTTTGAAATTAGAATGTAATAAATAGGTTTATTATGTAAATTTTATTTATTGTATTTTTCAAAAGAAGACTAAAGATGGAGATTGGAGCTCACTCCCGCTACATGGATCAAGATGGAACATCAAGACAAGCTTCTCGGGTCCAAGGATGGATTCCAAACTTATATTTATTGTTCATTTTGATAGGATAGGCCACACTAGGACTTTTATTGTTTTTACGTTTTCATTCTAATTGCTTTTCATTCACATGATAGTTTATGCATCATATTCCGCCTAAAACCAAACCACCTACTACTAAAATGCATGAAAATTGACTCATATAGGTTGTATGTTAGTTTTCATGGACATACAGATGTCACAGTCTTATTAAGCCATCACCTTAGTTTATTCATTCTCGCATGCTAGATATTAGTTCACTTAAAATGAATTAAAATAAAGTTGATGGGATCTTCCTCTAAAACGGAAATTGAGATTAATCTTTATAAGGGCAAACAACTATGAATCCCTTCTTCGTCGGTAGGCATAATATGACCCCTTCTACGTTGGGTAAGTAGTTGTGTTGACTTAGTTTACCTCAACATCATAGTCCGAAGAGTTTCTCGTGATTATGATGGACTAAAGATAGAATTTACAGAAATTTATCGACCAAGAATTCTAACGGTAGAATTAGCTAAAAGGTTAGCTTATCAATTTACAGAGAATTGAGTCTTGGGATCATTTATATAATTCTTGAGGGAGATCAATTGTATAAATGTTTTGAGTCTTCGCGTTATGACAGTAGTTCATTAGACTTAAAAATATAAACGATGCAAATGCTTATTATTTTTATTCTTCTTCTCGCAGTGTAGAACACGTATATTTTGATAATACTGTTACAACTAAATGGCTGGAAATTACGCAATCCCAATGCCTAGTGCCACACTTGATCGCGCGTCCTGGTTTAAAATTTTTATGCACCATATGAATCAGTTCACACGTCTGAAAAACGACGGGTCCAACTTTGCAGATTGGGAGGCGGCACTACGGAATGCTGCCATTGCTGACGGTAAGCTCAAGTACTTAACTGAGCCAATACCGGTCAACTCAGGCCCCAATGCAGGAGTCAACGAGTCACTCGCTTATAGTGACTTCGTTATGGAAGCGGGTGCGATAAAGAACGTACTCATCTTTGCAATGGAAACCAATTTGCAGAGACGCTTCATTGCCCAAGGTGCAAACAAGATTTTCACCACGCTCACTAACGAGTTCTCAAAAGCACCGAGAATCGTTACATATGAGCATACTTGTCGCTTCTTTGATGCAAAACTCGGAAGAAGGGCCAACCGGTTAGCCCACACATTCTTCACATGATTGAGAATGTCGAGAAGTCGGAGGCACTTTGAATTGTAAAATCAGTGAGAGCATTGTCATTGACCGAATGCTTCATTCTCTTCACGATGGTTTTGCCCTTTTCAGGGCAAACTACTACATGAATGACTTGAAAAAGAGTCCTCATGAGCTACACTCCCTTCTCCTATAGACCGAGAAGAATATGAAATTGAGTGGGAGCATGAAGCAGGATGTTCTCACGATTTCCAACAAGGGTAAAGGTAAGGGCAAGGCTCATGGCGACCTAGTTGTAGGTAAGCCAAAGTTTAAAAAGCCAGGAAACGGTAAGAGTGTGCCTGGTGAGACTAGTGGCTCACAGGGCAAGGCAAAGAGCAAGGGCGGTGACGTAGAGTGCCACCATTGTCACAAGACTGGACATTGGAGGAGGAACTGTCCCGTCTACCGTAAGGACATCAAAGCAGGCCGTGTCGCTCCTGTTGGTATGTCATCTTATATTCATATGATTGAGATTAACCATGCAAGTTTCGGAACTTGGGTACTTGATGCTGGTTGTGGTTCTCATCTGTGTAATCATTTGCAGGGCCTAAAGAACATCATACCTCTCGAAAAAGGTGATGTCGACCTGCGTGTCGGGAATGGAGCACGAGTTGCTGCTGTCTCGAAGGGAACATATGTAATCCAACTCCCTAGTGGTTTTGAGTTAATTTTAAATAACTGTTACTATGTACCCAGTTTGTCTAAGAACATTATTTCTGTTTCCGTACTTGCAAAAGACGGTTTTGCTTTTTCAATAAAGGATAATAGCTGTATTTTCTCTTTCAATAAAATGATTTATGGCAAAGCAGTTTCCATGAATGGAATTTACATCTTAGACCAAACCACGGAAGTATTACACGTGAATAATAAGAAAATAAAGGTTGGTGACAAAGATCAAACCTATCTATGGCATTGCCGAATGGGACACATAAATGAGAAACGCGTGAAGAAACTCGTCGATAATGGGACTATTCCCGCATTCGATTTTTCTACATATGGCACGTGTGAATCATGTCTCATTGGCAAGATGACTCGAATTTCCTTCAAAGGTGTTGGAATGCGCGCTAGTGACCTATTAGGACTCATACATACTGATGTTTGTGGACCTATGTCAATTACCGCTAGAGATGGCTATAGATATTTTATCACTTTCACGGACGATTTGAGTAGATACGGATATGTCTACTTAATGAAGCATAAAAGTGAGTCCTTTGAGAAATTCAAGGAATACCAGAACAGGGTATAGAACCAACTGGGTAGAAAGATTAAAGCACTCCGTTCAGATCGGGGTGGCGAATATCTTTCAAATGAGTTTGATCAACACCTGAAAGACCGTGGAGTCGTTTTGCAGTTAACTCCACCTGGAACACCTCAATTGAATGGTGTGTCCGAACGGAGAAATCGAACCTTACTTGATATGGTTCGATCCATGATGAGTCACACGGTAGTGCCTGATTCATTATGGGGTTTTGCTCTTTTGTCAGCTGCTCTTATACTTAACTGAAGTCCGTCTAAAGCTGTCGACAAGA
The DNA here is from genome assembly GCF_048544455.1 of Silene latifolia. Lineage (NCBI taxonomy): Eukaryota > Viridiplantae > Streptophyta > Magnoliopsida > Caryophyllales > Caryophyllaceae > Silene > Silene latifolia. The sequence goes on along the minus strand of NC_133538.1, from coordinate 13,452,864 downwards.
CTCCATATGAAATGTGGAAAAGAACGGTCCCTAACTTGTCCTTTATTCGAGTTTGGGGCTGCGAGGCTTATGTCAAGTGGAGACACGAAGATAAGCTCGGCCCGCGATCGGTCAAGACGTACTTTATAGGTTATCCAAAAGGAACATTTGGTCATTACTTCTATTCGCCTACCGAACATCGAGTTTATGTTGCGGCTAGTGCGACGTTCTTAGAGAAAGAATTTCTCGAGAACAAGACGAGTAATAGAACCTTCGAGCTATCAGAGATTCCAGAACCAACAACCGAGGAACAGATGGAGGAAATTGTTCCTCCAACTGATGATACGGTTAATATTCCTGAGGAACGTAGGAGGTCGGGTAGAGTCTCTCATCCCCCGGACAGATACATTGGTATGGTCGAGGAGAATGACATTTTACTCCTAGAGAGTAATGAACCCGTTACCTATAAAGGTGCTATGACCTGTTCCGACTCAAAGCTATGGCACGAAGCCATGCAATCCGAGATGGACTCCATGTATGAGAATGACGTATGGGATCTAGTTGATTAACCTAATAAGGTAAAACCTCTACAGTGAAAATGGCTTTACAAAATAAAGCGTTCTGTAGACGCGCAACCAGATACCTATAAGGCACGACTTGTGCCAAAAGGTTTCACTCAAGTGCACGGATTGCATTATGATGAGATTTTTGCACCTGTAGTCATGCTACGTTCCATTCGGATAATCTTAGCGATAACCGCATTTCATGATTATGAAATTTGGCAAATGGATGTGAAAACCACCTTATTAAACGGTTATTTGGAGGAAGAGTTGTACATGGTGCAACCCGAAGGTTTTATAGATCCTGAACATCCTAAGAAAGTATGCAAGCTTAAGCGTTCCATTTATGGACTTAAGCAAGCTTCTCGGAGTTGGAATCATCGTTTCGACTAGGTGATAAAAGAGTATGGTTTCACTCGATCGGTCGAAGAACCATGCTTATATATCAAGTCGAGTGGGAGCAAGATTGTATTCTTGATATTGTATGTCGATGACATACTCTTGATTGGGAATGACATTCCTCTCCTATCTTCGGTTAAAGAATGGTTGAAGAACCATTTCCAGATGAAAGATCTGGGTGAGGCACAACGCATTTTGGGAATCCGTATCTACCGAGATAGATCACGACGGACGTTATCACTTAGTCAGGAGTCTTATTTGGATAAGATTCTTGAGAAGTTCAGCATGACCAACTCCAAGAAGGAGAACCTTCCAATGACGACTGGGATGAAGTTGAGCAAGTCTCAGTTACCCACGACGCCTGAAGGGATTGAACGCATAAGTCGTGTTCCTTATACATCTGCAATAGGATCGATCATGTATGCCATGATATGCACACGTCCAGACGTGGCATATGCATTGAGTATGACGACTCGGTACCAAAAGACTCCAGGTGAAACACACTGGATAGCTGTTAAAAACATCCTCAAGTACCTACGGAGGACTAAGGATTGGGTATTGACTTATGGAGGCGATACTAAGCTATGCGCAATCGATTCTGTGAGGCTAGCTTCCAAACGGATCGAGACGACTCAAAATCTCGGCCGGGTTCGTCTTCACTCTTAATGGTGAGATGCGGTCACTGGAAGAGTTCCAAGCAGTGTTGTAGCAGATTCTACTACTGAATCCGAGTACTATGCCGCTTCGAAGGCAGCAAAGGAAGCGATATGGATGCGTCAATTCTTACAAGGACTTACGATAGTTCCGAGTTCGAATGACCCGATCACCATCTATTGTGACAATAGAGGTGCCATCTTCCAGGCTAAGGAGCCAAAGTCAAGCAACAAATATAGACATGTACATCGGAAAGCTCACCTGATCCGTGATTACGTGGAGCAAGAGGAGATAGTGATAGACAAGATTGCGATGGATGATAACATCGCGGATCCTCTCACTAAACCGTTGAATTATGATAAGCATGTAGGGCATGTTATCCATGGGAATTAAACGTGTTCCTGAGTTGTAGTACTTGATTATGGATTTGATATATTATCTTTTTCATATACTATTTATAACTTCATCGTTTTATTATAATATTTTGTTTTTCATGTGGATTGTACTGACAACATTGAAAGCCACAAAGTGAACTGAATTACATTATATTTGTTTTGGTCCGTAATCGCCAATGTGAGCTGATAACTCCGCCTATTATATTGTGCAGTCGATCACAGATGCGAGATTATAACGATACCTCGTAGGACAACTTTTTTGTGACAACGTAATGGAGTCCTAAATGTTTAAAACATTCGGTGCCAGGTCGTGGATAGGACATCCATTGTGTTCCTAGAGTCGATTCTTTTGACTATCGACTGTCTCTTGAGATTAAGGCAGTTTTTGGGTGACTTTGGTTTCTTTCTCACGGTCTGCCGTAACTGGAGGCTAAGTAGATTTTTCTGGGTAATTTCATACTGTGCTTACATCTCCAGGATTCGAGTTGAGGAAAATATCCAACCCTTATCAGGTATAGTTATTTCTCAGGGCCACTCGAGGAGTTGTAACTGAAATGCATGGCCATGCTCGAATGTTGATTCGTTTATCAGTTAAGTTACTCTCTAGTCGGGGAAACCACTCTTGATGATGATCGCTTGTAAAATACGACCTTTGTGAATACGGATTTGCAAATTGTTTTACATTGAGTGGGAGAAATTTTAGGATATGAGAATCGGTTATCGCACATACACTTGTGAGGACAAGTGGGAGTTTGTTGGAGCTTGTGTCCTCCACAAATTAGTGTGATAACATTTGTAAATCTCTTACAGGTTCACAAGGGTATACTTCGAATATTTAATCAGTTGGTTAACGTTTACCTAATAACAGTTGGCTTGCTAGAAAGTTTGACGTTATTATCATACAGATGGCGGTGATGAACTGGTCCCTAAAGGTCACACCTATAGGATGTGTTTGAGAGATGTGGTTATAGAAATATAATCACATTGATGCCTAATATGACTAAACAGTTAGTCAATGTGTTGATGAGACAATTATTTAATAAAGATTAAATAATATTAGTTGAGACGAATTACCTGTAAATTCGTAAATTGAATATAATAAGTTATATTTAATTAAATGTATGTAATGTTAGCTTGGACGAATTAATCTGTTAATTCGTAATTAAATGTAATCGGTTATATTTAATATCAACAAGATGAATGTGTCATAGTGGTAATAGTGAGGGTACACAAAACCAGAGGTCATGGGTTCGATCCTCACTAGATGACAATTTAACACATTTTATACATTTTTGGAATAACCGAAAATAAGGAAATATACTCCTTATTTCGGTCAAATGGGCCGAAAATTAAAAGAAGATGATCTACCCTAATTACTTCCTAATACACGGTTTATAGGGAGTGAGGGAGAACATTATTCTAACCTAATTTTTGCTAAGCCATTTGTGCCTCCTCTCTCATCAAAAAACACAAAAACCTAAATTTTTACAGAAAATTTTGGATCAATTCTAGCACAATCAAAGGGCATATCTCATATCGTCTTGGGTGCAACTGATAGGCGAATATCTACTTTGATATTGTTCTTAGGCCGTATTTGCTAGGACCGTAGGTTATTTCTGAATCCTTTATTTTTGTTTATGTATTTTTATTTTATGACTAGTGATCATCTTCATAAAATTCGTTATAATCCTCGAACATAATGGGATTCATACAGATAAATCCCACACCGGGAGAAGGGTTAGCACTGTGAGGAGGGGTCCTCGGGTTCCTAGAAGGAGGCTCCCGAACATTGCACGAGTCATTAAGAGGGATCTTCCTCGCCCCGTGCAGTCTCGCGGGACGAAGATCAGAGAGTGGAGAAGAGGCGAATGACGTCTTCGTCGAGAGCTGGGAGGCTAGACGGTTACAGCCCCGCGGGGGTCGAACCTGCGGGTGGCGCCTGCTTGGGCCGAGGGCTTTGACGGTAGCCAGTTGTTGCGGCTAGACACTCACATCTCTTACTGTGCACAAGAGGGCTTGGTGAGTCTGCTGCTTTGTTGGATTTTTTTTGTTGTTTTTATTTTTTTTCCAGACCTGAATAGGTGTTCTGATGTTGTTCGTTTCCCAATTTCAGGAGATTGCTACCATGAGGACTTTCTCAGGCTCTTCACTTTCATGGGTTTTTACGACGTTCTCCGGGCCGGTACGAGGGCGTTGATAAAGAGGTCGGCTATGAGGCCGTTGGTGGCTTGCTGGCGCGAGATTCACATGGCTTCGATTAGGTCGAACCTGTGTTTGATTCGCGCCATGTTGGACCGTTACTGTGACATGACGTCGTCATTCCACATGGAGTTTGGGGATGTCGGTGTCACTTTGGAGGACTTTGCCATGATATCGGGCCTTCCTTATGGCGAGACGCCTGTTGAGTTCCCGGAGACGCCGGAGAGAGTGTCTTCCGCCGTGGTCACGGGTTTGATCGGCAATGTTTTGCCCGCACCGACTGACATTACTCCTTTACTGATAGCGAACTCCTCTGTGAGGGACTACTTCAGGGGGAGAGTGGCTGGCTTCATTCCGGCGCCGTTAGCGAGTCCGGAGGCTGAGGCAGGAGCTGATGCGCAGGAGGCGCGGCTGTGGTACTTCTTGGGTACCATGTACTTTGGTGACAAGGGTGAGCGCTTGTTGACCAAGGTACTTCCTCTGCTCACTGACCTAGACGCCTTAGGTCAGTACGACTGGGTGACGCCGGCCTTGGCGAGTTTTATCCGTTACTTGCACGCTGCGGTTCGTCCGGAGGTGATGGGGGATGGGAGTTCTCCAGCTTTGGTTGGTCCTGGCCTCATCTTGGAGGTACGAGCATTTTTGTGGGTTTTTGTTTTGATTTGCTTTTTTTTTATTTTTGGCAATTTTCGGAAAATTGTCTGATTTGTGATTGTTGTGTTTTGTTACAGGCTTGTCTGTTTGCTTACTTCGTCCCCTGCGCCCGAAGACGACTGGTGACGTGCCTTCGGTATACCCTGCTGTGAGGGGTTGGACGGTGGCTTGGAAGAAGTCGACAAATTCGACTTACGAGGACTGCAGGCGTCGGGTGAACGCCCTCCGAGTTGTTGATGTAAGTCATTGATTCTTATCTCTTTTGTCTTGTAGAAAAGGATAGAGATAGGATGACTAGGTAGCCTAGAAAGCCCCAGTTGGTTGATTAGCTTTGCCTTGACTGCAGTTTGTTGGGTGGCCTTGGGAGCACTATAAAGGCGTACCGGCTGCTGTCAGGGAGCGTCTGCGACCTCGCAGTTGCTAGCGCTTGTAACTCGAGACGGCGATCGAACCGGTTTGGTACCTGGGCGAGCGTTTAGCTCGTCAGTGTTTTAGTGAGACCTTTGTGGTGCCGGTCGATCCGCCTAGGGTGTTATTCCAGGAGTCGACACCCGATGAGGTTGAGGAGCACCTTCACGACCGTGGGGGTGAGGAGTTGTTGTTACGGAAGGCCGACTACGACACTTTCCGTCTGTCGAGGCTTGGTTGGTACCCGATTGAGGTACGTTTTCCTCTGTTGTTTGTCTTATTGCCTCCTTTTGCTTTTTTGTTGGAAGGGTTTGTTACCTTCGACACGGCTTCCCGTTATAGGGTGTTGACGAGCACATGAGGACCCAGCCCCCAACTTTCCCGACACAGACCACTTTCCAGGGGCCTGGTGGTGAGGAGCTCCAGCTGCGTCTGCAAGAGCCTGCGGCTCTTGAGGTGACCGACACTGGCATGAAGTGGAAGTTGATAGTTTTGAGGGCGAGTTTCTGGTTTGAACCCTCCTTTTGTTTGTATTTTGCCTTGCATTTTGCTTTGTTGAATCGCTTTTCTGGTTGTAGCTGTCGACCGTTAGTCATCAGGCTCTGTGACGGATAGCCAATCGGTGGTGAGCATTTGCTGGTGACCTGGCTGCGAGGAGTCTCGGCTTGCGCAGGTGATTTTTGTTGGTTGTTTGGTATGTTTTTGTGTTGCATTTCACGTTTAGATCTTGACGACCTGTATTGTGTTCTCTAGGATACTGTTGATCCGGTGAAGCTTGCTCGGATCCGTGCTCAGTTGGGCGCAGCGAGGTCGATGATCCCGGCACAGGAGTTAGGAATCATCAGTCGGGACCAGGAGCTGAAGCGCCGTGAGGACGGGTTGCGGAGCCGAGATGCAGAGATTGCCTCTCTTAGGGTTCAGTTGGCTGCGGCGGAGGAGTTTCGCGTCACGATGGAGTACGAGACGTTGGAGAGTTTTCTTGAGAGGGAGCCCGAGCAGAAGGTGGTGTCTGCTTTGCCCGCGACTCCTCGGGAGACCGAGACTGGTCCGCCGGGAGGCGCTGAGTAGTTATAGCTGTTTGTCCGTGTTTTGGACTTTGGCTTGTGTATGTATACATTTTGCGTGAGGCGGTTTGTATATATGTTTTTGGTTTGTAGTTTATTTTGTTTGGCTTTTTTGTATTGTGTTTCGAAGAAGCACGGTCAGCGGCTGATTCCCCTATTGGTTCAGCATTTGTTCCTGCATCGTTAGTGTAGAAAACAGGCAACAGGTAGCACGTATGCACACACATAAACACGCAAAAGTGTTGGATGAGAACAAAAATAACCACGATGACTCGAAGGTAAAAATTGAAGTTGAAATTGAAATTTTGAAAATTCCGCGACAAGTCGTCACGTTTGGATTTTTCAAAAGAAAATTATTTTGATATTTCGAGAAATTAATTCGTGTTTGAATTAAATTCGATTTAATTTTGCCGAAAATTGATTTGCGACTTGAAAAACTAAAACTCAAACCGTCGTGGATGAATTTCAAAAGAGATTTCGCGAGTGTATTTGATTTAATATTTGTGAAATCAAGACTCGGATTTGTAAATGTTTGAATTTTTGAAGAAAATTGACATCGTGTTATCAATTCTCGAGTTTTGTGTAAAATACGAAAAAGCGAATTTTTTTTGGAATTTTCGACTGTCATGGAAACTATCTGTCGCAGATCAGGGCGACTAGCCCTTCCCCCTTAAAAAAGAAGAGAAAAACCCGTATGTTTCAAGCTGCGTCATGGAAACCGTGTCAGATTTCTTAAAACGCGGAAACAAGGAAATGTGAGTGTGAGAAAACACAAAAAATCCCGGATAGGCCCGAAGAGGCGCGAGCCTTGAGGCGAGAAAAACTAGGTGTCAGGAAGAAACACACCTTGATAGGGACAAATCAAGGTGCGGATCCTAAGAAGTAGCCCATTGAGGCGCGAGGCCATGGGCGATGCAAATGAGCTTCCCCTTTTTTCGGAAAAAAGCGCTGGTTGTTTTGTATAAATAGGGACGTTTGTGCTTCATTGTTTCATCATCCGAAACACGAAAAACATCTCTACGAAAACCTTTCTTCTTCTTCCACAAAATAATTCATGGATACTTTCGAAAATATGTTGCGACATTGGTGCCGGGATTTATCGCCTCCCGAGAAGTATCAACTCGTCGTAATGGGAGTTGGTCAATAGTTGGTGCTTCATCAAGTCAAGGTGCAATCCTCATTCCTTGAAGCATTCTCATGGTTTTGGGATTCAAAACATCATGTTTTCGTTTTCCCGAAAGGTGAAATTTGCCCTCTTACCGAAGAAGTGGGTGCCATTGGAGGGTGGCCGGGTTGTACTCCGGTGCTTCCTTCGACTCGGTTATGCTACAAAGAGAAGTTTCGTTCAATGTTGGGCTTATCAACAAGCCAAGTGAACTTTCTCCTTGCTCCCCATGGTGTGGATATGTTGGCTCTCATCAACATCTTCTCAAACCGGTTGGATGTTAATGTCTCGGAGGTGGCTAGGAGAAGGGCTCTTGCCTTCTGCCTAGTGCATGCATACCTCCTTTTTTATGCCTTGAAGAAGGAGGGGTCAAGTGGTATGGTAGTATGACCCTTGTGTATATAGTTGAGCAAATAGAACACGGTCGGGATCCATCATGGTTGGTGCTTGGCGAGATCATCTAAGCTTTGGATAAGAAAGGCTCTTGTGGAGAAGCTCCCTTGTTTGGGTCCCCAAGGATCCTCCAAGTGTGGCTCTTGGAAAGGCTAAGGTATGTAGAGCCTCCGGCCGATTCTTCTTCTTACTCCTCTGTCACCTTACTATGAGGAAGAAGTTGTATTTGGATAGTTTCGCATCCACGAAGGCCTATTGGACCTCGAGATTGGTGGAGGAGGGCGGTCCTCATATATGTTGGGTGGTGCCATGGTGGCACTTGAGGTCCTTCACGGGGTTGGCCGCTTCGGCTGTTTGTTCTTGTTCTTTGATGATGGTGGGCTTGAAGGTTGTTTCCTTCATTTATCCCGAAAGGCTTATGAGGCAAATGGGGCGTCAACAAAAAGTGCCCGCTCAAGATACTCTCGTCGAAGAGAGTGTTTTTCGGAATTCCGAGCTTGTGGAGGTTTGTGGTGATCAATGCAAAGGAGAAGAATACCTTGGGGTGTTCTTTTGTATAGTTGTTCTTTGTTTATCACGAATTGTGATGCAAGTAAATGAATGGCTCTTTGTCCTCTTGTACCAGAGTTGGGAGGGAATTCGTTTTTGGTTTTGTAGTTCAGGATGGCATGGTACCAAGGTTCGACATGGTTTTCCTCGTCGTTGTTGATGGCGCAGATGTGAGCTGGCTCGCTCCTTCTCTCGACACATAGGGGCATCGATGTCATGTCATTAGGTATGTTGACAAGCGCGGCAACTTTTGTCAGGGCGTCAACAAATTGATTTTCCTCTCGTGGTAAGTGGAAGTAGTCGATTTGGTCGAAGAATTCGGCCTCCTGATTGATTTTTGCTCGGTAGGGTGCTAAGCTGTTGCTTCGGATTTTCCATGATCCGGACACCTGATTGATGATGAGTGAGGAATCGCCGTGGACCCTCAGTTTCTTGATGCCAAGTGTTATGGATGCCTGTAGGCCAATGAGGCATGCTTCGTATTCAGCGGCATTATTGGTGACGGCGAAGTCTAGTTTGAATGAGATTGGAACATGTTCCCCTTCTGGTGATATTAGAAGGATTCCTACCCCGAAGCCTCTCATATTTGATGCACCATCGAAGTATAGGTCTCATACGTCAGTGTTGGCACAAAGGATGTCTTCGTCAGAGAGTGACCATGTGTTGGTCGTTGGATCCTCATTGACGGGATTTTCTGTTAAGAAATCGGCGACTGCCCTTCCCTTGATATCCTTGAGGGCTATGAATTTGAGATCAAATTCAGATAGCATGAGTGCCCATCTAGACAACCTTCCGTTTAGTATGGGTTTTCAAAAATGTATTTGATCGGGTCCGTCTTGGAGTAGATGTGAACCGTGTAGCTGAGCATGTAGTGTCGCAGCTTCTTTGTTGGCCATACTAGGGCAAGGCATGTCTTTTCCAGTTGGGTGTACCTTGTCTCATACTCGATGAACATTTTGCTGATATAGTAGATAGCTCGTTCTTCGTCGTCGACTGTTTGTGCTAGCATTGCTCCCATGGCTGTGTCGCTGACAGTCAGGTACAAGGATAAGGGAATTCCTTGTTGAGGTGGCATGAGGACAGGAGGTTTGGATAGGATTTCCTTTATCCTGTCGAAGGCCCTTTGACAGTTGTCATCCAAATCGGTGTGATCGGAGGCGCGAAGCTTCTTGAAGATTGGTTCGCAAATCATAGTGAGTTTGGCTATAAAGCGGCTGATGTATTGGACTTGACCGAGAAATCCCCAAATATCCTTCTCGTTCTTAGGCCGAGGTATTTGTTGAAGAGCCTTGATTTTGGTAAGATCAATTTTGATGCCTCTTTTGCTGACGACGTGTCACAGGAGTTTTCCGGAGGTGACCCCGAATGCACACTTCGGAGGATTCAGTCTCATGTTATATTTCCACAGACGAGCGAAGAATTTCCGAAGGGCGTTGATGTGGCTGTCCCGCTCTTTTGATTTGATGATCATATCATCGACATATACCTCCACCTCCTTGCGTATCATGTCATGTAGGAGTGTGGTGGCGGTTCTTTGATAAGTTGCTCCGACGTTGATTAGACCGAAGGGCATGACAGTGTAGCAGTATGTACCCCACTGTGTAGTGAATGCAGTCTTGTGTATGTCTTCCTCAACCATTTTAATCTGGTTATACCTAGCATACCCGTCCATGAATGATAGTAGGGCGTGCTCGGCGGTATTATCCACCAGGATGTCAACATGTGGCAGAGGGAAGTCGTCTTTTGGACTTGCTTTGTTTAGATCCCTGAAGTCGACGCAAACCCGAATTCTCCCATCTTTCTTGGGTACAGGAACTATGTTGGCCACCCAGTCAGAGTATTCGGACACTTTGATGAATCCGGCTTTGAACTGCTTGTCTACCTCTTCCTTTATTTTCAAGGCCCATTCCGGGTTTAATAGATATTCTGTGCTCTGCAATCTCCCTATCGATCCCAGGCATGTCTTTGTAGGACCAAGCGAATACGTCCTTGTATTTGTATAGGAGGTCGATGAATTGTTGTCTTTCCGAGGGGTCAAGGGTGGTCCCTATCCTAAGTTCTTGAGGTGTGTTGTCGGTTCCTACGTTAATAGGTTCGGTTTCCTCAATGTTGGGGGTCATATCCTCTCGTTTGTCAAGTTCTTTGGCTAGGTGAGGTGGGTAGTCACTCAAGTCAAATTTCTCATGTTCGTTCAGAATTGCATTGCAGTTAAATTGAGACGAGTCATAAGCAAACTTAGCATTCATTAAGTCAACTTGAGCGAAAAGCTCGGATATGACAGACATCTCATGGACAGTCATAGGCGACACGGCAGAGGAGGTGGCCCCTGGAACAAGGTCCAGGTTACTACCTTTCATGGGAGTGGGGATAACCTTAGTGGACTCGGCCTCTAAAGCAGCCACAAGTTTGTGATAAAACAATGAAAATGGGACCTTGACTGGGACATCAGGAGTTCTAGGATCTAGGACAGAGTCCGACTCTGACTCAGACTCAGACTCTTCTTCACTTTCCTCTTTGAACATAGGGCCTTCTCCAGTTTTGACCTTAAGGATGCGGCCTTGGCGATCGGTCCACTTGCCAGTTTTCCTCCAGCCACGTTTAGCTTTATCCGGGTCAGTATCAGAGATTAACGCGGTGGGATTGAACTGGTTGTCTTTTATAGCAATGTTGATGATGTCCTCATAACTGAGGTGCTTGATGTTGTCATCTCCGAAGAGGAGACTGGCGGCTTATCCATCGAGGCATGGGGTCGACTCAGATTTGGTCGACACAGCTTTGGTGTTGTCGGGGATGAAGTAGCAGTCTTGAAAGACCTCTACGCCCGGGTGTTTGATCCTAGCTACGGAGTCATAGATTGGCTCAGGAAAGCCGGTGTAGAGCTCAGATTCTTCCTCGGGGACAAAGTATCAATTGAGAGTCAAATGGTAGGGACGAAGGATGACTTTGTACTTTTTGCGCTTCTGTATTAGGAGGTTCATGTCCTGGATATCTTCATCGGTAGGCTCATAGCCTAGCCCGAAGGGAACGTTAGAGACCTTGGCCTGTTTCATAGAAGGCAAGGTGCTCTTTAGCGGATTGAGGGGTAGGCCCGGGAAATAACCTTGGCGCATCAGAATGCGATTGACTGTGAGGTTGGAGAATGGGTCACAATCAAAAGGTGTTGATTCATCGGTTAGGTCATTCACAGCTTGGAATCCCTACATTTCGCTGTCAACTTCCTCAATGACTTGGTAGGCTATTTCCTTTTTCATGATAGCCTTGATCGGGGAAGCGGGAATTGTGATTGTTTTCCCGTTAAACGGGACCCTGATTTTCTGATGGAGGGTTGAGGTGACGGCCTTGACGGCATGAATCCAGGGGCGTCCTAGAAGCATGTTGAAAGAGGCGTCGATGTTCACCACCTGAAAACTGGCTTGTCTTTCCAAGGGTCCAGTTGCAATGGTCAGGGTGATGAGCTCCACGACCTTACGACGAGTGCCGTAATAGGTGCGTACTCCTTGGTCGGTTGGGACCAAATCAACTTCTTTGATACCCAGTGTGTGAGCCGTTTTGAGGGGAATGACATTAACCGCAGATTCGTCATCCACTAGAACCATAGGCACATTCTTCTTGAGGCATTGTATGGTGATGTACAGGGTCAGGTTATGGTTGGCTCCGAATGGAGGGATATCTTCGTCTGAGAAGATGACCGGGTTGCCCAGGTCGGGGACATCCCTTGTCATATGTGCCACTACTTCTTCAGGAGAGGAGGTAGAGGGAACTGTCAGCTTTCCCAAAGCTTGTAGTAAAGCTTGCCGATGTTCGAAGGATGTAGCAATCAGTTGCCAAATGGAAATTTTGGCCTTTGCTTTTTGTAGTTGTTTAAGGATCGATTTTTCAGGAACCTTGGTTTGGGTGTCCATGTCCGGGACAACCTGGTCATTCGTTGGAACGACTGTTGAATTCTTTGGGTTTTGGTAGGGGCGTCCGGACCGGGTAAGATGACCGATCTCTTTCGCTTGTTTGCCCTTTCCTGGGACTATGTAGACATCTTCTGCGTCGTCTCTCCAGATACCATTGATTTCGGGATCTCGAGGGTACCTTGGAGGGAGTATTCCTCGCTGGATAGTTTTTGTGAGGGAAGTTTTTGTGGGGTAAATTTTTGTGAGGGTAATTTTTGTGGGGTTGATTATTTTGGGGTGCATGCCATAAAGGTCGCGGGAGCAATCCTTCCTGGTGAGGGTAGTTTTGGGTGTTTGGAGGACCCTCCCTCGGACGCGGTGTTGGTGTTGGTGGGTTGAAAATCAACCAGTGGTAAGCGTTCTCAAGTCGGGTAATCCTTTCTGAGAGACTGGCTATGGCTTCCTCAACCTGTTGAAACATGGTGAGCATGGTTGCAGCGCTGAATACGAATATCCCGTCCGGGGTATCCTTCTCCAAGGCATTCACCTCGTCATCGATTGGAAGAATGAGGTGCGAGCAATCCAAGGTTGGATCGTCATCAGAAATAGCATGGATTCCCAAGGGGTTTGTTTTGTTGTTTGGTTTTGTTGGTGGAGGTAGAGGTAGCTCTCCTTTCTCGATCATATCTTGGATGATGTGTTTTAGTTTAAAGCAGGCTTCTGTGTCATGACCCTTTCCCTGTTGATACTAGCAGTAGGCATTGAGATTCCAGAAGAGGGTTTTCTTAGCCTCGGATGGTTCCGGAGTGGGCCCAATCGGTTGTAGTTTCCCTTGGTCCATGAGTCTTTTTACGGCACTGGCATAGGTTGATCCCAAGTTGGTGAATACCCTTTGAGGACGCTCTGTTTTCTTTGTGGTTGGTTCGAGGAGATTGACCTCTTCAATTTTATTTGTCTGACCATAGGGGCGAGATCCGGTTGATGTGGATCCCTGATAGCCTCTACCAGTGGTTTTGGCTAAGACACCCTTGCGGAGGTCGTCTTCAATGCGGGTCCCGAGGATTTGTAGCTCCTGGAACGTTATGATGTTTTGATATCTCAGCAGGTTGGCATAAATCGGACGGAGGTTGTTGAAAAACTTCTCCACCAGAGGTAATTCACTCGGCTTACTGACCAATTGAGTGCTTACCCTCCTCCAACGGGTTAAGAATTCTGTGAACCCTTCCTTATCATTCTTGGTCAGGACCTCAAGAGTGCGGGTATTGGATTGGATTTCGACATTGTCGGCATACTGTTTGGCAAATTCAACGGCGACTTCGTCCCAAGTAGTAAGGTTCTTGGGGTCGAGGGAATTGTACCACTGGCGGGGAATCGGTTCCAAAGATGATGGAAAGATCCAGGTGAAGACTTCCTGTTTGACCCCCTTGATAGACATGTAATCTTTGAAGGCTCGAATATGGTTGAGTGGGTCCTCCACTCCCTTGAACTTGGGTACATCAGTCAAGGTAAAGTTGTCGGGTAATTGATCTCCAACGGGTTCGAATCTCCGATTGTTCTCAAGGTGGATGTTGTTACCACGGGCTAGGAGTTGTTCTTCCAAAAGTTTGAGCCTTTTCTCAGTTTCAGTCAAAGGCGGAGTGTTGTGTTCTCCGGTTTCCTTGTTTTCCAGGGTGTTGATACGGGTCTCGACACGGTCCAGGGTGACCTTAAGAGCGGTGAGCAGGCTGGCTAGCTGAGCAGTTGTAACATCTCTGTTGTCATTGTTGTTGTTGGATAAAGCTGACGACGGGGCCATGGCTCTCAAGCAGAAAAACGGCTCACATTACATCTCAATCCGACACGGTTTAATGACTAAACATATACAACAAAAAGGACGAGAAGATAGATCAGACTCAACAAAGCGAGGGCGACCGTGTGTGGTGCCTCGGTGCTGACTCGATTTATAATGTGACGGTGTTGACCGGACTTTGAGTCACGTCCAACGTAATGGTGTGACGTCATTGAATGGGTCTCGAGGTGAGACGACTCATAAGTAAAGACCCATAAGTACGCTTGCTTCGACTCGATAGACACGAGGCAGAATTCAAATGGTGGACTGAAGTTTTCAAAAATAGAGATTTTCAAAAAGATTCGTTGGTCTCTTTATGAACGGCTCCCGAATAATAGGGATCTTCAGAAGTCGATCAGTTGAAGAGTTGTCTTAAGTTTATTTTCAAAAGACGGTTTGATTTTGAGTCGGCTCTGAAAACAATGTACCGTTTCCAAAGACGTTTTTTCGAAATTCAAAATTGTATGTTTTGAAAATCAAGTTTGAAAAGGTCTCGGGGATGGTGTATGGTCCTCGGGATTTGAAAATGCTTTGAAAAAGGGGTGTGTGCCTTTCTCGGGTTTTGAATAGAGCCATTATGTCGGCGCGAGACGGGTTAAAATACGTGTCTTGACGTGGCGATTATAACGGCGTAAAAAGGTATTTTTGAAATGGTTGTAGAAACGGGTTAGAAAATTGTCATTACGATGGCCTAGAAAGGCATGCTTTTGAAATGGTTGTAAAAAACCGGGTTTGAAAATCATCATTACGACGGCCTAGAAAGGCGTGTTGAAATGGTTGTAGAAAACTGGGTTTAAAAATTGTCATTACGACTGTAACACTACGGATTTTTATAAGTTAAGTACTCGACCGAGTAGTGCCTACTCGGCCGAGTAATGTTAAAAGTGTATTCTGTTTGGCTTCTGCCGAGGAATACTCGGCCGAGTATGAGGAATACTCGACCGAGTAGAGGATACTCGGCCGAGTATGCTCTATACTCGACCGAGTACCCAGATCCGTCGAGTATTATTTCTGCAGTTTTATTTGGGAATGGTTAGGGCGTTATATATTACGATAAACAGTTTCTATTTACAATTTACAAAACCTAAAACATCCTACGACGCTCTAATCATCTCTGAATCTCTCCTTTGGGTGATCATAGCAATTGTATTCTTTCCTTTGATTCATCTTCGGTAAGTCCCCATCCTTATATTCAATGATTGATATTTAGGGTTTGTCTTTGATCATGAATTGGGGGAAATGGGGTTTTGCAGTTAGTGATTGGAATCATGTAATTGTTGTTGTAGGTGACGATGTGGTATTTGTTATGCATTTGTATGGTTGATTGCAGCGTAAGCGGATTGCGAAAAGGTAGGGTTTCTCCTACTCGATCGTTAATTAATTGAGATTGCATACGTTCATAATTGTTGTTATCTGGCGATCATCGGAGGATGGGTGTTGTGGAGACGGTGTTGGTGTGGTTGTGTTGTGACGGTTGTGGTGTTGTGACAGTTTGTGATCTTTTGTGTGTGTGTGATTGTGGTGGAGTCACTTGCGGGAGTGGCTTCACACCCTAGTTCGCCCTCCGTGGAACCCGTCACGGGAGGGGATGTGCACATTAAGGGACGGGGATTGTTAGTCGCTCATTGATGAGCTGGACTAGGTGGGGATGGGTGCGGTCACCCTTTGGCGGCGAGGATTACTGTTGCGATGGGTAATCTGGCGGGCTACACACTTCGGTGTGTAGTCGATTCTTGTGTGAGATCGATGATCGGTTTGGTGGTATTGTTTGTTGTCTTAGATTGATTGAGTAGTCTTGACCCGTTGTTGTTGTTTTGTAAAACCCGCGGTGATCCATTCGGGGATGGTGAGCAGATTTGACAGGTATTGCTTTTGGTGAGCTTGGGCGGTCATGGGGAAGTCATCATCACCAGTTGTAGTATCACAGTCACGAGTCTTAGCTATGATTTTGTAGTTGTCCTCAGTTGTATTCACTTTATTGGTTTTGGTTTGGATTTGAATTGTTGTAAACATTAATACTTTACAGTACTTCTAATAAATGTGTTTAGGACGGACGCTTTTGATATATACTAACCTCGGGCAACCGAGATGGTATGACCTTTCATGCTTGGGTAGTCCTGGTAAGGTACCTTGGTATGAGGGGGTGTTACAAAGTGGTATCAGAGCCGACGATTCCGGCACCTAAAACTAATGAACTCAATGAATTTAGGGAGTCTAAATAAAATGAACCCGGGGAGAGTTGTTTGGAGCTACCGCAAAGACTTGGGAGACGTCCGAAGTCGCATTAAGGCCCTTACGATCTCAAGCCGGTCACATGGGGGAAAACTGTTATATGTTTGAGTTATGTGTGTTTGATATCTATAGTTTGAATCTTGTGCATGGTTGGATTAAATGATGAAATAAGTGGAATGTGATAGTTGTTGAAAGATGTATCGACGATTTGTTGATGTTGAAACTTTGAGCATGGAATATGTTGGCATGTTAAGTGTTGGAACATGGTAAAATATGAAAGGTGAATTGTGAATTTGTATACGATATATCTTGAACATGAAATATGTTGAGCATGTTACCTGTTTAATACGTGGCTTTCAAAAGGGTAGTGGTACATGTGTATATGATCATGATAATGATAGTGTTTTATTTGTTGGTATAAGCATGTGATTAAGGTCAAGCGTCTATATACCTAAATGTCGTGTTTAATTTTCATGTGAGAATGATAAAAGTTCATCCATGTACTGGTATTTAGAAGTATTAAGTTGTTTTTGTTGCCTTATGCATGTTCAAGTTGTTTTGGCATTAGAAAGCTTGATTTATCTGAATACCGATTACGGAAGGGTTGTCTTAAAACTGTTATAAGTCAAGTTCGAGAAATGATATTGCTGTGATTCCAAGTTGAGGTGATAGCTTGTCCTCTTACGATTCTAACGATAGGTCACACGCCCAGAATGACCAAGTAACGAGTGAGATATGACTGTTTTACGAAAACTGGACGGTGTCTTGAGAAGCTGCGCCTATACTCGACCGAGTAGTCCCTACTCGGCCGAGTGTCTTTTATACTCGACCGAGTATTCCATATTCGGCCGAGTAATCTCTCCGTGATAATATCTTGTTTAGCGTGCCGGAGTCGTGGACTCGGCCGAGTAGTCTTATACTCGACCGAGTAAGGTCTACTCGGCCGAGTATTCCCAATACTCGACCGAGTAATCCTTCTGCGGCAATTGAGTTTATGCAGAGTCGAAAACTCGACCTAGTAATATAGTTACTCGACCGAGTACCTTGTACTCGACCTAGTATGTTATGTACTCGACCGAGTACCTCGTTGAGCGGCCACTTTGAGTCGGTGGCTATGTTCTTACTTTTGTTTTGAGTCGGTGGCTATGTTTTTACTCTTGTTTTGAGCCGGTGGCTATGTTTTTCATTGTTTTGAGTCGTAGGGTATATACACATGTATGTTTTGAGTCTTAACGCATTCTTTTATATGTGAGACGGTCTTGATACGTAAGTTACCGGAAGGTATGACATGGAGAATGATGGCTTATGAGGGACATGTGTTGGGTAAGGAAGACATGTGTTAATGTGGTTGTGAAGGATAGTGGAAAAAGAAAAGGGAAGAATGATGAGCTAATCGAGGTAAAGAGCATGTTTTGTGAGATACGATGAGTGATATAGTCGTGTATTGAGTAGTATAAAAGTAAGTGTGACATTTCGGGATGTGTAAGGACTTATAGAGGGAGACGGTTAGCATTGTGTTGCTTAAGGATATATGTAATGAAAGGTTGCTTTAGAGGGATGGAGAAGAGGGGTATATAGTGAACTTAGATAAAGTTATGTCGCGACGTGGATTTGTAGATAGTGACCAAGTTTGGGAATTTGGAATTTTCACGATGTGAGCCTAGTGAGTAATTCTTTGGGCAACTAACGGTATGAGATGAATTTTGGTTTCCTAGTGATGTAAAAAAGGAGATGCAATTGTTTGAACTTTAAACGTTGATTTTATGGATAGATTAGTGACAATTGGGAGTTATAGTATAATGAGAGAAGACCCATGGTAAGAAAGAGTGAGACGATATCGACATAAAATAATGGGATTTGAGTTTGGAGCAATGTGAAGGTAATTGGAGCACTAGAGAGTTAGATAGAAATAATGAAGAGTTGAATTATTAAGGGAGTTTGTCGAGGGTAAAAGAAAAGAATAAGGGGAGTAAAACTAGGAACATGTTCACCGAGGTTATGTGATATAAAAGT
Organism: Silene latifolia; assembly: GCF_048544455.1. Lineage (NCBI taxonomy): Eukaryota > Viridiplantae > Streptophyta > Magnoliopsida > Caryophyllales > Caryophyllaceae > Silene > Silene latifolia. The sequence goes on along the minus strand of NC_133538.1, from coordinate 13,434,491 downwards.
AAGGAATCGTAGAGATGTATGATACTATCATGAGGATTTGAGTTTACAGTTATATAGAAGTTCCAGGACAACATGATAATCATGAGTTTCGAGGAATTAAAGAAAGCAAAAGTTGGGTAAAGAATTTGCACGATATGAGATTTTGGTGGTGAGTCGGGTGACGATACAATTACGGATGGAATTGGAAATAGTGTTGAGGTAATTTTTGTTGATATATTTGATGTTTGTTGTTTGGGATGAGAACCAAAGGGAGGAAAAGGATTGTTATATTAAGAAGTGATAGTAAGAGAGTAGTCACATGAAAAATGTTGGTGTCATAGTATTGTCACTAGTGGTTGAGGATGATGTTATTTTGGGGAAGTTAGTTGTTCTAATGAGGTTGATTTTGTGAAGGTGATTAATGTTTGGTTATGAGGGAGTTTAAGGTATGGATATATGAGGTATTCGTTGGTAGTTGGGTACAGATGATATGGCTACGTTCAGGGTGGTGATAATTGTGTGTAAACGAAGATATGTTATGAAGGGCACCTGAGTTAAGTCTGGATAAGATATATTCATTGTCAAGTGGTAACTTACGTAATCAGGATTGACTAGTTGGATGTGATTATGGGTCTATGATGTGTATAAATGTTTGTGTGAGGTTCGAACCTCACGAGAAGCGGTAGGGTGTGATAGTCTTTAAGTTGTTATATGAATGGTTGTGATAGATGTTGGGTACGACAATCTAATGGAATGAGGTTCAAAAGGTAATAATTCGGTTGATCTGGCATGGATAGTTAAAATTGTATGTGTATTGATGATACATGTTTATTACGTGAAAAGGTATGGATGATAGGCATGAGATTCTTGTATGTTTATTCCGTATAATATGTTGTGTTATAATCTAGTAAAACGGTTTTGAAAGAGTTTTCTTGTTCGAAATGTCATCTTGAGTCGGTGTTTATGGGAATTATATGTGGGTGTGATGTTTATCGATGTGGGTGTTGTGCCTCGGGTGGTGATCCGGGCACGGTACTTTGTGTTGTGATGCGGGCATTTTCGCGGCGTGGTGCGGCTATTCGGGCGGTATTCTGGCGTCATCCGGTTGTGGTGGAGTATATGGGGCGTTACGATTTGAGTTTTGAAAGTACTGAGACCGGTTATGCATAGATTGTTGTTTTGTTTCTTTGTTGTTTCTTGTGAATTTCGGTTAGACATGTAGACCGTTGTTTTGTTTGTTGATGTTTCTTACGTTTGGTTTGGGAATGAGGGTAGAGTATGATATGAAAGAGAGTTGTATATGTTTTCGTTGTTATCATGGTATAGTGATATTGTGTTGATGGGACACAGTTGTGATAGGTTGTCACAAATAATTTTGATCTTGTTCTAGATGAGGCTTTGGTAGACATGGTAATGGCAAGTGATTCGTAGAACATATGTGGTAATGATCGATATATGCGGATGGTTCATAATCCTTTGTTGAGACAAAGTGAGTGTAGGGTGTTGGGTATTTAGGGTCGTGTTAAGTTATGTATGAGTCTTGCGGTAATGAAAGAAAGGAACTTGAGGATCTAGTGTGAGTGTACGTAACAAGTGTGGATCGTGAATTATGCTTTTGGCGATAAGAGTTTTATATAGTTTATATAGAGAGGTATGTCGTGTTGCGGTAATGTGGAAGAGTTAGAGTGTTTGTTATGATCAGGATTGTGTGACATTGGTTAGATGGAGTGCAGAATGAGTTGAGGTATGAGAACTGTTTAAGTAAGAGAGCCTTGGATATAGTAAGTGTTAGATTATAAGTGGGTATCTTTCACATGTGGTGGTGATGAAAATAATGAGAGGTATAGCTAAAGATCTAGTATTAGTGAGTTACGAGGACGTAACATGTGTCTTAAGAGGAGTAGGATGCGGCAAAGAGCGTTTGAGGGTTGTGCATGTCGTAATATTATTGGACGTAGAGTGTTGGTGTAGCATAAGGAATGGATGGGTACATATAGTGGTTGATAGTGTTAAAAGGCCATGGCTATGCTTGTAGTAGTTCGATGTTTAGGAGTGTGAGAATTTTTGATAGTGTTGAGAAAAGTGGATGATGATATTTATGAGTTCGAGAGTTTTGGCATCTGGATGATGATGTTGATGAGTGTGAGTAAACTTCGAGGACGAAGTTCCTTTTAAGAGTGGTAGAATGTAACATTCCGTTTTGATGATTGATCTTCTTTTGTGGATTGAGTGCTATTGAGTGTTATGGAAGTAATACAAGGTTGGCAACATTATATTGTGGTTATTGGGTAATGTTATGGAGTCAGTATTGAGAGCCTATGCTATAGTTGAGACGATATCGTGAGCCATGTTGTGGAAGGAAGAGTGGTTTGTGGAGTTGGTGTTAAGTGTCCATGTTTTATAGGTTGGGTTGGAACTTCGCGGTCGTGTTTCGTTTTGTTTGTTGTTTTGCTTTGAGTCGGGATAATGATTTTGTGGTGACTTGTATAGTTCCTTGGTGTTGTTATATGTGGTTGGTATATTCTTGTGGCGTAGTGTTGTGCTTTGTTTTATAGTAGAGTGTGAACTTCGGGACGAAGTTCTTTTTAAGGGGGAAAGATTGTAACACTACGGATTTTTATAAGTTAAGTACTCGACCGAGTAGTGCCTACTCGGCCGAGTAATGTTAAAAGTGTATTCTGTTTGGCCACGAGGAATACTCGGCGAGTATGAGGAATACTCGACCGAGTAGAGGATACTCGGCCGAGTATGCTCTATACTCGACCGAGTACCCGGTCCGTCGAGTATTATTTCTGCAGTTTTATTTGGGAATGGTTAGGGCGTTATATATTACGATAAACAGTTTCTATTTACAATTTACAAAACCTAAAACATCCTACGACGCTCTAATCATCTCTGAATCTCTCCTTTGGGTGATCATAGCAATTGTATTCTTTCCTTTGATTCATCTTCGGTAAGTCCCCATCCTTATATTCAATGATTGATATTTAGGGTTTGTCTTTGATCATGAATTGGGGGAAATGGGGTTTTGCGATTAGTGATTGGAATCATGTAATTGTTGTTGTAGGTGACGATGTGGTATTTGTTATGCATTTGTATGGTTGATTGCAGCGTAAGCGGATTGCGAAAAGGTAGGGTTTCTCCTACTCGATCTGTTAATTGATTGAGATTGCATACGTTCATAATTGTTGTTATCTGCTGATCATCGGAGGATGGGTGTTGTGGAGACGGTGTTGGTGTGGTTGTGTTGTGACGGTTGTGGTGTTGTGACAATTGTGATGATCTTTGTGTGTGTGTGATTGTGGTGGAGTCACTTGCGGGAGTGGCTTCACACCCTAGTTCGCCCTCCGTGGAACCCGTCACGGGAGGGGATGTGCACATTAAGGGACGGGGATTGTTAGTCGCTCATTGATGAGTTGGACTAGGTGGGGATGGGCTGCGGTCACCCATGGCGGCGAGGATTACCTGTTGCGATGGGTAATCTGGCGGGGCTACACACTTCGGTGTGTAGTCGATTCTTGTGTGAGATCGATGATCATTTGGTGGTATTGTTTGTTGTCTTAGATTGATTGAGTATGCGACCCCGTTGTTGTTGTTTTGTAAAACTGCGGTGATCCATTCGGGGATGGTGAGCAGATTTGAGTATTGCTTTTGGTGAGCTTGGGCGGTCATGGGAAGTCATCATCACCGGTTGTAGTATCACGATCCACGAGTCTTAGCTATGATTTTGTAGTTGTCCTCAGTTGTATTCACTTTATTGGTTTTGGTTTGGATTTGAATTGTTGTAAACATTAATACTTTACAGTACTTCTAATAAATGTGTTTAGGACGGACGCTTTTGATCTATACTAACCTCGGGCAACCGAGATGGTAACAGCCTTTCATGCTTGGGTAGTCCTGGTAAGGTACCTTGGTATGAGGGGGTGTTACAACGACGGCCTAGAAAGGCGTGTTTTTTAAAATGCAATGGTCGACGAAAGACCGAGGTTTGAAACGGCCATTATAACGGCGCAAAAAGGTGTTTTGAAAGTTTGAAATGACACGGAAGGACTTATGATCACATAACACATAAGCACTCGCAGTTTCATCATATTATGCATAATGCTGACACGGGTTTTGGCTTAAAAGGGTGGGTTGCAAACCAAGCAATCAAACCCCGATTTTCGAGAGGGATACCAATCCAAACAAAATATGTAAGGAGGGTGCCCTAGCCTCGTGCTCGAAGGTGATGAAAGCTCTTTGACGACACAGAAATGTGTAACGTCAACGGTATGCTTGACCCAATCGGGATTCAAAACACGGGGATGAGAAAACTCACGCCGACGAGACGAGCCAATTGGTCGAAAAGGGTTAGGTTGTGGGCCCGGACAAGGAACCCGACAATGACCGTAATATCAATTAATGCATTTCAACCAAAACCTTGTTCGAGTCTCACCATCTAGGGATCACAAAGACACAAGTGTCCTAGTTATCCCCAGCGGAGTCTCCAATCTCTGGACATAGCAACCTGCGACGCCCAACCAATCTGTGGACATGCATCGGTCTTTTGAAAGCCGCGCTCGGCGGCGTAGAAAAATGCTTTCGACCGAATCGTTTTAGATCGGTCGGTTTCATCTCAACAAGGGTCTCGAAACGATGCAAGAGATGTTCGGAGTCGCCACCAAGCATTTGTGGGATGCTTGGAACCCGTTCGAATCCACTTTATACCTAGGTCAACCAAGGCAAAAAGCTGTGTTTGACATAGGTACTAAAGATAAGGAATCGTCCCTCTTTAGCATCCTATCTATAGAATGACTCTCGTACGCCCTGGATAAGGTCGTCCACTATCCAAAGTTTCTGAGTAAGAATTGAAGGTACGTATTGGGAAGCCCTTTAATCGGACACCCAATCCCGCCCATGGTAACGGCCTCTACTGATCGATCTTGGTTGGTTAAATGCAAAAGTTGATAAAACGGGTAAATGCATGAATGCGCATCCATAAGTTTGAACCTAACATGTGTCGGTTGTTTAATCCAAGTATCAAGTATTTGATGTCGAGTTGGATTTAATGTTGATTTACACGCAAGACGGAAATTAAACATCCATTTACCAAATTAGGTTTATGGTGCATAACATGGACCATTTGTCTTAGTAAGGCGTTTTGCACATACAATGTAAATAGGCAGATTCGTCAACTGATACGTCCTGTATTCGGGTTAACCGAAGTCGGGATCATCCTAGACAAGTGCTGGAAGGAAACAAGGTCTGCATCAGGCAACCTATATAGGCGCGAGCCGTCGGGCGATGCAAACAGGCCTGTCCTGATTTGAAAATTGGAAAATGAGTGGCTTGTTTAGGTGCGGGTCAACAGACGATTGGAAGGACGTCTTTTGACCATTAAAAGCGTTTGTAAAATGGTTTGAAAAGAGGGTGTTTGAACTCTTCTTGATTTGAAAAGGTCGTTTAGACCACTTTTATGTTGATATGAAGAATGAGACTTTAATAATTATCATTATTTTGACAATATTCGATGTCGGGTTCGGTTTTGCAAGCTTGACATGAATAGTCTTGAAAATGATTATGAACTAATTGTTTTAAGTTCATTTGTTTGTGATTAGTTAATGTTTATCATCGTACTCGGGTTAAAATCCGACATGGTATGTAGAACCATGGATGATTTCGTATTTATGACTAATGCATTTGTTTTGAAAATGTACAGAAATGAAATAAAAGGCTTTAAAATACCTTTTAAAAAGTGATTAACCATATATTATCACCGAAACACGGATTAAACTGTCATGGTTGATGTGACTCATAATTGCGCACATTTAGTCCCCTAATTGAGCCCATTTTGCATACTATTATATCATTCCATAGCCATTTTATCCGTCAAATGCTTCCTATTTTGCTTTCCTAGTGCATTTCGTATGTTTTGTAGGAAAGAAGGTAATTAGGCGGAAATTCCCGTCTCCCGTGCATATTTAGAAGCTTTTTGACGATCTTGGATGAACTAGTATGAAGAGGAGGCAAGAATGATGACCAAGGATGTAGGAATAAAGAGTATATAGAAGGATCATAGGGTTAAAAAGCAAGGATGACGAGAAGGAAGTCAATGCAAGAAGAAATTGCTCGTAAAAAAACCAAGGGTTGCTCCTTTGGCTCTGAAAGTATGCTAGATAGAACGGCGTTGAAAAATCAAGTGTGCTAGGCTTTTGAATCACTCCAATAGGAGTCCGGATGAGAAAATGACGTCCGTTTTACAATCCGAGCTCAAACAAAGAAGCTGTCCGCCAATCCGCTCGTCCCGAGACTAAGACGCTCGTCCCCTGAGACAAGACGCTCGTCCTCCCTTCCAGGATGCTCGTCTTGAGGCCTTAAGATCCGAGCGTCCCGTTCTTGATCCGCTCGTCTCCTCCTGCTACAGGACGAGCGTCCCGACCCCTTGGCCACTCGGATTCCTCTCCAGTGCCAACCGTCCCTAGTGCCTAGACGCTCGGGATGCGCATATTTTTGAAAGACTAGCTAAAAGGAGACCCGCATCTTTTCTTGAGAGGAGCGATTCATCAAGGACTTAATCGTCATTTAAGCCCTTAGTAACCCTAATTTGTGCACCTAATCCCTACTATAAATACCCCATTTGTAATAATAATAAAAAAAAAAGCTCTCTTAACCAAGTTCCCATATTAGAAATTCTTCTTAAATTAGATTAGGAGTAGATTAGAATAGATTACTCTTTAATATTTCCACAAATTACACATTAATCTTTCCTTAATTATTGTTGAAGTTTATTATTCAAGTTTATTATTGGGTAATTGAAGATTATTGGGTTATTATTGGAGAACTGACAACTCTTCATCAATCAATCAAGTTCTCTTCTTTTATTCTTTGCTTTATTATTTGGAATCATCTCAAATTTGGTATAATTCTTTTACCCTTTACTCTTTATTGTTTATTTCCTCATTCTCTTATCATGTTTACACTTGTTGTAATGATTGACACCATTAATGACATGTTTTCCATGATAATGAGTGAGTAGTTACTAAACAAGGATTAGTGGGTAATTAGAGGAAACAAACATGGGACTAATCATGCTTAATCTAATATGTTTTCACAATTAAATTGCTTGCTTGTTGTGATGTCAACCTATGCATATGTTATGTTTGATGAAATACTAAGCCTATGAATCCTTGCATTTTTACCCATCTCTTATCTACTCAACTTGACTTGTAACGCCAATTTTTGGTCAGTCCGCTTTGAGCTTAGATTTCGGTTACTTTTCGTTAGGAGCACCTAGACCAAAACAATATTTATAACTTTACAAACAACTCTACTACTAGTAAAGAGGCGAGTAAAGGTCGGATCCCAAGGGACGGGTATTGATGTAGGATTTTCGATTGCAAGTAGTGGTGTCTAGGGGTGTCACAATTTGGGTTGAGATAAGAAGATCACTAAACTAAATAACAATAAAAGTAAACAAGCAAGATGACTAAAATGAGATGTAAACAATTGATTAAAAGTACTAGGGTGTCATGGGTTCATAGGGGATTCATGGGAATTAATCATACAAACATATTCTCAAATTATAAGAAAGCAATTATTGTTATGATAGGATCGAGTTGGTTTATATCTTACAATCCTAGGGAGATTTGGGTCCCGGAGCCGAATCGATTAGATTGTACAACACCTACAAGTCGACATAATCCTCCCTACTCAACTATATGCATGATCTAATGAGACTCGAGTTGGTTTATGTCTTACAAGTCTCATTGAAAAGGTAAGTGATGGGTAAAAAATGCATGGATTCATAGGCTCGCATTTCATCAAACATAACATGTGCATAAGTTGAGATCACAACAAGTAAGCAAATAAATTATGAAAACATATTAAATTAAGCATGAATCATCCCCCATGTTGGTTTCCCCTAATTACCCATTAACCCTAGTTAAGGAAACTACTCACTCATTATCAAGTTTAACATGTTAACAAGGTTGTCATTTATATTAACAAAGCAAAACATGATGAATAAATGAAGATGATTAACAATAATTAGAAAGTGATTAAGAGAATTATACCTAATGATGATTCCAAAATAATAATGCAAAGAATAATAGAAGTACTTGATGATTGATGGAAGGTTGTCAATCTCCCAATAAACCCAAATAATCTTCAATTACCCAAAATAAAAGATGAACAAAAGAGAAATTAAGGAAATGAGATTTGTATTAATACTTGATTAGAAGTTGATTACAAGATTAAATAGAGATTAGAATAATATAAACTACACTAAAGATTGATAAGAAGAACATGATAATCTAATTAGACTAATGGGGTATTTATAGTGGGGATTAGGTGCACAAATTAGGGTTAGTAAGGGCTTAAATGACGATTAAGTCCTTGAGGAATCGCTCCTCTCAAGAAAAGATGCGGGTCTCCTTTTAGCTAGTCTTCTAAAAATATGTGTAATACTACGGATTTTTATAAGCTAAGTACTCGACCGAGTAGAGCCTACTCGGCCGAGTAGTGTCAGGACTGTAGTTTGTTTGGGTTCTGCCGAGGAATACTCGGCCGAGTATGGTGAATACTCAACCGAGTAGAGGATACTCGGCCGAGTATACACTTTACTCGACCGAGTATCCGGCCTGACGAGTATTATTTCCGCGATTTTGGTTAAAATGATTAGAGGTTATATATCATCGTTCGTCAGTTTCTAAAATCATTTCTCCCCAAAAAACATAAACTACGTTCATTATCCTCTAATCATCTTCATCAATTCCAAGTCAAAGGTTGTCGATTGTGGGTTCTAGCATCTCATTCCGTGTCAATCGCCGTAGTAAGTGTCTTATACTTGTTCATCTATTGTCATTCTTATAAGTTAACAAACCCTAATTTGGTTAATTTGGGAGTTTAGGGTGTTGGTCATCATATGTCGTTGATTGTTGATTATCGTTGTTGTAGGTGATGATGTGTTACTAGTTGTGCATTTGTATGATTGATTGCAGCGTAGCGGATTGCGAAAAGGTAGGGTTTCCCTACTCAGTTACTGTTAATTGATTTAAGACTGTGCTTGTGTTGTAATTGTTGTTATCTGCTGATCATCGGAGTATGGGTGTTGTGACGGTTGTGGTGGTGTGACAGCTGTGATGTTGTGGTGTTGTGTGATTGTGGTGGAGTCACTTGCGGGAGTGGCTTCACACCCTAGTTCGCCCTCCGTGGAACCCGTCACGGGAGGGGATGTGCACATTAAGGGACAGGGATTGTTAGTCGCTCGTTGATGAGCTGGACTAGGTGGGGATGGGCTGCGGTCACCCACTGGCGGCGAGGATTTCCTGTTGCGATGGGTAATCTGGCAGGGCTACACACTTCGGGGTGTAGTCGGTTATTGTGTGTGAAATCGATGATCAGCTGGTTGTATTGTTTGCTGTCTTATATTGATTGAGTAGTACTTGATTCCGTGTTGTTGTTTTGTAAAACCTGCGGTGATCCATTCGGGGATGGTGAGCAGATTGTGACAGGTGATACATTTATTGAGCTTGGGGCAGTTATGGGAGAGTCACCACGCTGGATTAGATGACACCACCACAAGCCTTAGTTATTGTTTTGGTAGTTGTTGCCATTTGGATAATTCGTTTATTAGATTTTGGAGACTATGTAACTTTTATAACTACCGTACATTAATAAAGGTGTTTGGACTGTTGCTTTTGATATATACTAACCTCGGGCAACTGAGATGGTAACAACCTTTCATGCTGGGGTAGTCCTGGTAAGGTACCTTGGTATGAGGGGGTGTTACAAAGTGGTATCAGAGCCGACGATTCCGGCACCTAAAACAAATGAACCCAATGAACTTAGGGAGTCTAAATAAAATGAACCCGGGGAGAGTTGTTTGGAGCTACCGCAAAGACTTGGGAGACGTCCCAAAGTCGCATTAAGGCCCTTACGATCTCAAGCCGGTCACATGGGGGAAAACTGTTGTATGTTTGATTCATGTGTGTTTGATATCTATAGTTTGAATCTTGTGCATGGTTGGATGAAATGATGAAAGAAGTAGAATGTGATAGTTGTTGAAAGATGCATCGAGGATTGTGATGTTAAACTTTAAGCACGAATATGTTGGCATGTTAAGTGTTGGAACATGGTAAAATATGAAAGGTGAATTGTGAATTTGTATCTGGTTGATATTGAGCATGAAGAATGTGATTATGTTACCTGTTTAATAGAATTTTGAGCATGAAGTATGGTAGTGGTACATGTGCATATGAACATGATGATGTTAATGCTTGATTGCTGGTAGTAGCATATGGTTACGGGCAGGTGTCTATATACATGAACGTATGATAAGAGTTCACTTGTATACTGGTTTCTTGAAGTATTGAGTTGTTTTTGTTGCCTTATGTATGTTCAAGTTGTTTTGGCTTAGGAAACTTGATTTGTATAAAGATCGATTACGGAAGGGTTGTCTTAAAAACTGACATAAGTCGAGTTCTAGAAATGATATTGCTGTGATTCCAAGTTGAGGTGATAGCTTGTCCTCTTACGATTCTAACGATAGGTCACACGCCCAAAATGACCAAGTAACGAGTGAGATATGACTGTTTCTAAAAACTGGACGGTCTTGAAGAAGCGGTACTCGACCGAGTAGTCCCTACTCGGCCGAGTATCTTTTATACTCGACCGAGTATTCCATATTCGGCCGAGTAATCTCTCCGTGATAATATTGTTTAGCGTCGGAGTCATGAACTCGGCCGAGTAGTCTCATACTCGACCGAGTAAGGTCTACTCGGCCGAGTATTCCCAATACTCGACCGAGTAATCCTTCTGCGACAATTACGTTCGCTTCTGGAGTCAAAAACTCGGCCGAGTAATATAGTTACTCGACCGAGTATCCTGTACTCGACCTAGTATGTTATGTACTCGACCGAGTACCTCAGTGGGCGGCTATTTTGAGTCGGTGGCTATATTTTCACCTTAATTTTGAGTCGGTAGCTATGTTCTTACTTTTGTTTTGAGTCGGTGGCTATGCTCTTACTTTTTTTTTTGAGCCGGAGGCTATGTTTTTACATTGTTTTGAGTCATAGGGTATATACACATATATGTTTTGAGTCTTAACGCATTGTTTTATATGTGAGACGGTCTTGATACGTAAGTTATCGGAAGTTATGACATGGAGAATGACGGTTTATGAGGGACATGTGTTGGATAGAAAGGACATGAGTTATATGTGGTCGTGAGGGATAGTGGAAACAAAAGAGAGGGAAGATTGATGAGTTAATCGAGGTAAAGAGCATGTTTTGTGAGGTATGGTGAGTAAGATAGTCGTGTGTTGAGTAATATAAAAGTAAGTACATATATGGACAAAAGTGATGTAAGTTTAAAGAAACGTGAGAATTAAAGATTGAGGCGAGGGATACGACTAGTAGCATATTGGGATGTGTAAGGATTTATGGAGGGAAATGGTTAGGATTGTGTTGGTTAGGATTATGTGTGATGAAAGGTCGTTATAGAGGGACGAAAACGAATGATGCGTAATGAGATCGAGTTATGCCGCGATGGGTAGATAGTGGTCGAGTTTGGGAATTTGGAATATATGGAGGTGAGCCTAGTGTGAAATTCCTTGGACAATTAACGGCATGAGGTGAACTTTGGGTTCTAGAGATACGAAAGGGAGATACGATCTATTGAAGAGTAACCGTTGGTGTGTGGACTTGTATGTGAGAAGGGAGTGTGAGAAGCGAGATGAGAGGGGATAAGTAATAAGGAAAGAATGAGAAGAAATTGATATGAATTAATGGAATGTGAGTCTTGGAGTAACAAGAAGGTAAGCATATTACTAAAGGGTTAGGTAGAGAAGGAAGGAGATGATTTATTAATCGTTATTATTGGACGGAAGTAAGTGAGAGAACGTTGACCAAAGTTATGGGACATGAAAGTAAGGAATCATGGAAATGTACGATAGCCTCACTAGAGGGTGTGAATTAATAGTTATATAGGAGAGCAGGACGATATGTTAGCCGTGAGTTTCGAGGTATTAAGGGAATAAGAAGCTGGTAGAGTGTTTGCACGATCTGCGATTGTGGCGGAGAGTTAGGTAACAATATGATAAAGGATAGAATTGGGAATAACGTTGGGGTAAATTTTTTTGATGGATTTGATGTTCGTTATTTGGGATGCTAACCAAAGAGATGAAACGGATTGTGATATTAAGAAGTGATAGTAAGAGAGTAGTCACATGAAGGATGTTGGTGTCATAGTATTGTCACTAGTGGTTGAGGATGATGTTACTTTAGGGAAGCTAGTTGTTCTAATGAGGTTGATTTTGTAGAGACCAGATTGATATGTATGGTTATGAGAGAGTATAAGATGTGGTCATATGAGGCGGTTGTTAGTAGTTGAGTATTAGTGGTATGGTTACATTTGGCAAGGGGTGATGGTTATGCGAATGGGAGAATATGTTATGAGGGGTGTACGAGTTAAGCTCGGGTGAGAGGTAACTTTTATCAGGTGGTAACTTACGTGATCAGGATTGACTAGTTGGATGTGATTATGGGTCTATGATGTGTATAAATGTTTGTGTGAGGTTCCGACCTCACGAGAAGCGGTATGGTGTGATAGTCATAAAGTTGTTATACGAATGTTTGTGATATATGTTGGGTACGACAATCTAATGGAATGAGGTTCAAAAGGAAATAATTTGATTGATCTGGCATGGATAGTTAAAATCGTATGTGTATTGATGATACATGTTTATTCCGTGAAAAGGTATGGATGATATGCATGAGATTCTTGTATGTTTATTTCGTATAATATGTTGTGTTATGATCGAATAAAGCAGTTTTGAGTAAGTTTTCTTGTCCGGAGAGTTATACTGAGTCAGTGTTTGTGGGAATTATATGTGGGTGTGATGTTTATCGATGTGGTTGTTGTGCCTTGGGTGGTGATAAGACACGGTACCGTGTTGTGATGCGGACATTTTCGCGGCTGGTGCGGTTGTTGGTGGCGGTGTTGCGATGCCATCACCGGTTGTAGTGGAGTATACAGGGTGGTTACGATTTGAGTTTGAAAGTCTGAGACCGATTATGCCTGATTGTTGTTTTGTTGCTTTTGTTTCTTGTGAGTTTCGGTTAGACATGGATTTGTTGTTTTGTTTGTTGATGTTTCTTACCGATTTCGAGTTTGGGAATGAGGGTAGAGTATGATATGAAAGAGAGTTGTATATGTTTTCGTTGTTGTCATGGTATAGTGATATTTTGTTGATGGGACACAGTTGGGATATGTTGTTACAGTAATTTTGATCTTGTTCTAGATGAGGCTTTGGTAGACATGTTAATGGCAAGTGATTTGTAAAACATGTGTGGTAAGATCTGATATATGCAGGTGGTTCATAATCCTTTGTTGAGACAGTGAGTGTAGGGTGTTGGGTAATTAGTGTCGTGTTAAGTTATGTATGAGTCTTGCGGTAATGAAAGAAAGGAACTTGAGGATCGAGTGTGAGTGTACGTAACAAGTGTGGATCGTGAGTTATGCTTTTGGCGATAAGAGTTTTATATAGTTTATATAAAGAGGTATGTCATGTCACGGTAATGTAGAAGAGTTAGAGTGTTTGTTATGATCAGGATTGTGTGGTTTTGGTTAGCTGGAGTGCAGAATGAGTCGAGGTATGAAAACTGTTTAAGTAAGAGAGCTTTGGATATAGGAATAGTAAGTGTTTAGATTATAGGCGGGTATCTTTCACATGTGGTGGTGATAAAGATAATGAGAGGTATAGCTAAGGATCTAGTATTAGTGAGTTACGAGGACTAGAGTGTTTGAGAGTTGTGCATGTCGTAATACTATGGGACGTAGAGTGTTGGTGTAGCATATAAGGAATGGATGGGTACATATAGTGGTTGATAGTGTTAAAAGGCCATGACTGTGCTTGTAGTAGTTCGATGTTTAGGAGTGTGAAATTTTTTTTCGATAGTGTTGATTATAGTGGATGATGATATTTATGAGTTCGAGAGTTTTGGCAGCTGGATGATGATGTTGATGAGTGTGAGTAAACTTCGAGGACGAAGTTCCTTTTAAGGGTGGTAGAATGTGACATTCCGTTTTGATGGTTGATCTTCTTTTGTGGATTGTCTTGGTATTGAGTGCTATTGAGTGTTATAGAAGTGAGACAGAGTTGACAATATTATATTGTGGTTATTAATTAGGTAATGTTATGGAGTCAGTATTGGGAGCCTATGCTATAGTTGAGACGATATCGTGAGCCATATGGTGGAATGAAGAGTGGTTTGTGGAGTTAATGTTAGGTGTCCAGGTTTTATAGGTTGGGTTGGAACTTCGGGGACGAAGTTCTTTTTAAGGGGGGAAGATTGTAATACTACGGATTTTTATAAGCTAAGTACTCGACCGAGTAGAGCCTACTCGGCCGAGTAGTGTCAGGACTGTAGTTTGTTTGGGTTCTGCCGAGGAATACTCGGCCGAGTATGGTGAATACTCAACCGAGTAGAGGATACTCGGCCGAGTATACACTTTACTCGACCGAGTATCCGGCCTGACGAGTATTATTTCCGCGATTTTGGTTAAAATGATTAGAGGTTATATATCATCGTTCGTCAGTTTCTAAAATCATTTCTCCCCAAAAAACATAAACTACGTTCATTATCCTCTAATCATCTTCATCAATTCCAAGTCAAAGGTTGTCGATTGTGGGTTCTAGCATCTCATTCCATGTCAATCGCCGTAGTAAGTGTCTTATACTTGTTCATCTATTGTCATTCTTATAAGTTAACAAACCCTAATTTGGTTAATTTGGGAGTTTAGGGTGTTGGTCATCATATGTCGTTGATTGTTGATTATCGTTGTTGTAGGTGATGATGTGTTACTAGTTGTGCATTTGTATGATTGATTGCAGCGTAGCGGATTGCGAAAAGGTAGGGTTTCCCTACTCAGTTACTGTTAATTGATTTAAGACGTGCTTGTGTTGTAATTGTTGTTATCTGCGATCATCGGAGTATGGGTGTTGTGACGGTTGTGGTGGTGTGACAGCTGTGATGTTGTGGTGTTGTGTGATTGTGGTGGAGTCACTTGCGGGAGTGGCTTCACACCCTAGTTCGCCCTCCGTGGAACCCGTCACGGAAGGGGATGTGCACATTAAGGGACAGGGATTGTTAGTCGCTCGTTGATGAGTTTGACTAGGTGGGGATGGGCTGCGGTCACCCACTGGCGGCGAGGATTACTTGTTGCGATGGGTAATCAGCGGGGCTACACACTTCGGGTGTAGTCGGTTGTGTGTGAAATCGATGATGTTTGGTTGTATTGTTTCTTTGTCTTATATTGATTGAGTAGTACTGATTCCGTGTTGTTGTTTTGTAAAACCTGCGGTGATCCATTCGGGGATGGTGAGCAGATTGTGACAGGTGATACATTTATTGAGCTTGGGGCAGTTATGGGATAGTCACCACGCTGGATTAGATGACACCAACACAAGCCTTAGTTATTGTTTTGGTAGTTGTTGCCATTTGGATAATTCGTTTATTAGATTTTGGAGACTATGTAACATTTATAACTACCGTACATTAATAAAGGTGTTTGGACTGTTGCTTTTGATATATACTAACCTCGGGCAACCGAGATGGTAACAACCTTTCATGCTGGGGTAGTCCTGGTAAGGTACCTTGGTATGAGGGGGTGTTACAATATGCGCATCTCGAATGAAGAAAGAAGAGGACGTGTCTCTCTGGAAGACAATCCGAGCGTCCAAGGGTCGGGACGGGCGGATTGGGGAGCTTCTGGACGGGCGGCCTGGTGGTTTGGACGAGCGTCCAGGGGAGCTGCTGGACGGGCGTCCCGATGGTAAGGACGAGCGGATCCTGGCTCAGCTTCCTTTTCTTCTTTTATTCTTCCAAAAATCCTCCGGGATTTTGTCGGGGATGCAAGGATCTTCTTCATCATTGCCCATCTACTAAATTATGTACACATGCCTTCTAGTCTTGTCTTCTCTTAGATGCTTGGTCATTAGATTTGATCAATTTAGATCTATTTTGCCATGAAAATGCAAGGTTTGCACTCCTCTCCCACCAAGGAAACAAAACCTCAAAGAATATACAAAACAAAGGACTAAATATAGTAAATGACCCAAATATGCACTAAAAAGCATAGGAACGAGGCTAATTCGGAGACTAAATATGCTCAAATATTGATCAAATCAAATATCCCCAAACCGAACCTTTGCTCGTCCCGAGTAAAGAGGTGACAAAACCAGGACCCTTATTTAAACTATCCTACTAATATAGCCGATATGAGACAATTAGCGGGTCTCACTCCGCCCCTTCAACTCACAACAAAACAACCATGAGGTAGGATGCCTTCTTGCAAGGTAAGGTGGGTCTTGCCAAAATGGCGACACATCCAATCATTAAAGCACACAAAATCAAGTAATGGATGCATCTACAAAAAGAATAGCCACTTTCCTCATCTAAGTGGCGGAAATTATCTAAAGGGGAAGCAATTCAAGGGTACACACTCCTTCATAGATATGGTTTCTTCAAGCTACTAAGCCTAGAAGGAGACCAATAAATCACCTCTAAGTTGTGTCAAGCTAGGGTACCTTTGTCCTCAATCGTTAAATGCTTTTGTCAAGAATAGACTCCCTATGGTGTTAGAAACACTGGAGGATTGCGGAATTCCCCTTCCTGCCTAGACAAGAAGAAGGGTCGTCCCCTCTCTACCATGCACAAAAATGAATACGATGGATAAAGGGATCAATAGTAATTGAGTTTCATTTGGTAGTTTGTTTTTGTTGTTGTTTTTCCCCCAATTTCTTATGGCATATAACTTTTGAGAACACTTTCTTTTTGCCATTTCTTTTGATTTTTGGCATTTCAATACTTGATAACTTTTCAACTTTTGCATTTTCTTTTGAACATTATCAAAGTCACCCCAATTAGTAACGAGGGTGCCTTATATTTGAAGTATTAGGAGTTTATTTTTGCTCCTCTTTTCTTTTGATGCAATTTGCAAACTTTTTGGCTTTTCATTTCAATTCTTGAACTCAAATTTTGAACAATTTTTTTTGCCCATTCCCGTTGATGACAAAATATGGTAGAATATGGATGAATGATGGTTTCATGGTTTCAAGGGTCACCTTGGAATAAACGGTAGCCAAGGAGTTATCACACCATAAAGTACTCTTAACTAGGCCTTAATCCATGGGTCAAAGGATACTAGCATGACACGTCCTAGGGTGTTTTACAAGTATTCTAACAAGCAAAGTCTTAAGAAGAAAAAGCATCTACTTGGGCCTATATACACTTGTCAAGCTTCCCAAATAGATGGTTTCACAAAAATTTCCTAAATGCAACTATATGCCATGATACAACTAACATTTATACATCCTAATGCATATGTTTCTGCCAACTAATATGCCAAATAATCTAAATGCAATCCTAAATTCACATTGTTTATACCGCATCAATCAAAATAAAGCCACATAGTCATTAACATAAAGAGGAAAAAGGAGATTGGAAAAAGCATACCATGTGGTCTTCAATATCCTCATGTCTCGGATGTGGCATAGTCAATCAATGTGAACAAGGATGAACAAAAACAATATATACAAAATTATACTACAAAGGAAATGAACATGTTTTTGGATTTTTCGAATTTTTTGATTTTTTTGGATTTTGAATAAAAGTCAAGTTAGAATTTCTTATCCCCAAACTAGTATGGGCATTGTCCTCAATGGCCAATACGATAGGAAATTATGCAATGAATATGCATGATTTCTAAACTAAATGCAAACTTTACTAAGCTACACTACATGATGCATATGTTTTTGTTATGACGGAAAGCATTATTTAAATTAGCTCCCAATGCATATGTATGGACTTCCCCAAACCAAAATAGACATTATTTCTAATGTCATGAATTTCGGGGGAGTTTATGCACATGGAATGCAATGCATGAAACTAAAGATTGTCATTTTGGATTTTACAAGTTGGGTACAAAGATAAAGAATACCTTAATGAAGCCAAGGTGTTAGTCCTCCAATGTTGCTAGGGCTGCACAAAATAAATGATCAAGATAAATATGGTACAACAAATTATGAAAACATTAAATTCTTTTCATGAAAGTTAAAGAGAGAAGGGATAAAGGAAACTTCACTTAAGCCTTGATGGGTGCCTCTTGCCCGCTCCATCAAGCTATGAAGAGATCTTTGTTCAAAATATTGTTTTGGAATATAAATTCCTATCCCCCACTTTATTTTGGACATTGCCCTCAATGTACATATAGGAGTAGGAATGAAAAAGAAAGTACATGTTTTTTGGATTTTTAAAGTTTTATGGAAATTGAAGTACAAATGCTATGATATGATATGAATGAATGCATGCTTTAACTAAATGCAATTCTATATGAGATATATAACAAATGAATGCAATCTAAACTATACTATGTGATGCATGATTTCTAGTAAACTATGGTCACCTATGATCAAACCTCCCCAAACAGATTTAAGCACTATTTCTAGTGTAGAAAAGAATAGGATTGGTCATTAGTGACTATGCATGAATTCTAGTCTATATGCAACTATCTACATGAATCATGTGAGATATATTACAATGCAAATTATACTATATGAACTAACTAATGTAAATGCAATATGAAATATAATACAAATGCAAGCTAAATGTATATATATATATATATATATATATATATATATATATATATATATATATATATATATATATATATATATATATATATATATGTATGTATATATATATATATATATATATATATATATATACATATATATATATATATACATATATATATATATACATATATATATATATATAGAATTAGGATCACATAAGTCCACCATATCTTTTTGAGTCCGTGAGTCCATGATACAATATCACACGTTATACTACACAATATCACAGCTTACAGTTTCATACGTTATACTAAACAATATCACAACTGAAAAAAAAAAGTTTTTGAAAAAAAAAATTCAAAAAAAAAATCGTGATATTGTTTTGTAATACAATATCACACGTTATACTAAACAATATCACAGCATACATTAAAATAAAAAAAATAAAAAAAATAAAAAAAATCGAAAAAAAAATTTGAAAAAAAAAATCGTGATATTCTTTTGTAATACAATATCACAGCTTAAAAAAAAAATTGAAAAAAAAATTTTGAAAAAAAAAATTCGAAAAAAAAAATTTGAAAAAAAAAAATTCGTGATATTCTTTTGCAATACAATATCACACGTTATACTAAACAATATAAAAGAAAAAAAAAACTTTTCGGGAAAAAAAAAATTGAAAAAAAAAAATTTTGAAAAAAAAAAATTTCGAAAAAAAAAATTGAAAAAAAATATTCGTGATATTGTTTTGTATATTACGTGATATTGTTTTATGGACTCATGGACTCAAATATATAGGTGGGCTCACCGGATCTTGCCTATATATATATATATATATATATATATATATATATATATATATATAGAGTCGGGATCCGGTGAGAACCCCTAAATATTTGAGGATTGAGTAACGGATACAATATCGCGCATTAAACTAAACAATATCACGTAAAAAAAAAAAGGTAACAAAAGCAGAACACGCACGCCTTTTCAAATTCATAACGCGCAAATGCAGTTTTTCAACTTCTCACTTTCTCTCTCTAAAAACTCAAAAAACCACTAAAATTACCGATTATTAACGCGAATCAACAACAAATTACGGGAAAATACTAATCATTGTTCAATTCAATTGCATTTTCACCTTTGAAAATCGTGTACAATTTGTCTTAATTCTCTCGAGGACTTCAATTTTAGTGAAATCATTGTTAAAATCGAGTATTTGTTAGTTTAAGTATCAAAATTATTGATAAACTTCGTTAATTTCCAATCATTTTCATATAATTGTACAACTTCGTAGTTGTTAATTGAATTTTTTCCTGTTACAGTTGAAATTGCATATTTTCCTCTTTAAATCTGCTAAATTAGCGTTGAATATTGTGCGACTGCGAAAAATTAGGGTTCGACATTGTTCGAAATGCATAATAAGTATTTAGATCTTTGTTTTTATCAATTAAGAATAGGTTTTAACATATTCAATGAAGAAATTTATGTTTAAACACTGTTCCATTGTTTATTTGTGATATTCAAAGTTCGACATTGTTTAATTGTGAAAAATTAGGGTTAAAGCGGGTTAAAAACTGTTTAACATAATAAACCGTTTAATTATTCGTTTGAACACTGTTTGATTGTGAAATTGAAAGTTCGAAATTGTGAATTTGTCAAAAAAACGGTTGCAAATTGTTTGAATCGCGAAAATTAGGGTTAAACGTTTGGTTAAATGTGAACGAGTACAATTTCATAACACTGAATTGAATTTGTTTGACAATGAGGTCCATGAATTGAGAGTTTTGCATTCGATACAATGAATAACGTTGATATATGTGTTGGCAATGAGGAAGACAAACTTGTAATATTGTTACTTGTATGGTCCGATATTGAATCGAATATTAGTGGTAATTTGAATCTTCATGAATTTTGTGTAGTTCTATTATTGATAGTGTTTACAAAAATACAAAAGCGTATACTCCTTTAAAAATACTTATTACCAGTGACATACAATAGTGATGTTGTTTTGAATAAGGTGTGAAATTATGTCTAATGAAGTGTGATATTGATTCAAATGAGAATGGACTTGATGACTTCAAAACAACCTGAAAAAACATACACGAGAAAGAGGAGATCAAAAAATGATGAGGTTGAACAACCAAGCAAGAGGTCAAAAAATGGTAATGAAAATAAAAGTAAAGCTGACGAAATGGTGTTACAGGATGAAATTGAAGAGCATCCTGCCGTCAAAAAAAAAAAGGGCCAACCATCAAAAAAGAAATCAAAGACTGATAGAAACAAAGATGCCGAATTGGTGGTACAGGATGCAGAGGTAGAGCAGCCTGAGGTAAAAACGAAGAAGGTGCAACCGTTTCAAACTAAATGTAGGCCACTGAAATTGGTTGAGTTGATTGCCAACTTAAATGAAGAACAAAGGAAGGTGTTTCGATGTTGGCTTTGGTGGATTGTTAGAGTTGAAACTAACAAAAATTCCACATGGAATTCGAAAATCTTCTTGAAGGCATTTGATCACACAAGCAACATGTTCAAAACAAAGAAATTTGATTTCTGTTGACGAAAGACGATGTGCATGACATATTTCAACTTCCTCGACAAGGTGGGAAAGTGGACGTCGCTCACATGGGAAACACCACCTTTGTGTGACACAAAGCTGAAAAATGCATGGAGGGCAAAGTTTGGATTGGAGAGTACTTCGACTCCAATTATGGTCAAAGATGTGCATGAAAGACCGATGGAATGTAATGATCTTTGGGGATGAATTTAAAAGAATGTTTGTAATTTACAAACATGTCTATTTTCCTAGCACCGTCTTCAAATAAATCTCTGGATTTGAAACTGGTAAAGGTCATTTTTGTTGAGAATGTGACAAGGATAAGCCAATTTGATTGGTGTGAATACGTATTTGAGGAAATGGTTAGAAGTGTTAGGGTGTTCAAAGAAGGGGGAAAGTCATTTGTTAGTGGATGCGTAATAGTTATTATGCTAGCATATATGCATAGGTTTGATTTCAAGGGTGATGTTTTGGAACACACTTTACCACTCATCCAACATTGGGACGATAAAAAATTGTCAAAGAGAGTGGATGATGAGAAAAAAACAGGATCTTTGGGGAATGCTCCAATATCAAAGATTCAGTACCCCATCTGTCAGCAACAAGAAGTCCCTAAAAAGACACCATATTCTTCAGCAGCTCCAGAGATATTACTGACTCAGACGTCTGATCATGAAGCTGAAGTGGAAACAAAAGAGGGGTATATGATGGTGAAGTTGCCTAGTGGTGTTGAAACTGATGAACAAATCAGAGCAAGGGCAATGGATGTAAGCACTAATGACTGATAATTATTTTAGCTATGATATTTAAATATTATTGTGATATTGTTTTTGAACTAGTGTGATATTCTTTTGAGTCTGCTGTGATATTATTATGATATTGATATTGAATAAAAGCATTTGCTCTGATAATTATTTTAGATATGATATTGTTTGATATATTGTATGATATTGTGATATTCTTAATTAATAATTGTGATATTGTTTAGAAAAGCAAATGATATTGAATATGATTGTTGTGATATTGATTTATAAATTGTTATGATATTGTTTTTGCACTAGTGTGATATTATTTGTAATAGGCTGTGATATTGTTATGAAAGTTGATATTAAATAACCTTATTATTGTGTCATTACTTCTTATTATCAAAGAGTGTATTTTAGTGTTTAATATATTTATTTTGTAATTTGGCAGCGTGCTCATGAAATTTATCTACGTATGAAGAGGGACAATGAATTGTTCATAGGTAGGTATGTACGTAACATGAGAAAACTGATCACTATGAAAGCAAAGAGTTCAATGGATGAAGCAACTACATCTACACAATCAGTGCGAAGGTAGATGGTGCGGAAGAAGAAATTGGGAATCTGAAAAAGAGTACTGTGAGAGACTCAAACGCTGCCTTTCATGAAAGATGTTGGGTATCATAACTTGGTGGACATGTTGATAGCGAGGTCATATGAAGTGAAGAAAGCAAAAGAAGGGATGCCGACATTTGATGTTTGGTGAAATGTTGAAAGTGCGACAAGGAATTGAACACAAAATACGGTGGATGTACTGGATAAAGATCTAAGCAGTGATGATGACTTGGAATGTGATGACAAACAACAGGATGATGATATTAATGATGTCACTAACTTGGACAGTGGTGATGATGAAGACGAAGATGATGGACTGGATAATGACATGAATTCAAAATTGAATGATGTTATATCGATATTGGTGTAGGAGTAGGAAGTCCGTTGAAGAGTTGAATCGTGATACACTAAATGAAGAAGACGGTGAAAAACAGTGTGGAAAAATAAATGAGGAGACAGATGTGTTGACACAACTTGATGAAGGTGTAATCAATGTTGGTTTAGGAGGGACCAAGACTGTTGAGAAGGTTCGGGAAATGAATGAGGAGTCCGGAAAAGAGGTGGGGAGAAAAATGATGAAAAAAGTATGGGGTCTCATAAGAAGGAGGTTCTTCCAAATGTTCAGTTGGAAACAGAGAGAACGTGGAGCATCAATGACTATTTGTTGCACGCAGACAACATGAACAAAATACCGAATCGGCGAGATATGGTACCTCATAATTTGGGGTGTACTATGGATGTGGTTTACCGAGGTGGGGATCTTGCACTTGTCTCGGATTTCATGTTGAGACAGGACCAATTATTTGAGACTGTCTTGAAGCGTCGGAAGGAAGTAATGGATTATTGCTTCCTTACAGATCATGCGATTAAGAAGACGTAAGTTTATTTTTTGAATATAAGAAATTAATTAATCTATTACATAAAAATAATTTAAAAACTAATATGCTAATTTTTTTGGAAAATGGTACAGGGGAGATTGTCGTGACTTTGGTATTTACCATAACATACCAAAGAGCGATATTGAGTCTTTGTTGCCGGACACTAAAATAGAAGCAGTGGTTATTGAGGCATGGGCAATATTGCTCAATCAGTTTGAAATGGCGCCAAAAGACAGCAACAGACCGACAAGGATTTTCTATGGCCTTGCCCACTCGGTATGGAAAACATAAACCTCATGTGTTCCTTGTGTTTTAAATTACGTGGAAAAATCTGTCAACACGACTAATCAATTCTGTTATAAACAAACAGGGTGGTATGGAGAAACTCTTATTGGTAGATGAAGAAAATGTTGATGAACTGACAAGACTGAAGGAAGACGTATGGAGGACATGGGATACGTGGTCAAATCAATATAAACAGCCACTGAATTTAAATTCAGATATGGTAAGAATTTAAAAGTACTTTTAGTTCTGATACTATTAAGTTAATTATCTAATCTTTTGTTAAGTTAATTATCCGATATTGTCGGAAGTAAATCGAAATTGTTTCCTAAATCGGGTAGCTATTTTAGTTGTGATATTGTATTATATATTCGTGATATTGTTACTAAGTACTTGTGATATTGTATGCTATGGTCTGTGAATGACAGTGTTATTTTCTATAAAATATTTCTATGGTGTTCATACCTTTGTTATATCAAGACCACTACATTTGCGTCTGTATTTGACAAAGAAGAGGGAAAAAATGTTCTACTTGGACAACCGAGATTATGATCATTTTGAAGACGAGGAGCATGTACACCTTGCTCATTTAACTGTAAGTACTATATTTAAAAATAAGAACTAAGGATATAATGCTTTTGTTAGCTAAAGAATGAAATTTGATAGGTATTTTCTATAAACATAAATTGGGAGTCCGTTCACGGGCACTACCTCAACAAGTAAAGGTTATGCAAGTGGGGCGAAAGTACAGGACTATGTCTTTGACAAATGTCGCCTTTGATTGGCAAACAAAAGAGTTGAACCTGGATTGTGGATTATTCATGATGTTCCACATGATGTTTTTCGTGGGTGAAGATTTTAAATGTGAACTGAACGATCAAAAGAAGAGGCAGCGATTGTACGGGGAGATTGCAGCAACGCTTGTGTTGAGCGATTTAAATAAATGTAGGAGTCAGGTCCTGAGGAAGGTTACAAACCTTAATGCAATCAAAGGGACACTGTTGCCTAAATTAGTAGCAAAGAGGAAAGCAGCAAGCAAAAGAAAGAGAGGGAAAGGTGGGAAAAAGAATGTTCAAACTCCTGTACAAAAAAAAAAACAGGTTATTTTCTTCAACACTGACTTATTTTAATTATATATAAGCATTATATATTCAAATAACAAAAATAAATATTTTTGTAGGTGTGGTAGAAGATGGTTCTGCCAGTGTGGTGGGAAGCAAAGAGGAGGGGGAAATCGAGATGGCCTTGGTAGCACATACAATCGTGGTGTGGCGATTCTAACGTGGAGGTCGTCTCAAGGTTTATGAAGGCTAACAAATCACTGTGTGCAAACATGTTGACAATGAGGAAACAAGTGCTTGACTCATCGCCTATTGGACGACCACGTTTCCCATTAGAGTATGTTTCGTGATAATCTTTTGTTTCTTGAAGAGTGTGATATTGTTTTGAGTAGTGTGATATTGTTTGCACTATTTAAATTTGATGGTACTTTTATTTGTCATAACTGCTATTTTTGTGATATCTGTTTCTTAAGGGATGTGATATTGTTTTAAGAGAAGTGTGATATTGTATCGCACAATTTTAATTTGGTTTGTGTTAATGTTTGGAGCGGTGAGGTGGTTGCCAAATTCGAGTAATGATCAATATCTTGTCAAACGATATATCGTCGTTGCTTCCAAATGAGCACGTCAAAGAGCAATGTGATTGAATGTTGGTCCCTCATTCTGAACCATATTGAGCACACTGAAAAATGTGAAACAAGTTTGATGTTTTTTGGGATTCGACACATGGTAAGTTGTCCATTTAGTTTGATTAAATATAATCACTCTTTAAAACAAAAATAGGACTTGTAACATATATATTCAAAACAGGAAATAAAAACCGAAGGAGCTGGAGACAGGGAATTGGTCAAAGAAAAGATGTTCGAAGAATGGGACGAATTCATTAGAAGAAACACAGTTCAGTAACCGCAAGCGGATCTGGTTTTTATTCCAATGGTATGGAAAGAACATTATTTCTGTGTTTGTATAAATTTCAAAACCGAGACAGTGGAAGTGCTGGACAACACAGAGTACGCTGACTGGGAGCAAACACAAATACACAAAGTTGCAGATTTGGTGGTATGAGTAATTGATAGTTCTTTAAAGTATTGGTGTATATTAACATTGAAATAATGGATTTCTGTGTTTGTGAAATTATCACTAATGGGTAACCGTAATATTGTAGGCGGAGCACATGAGTGACTACTTAGCGAAGAAGAACGTGGAAAGAGCAGATGATATAATAACGTTTGATGTTGTCAACATCAACTTCCCTTGGCAAAAGACAGAGATGAACAATACTGAGTCTGGAAACTTTTTAATGATGCAC
Organism: Silene latifolia; assembly: GCF_048544455.1. Classification (NCBI taxonomy): domain Eukaryota; kingdom Viridiplantae; phylum Streptophyta; class Magnoliopsida; order Caryophyllales; family Caryophyllaceae; genus Silene; species Silene latifolia. Next base: position 13,408,451 of record NC_133538.1, on the reverse strand, counting down.
ATGATTCGATATGAGGGTGTAATGTTTGAAGCCGACTGAACCAAAAAAGTGTATAGGCGATACTACTGGGCTAGAAATGGCAGCAGCATTGCTTTTAGCTGACATAAATGAGAACAGAACACCTTTGATCGAAAAGGTAAAAGAATTTTCAGATGGGAAGGATGAAATATGGAAGACATTGAAGCAACAAAGGAAGAACAACGAAAAGGCGAAAGGGAAGCATCAAGTGGAAGTACCAATGGCAGAAGTTCAAACAAAAGAGAATGATGAGGTTGTTGTGGAGGAGACAAATAAAGAAGATGTTAGGAAACAAAGCAAAGGAGGATTGTACTAAGAAACCGATTATTAACACAGAATTGCCAATCCTTCGGCAATCTCCTAGGAAAAGGTAAAAACCATTTACAATTGCATATACAAAAAGATAGAAAATAATTAGGACAAAAGGTGTCCAGAAATAATAACTGACTGTTGGTATGGATTTGCTTTACAGAGGAGCTGATCCCGGAAAAGATGGTGAAGATCGTACGTACGAGCCCACAAGAACATACAAACGTGGTAGGATTAAGACCGTTGCAAATCCAAAGAACCGCGGTAGAGGTAGAGGTTGAGGAAGGAATTAGGACTACTATATTTGTTAGAACAAAGTTGTAATTAAACTAAATGGTATGTAATGGTAGTAGAACAAGGAATTTAATGGTAACTCTTTATAATGGTAAAATAGTGATGGCTATTTTGGATCTCATCTAACTCTTGCTAAAAGTGTGATATTATTTCACGTTTGGTGTGATATTGTGTAATAGTTGCTGTGATATTGCTTCTCAATATCACACAGGGCTAAAACAATACCACACTGTTTACTTTTAAATATCACTATGGATATGGATTGTTTAATCTCACGTTGATATTGTTTTTAGAATGTTGTGATATTGTTGTGTACACAGGTTGATATTGCTTCTCAGTATCACACAGTTTGGTAAACAATATCACACAGAGTACTAAACAATATCACACTATGAATATGAAAGTTTAAATCTTACGTTGATATTGTTTTCACAATGTTGTGATATTGTTGTGCACACAGGTTGATATTGTTGTGCCATATTTTAACAACACAAAACACAAGATGAGAAAAACTTAAAGCAAAAGGCATATATTGTAGTTATGATGTAGTGATACTGTTTAGAGTAACATGTGAAATATATAAATGTAAGGTGTGATATTGTTTCTCAGTATCACAAAATACAAAAACAAGACAACTGAGACAACTAAAATAATCAAATATTCTCCGAGTACGAGTATTTTCTATATAAAATAAAGTATAATCTATACTTTAATGAATGTTGTGGTCTATATTAATATACTAGGCACAAAGAATGTCGTCTATTTGCTGCTGCTATAATTAATGAGCGCCATCAACAAAAACTCCTTCGACCAATCAACCATCATCAGCATCATCCTCATCTGAACTACCCTGAAAATACAAAAAGGTGAAACAGTGATATTAGTTTATATAAGGAGTGATATTATTTCAAATGAAGTGTGATATTGTTTCTAACTCGGAACAATTACAAACAATATCACATTCTGTTATCCTCAAAACATCATCATCTTGTGTACTACAAAGTGTGATATTATTTCTAATAAGGTGTGATATTATTTATAATAAGGTGTGGTATTGTTTCTAAAATTACCAGGAAAATATTTTAAAAAGTTGAAACATATGTGTTGACACATTCTGTTATCCTCAAATAAGATCACATTCGGTTATCGTCAAATAGTGATACTGTTTAGTATAAGAGGTGATATTATTTAAAATAACCCGTGATATTGTTTCGACTCGTGACCATACAAAGCATATATAAAAAGTTTCATACATAGACTTTCCATAGTGAACATACCTTATTGTCGGCATCAGGTACAAAAGCATTAGGACGATTCGTTTATCATGGTGAGCCATTTGTTTGCAATTACGACAAAGCCTTTTAGGTTTCTCCGCTTTAGCTATGCATTGTTGCTTTTTGGAGATCATTCGCTTGCCGCTACCCTTGTTCTTTGCCTGACGAGGTGGTAGAATCCTCACCTCGTTGAGGAACCGCACCCAAGAAGCATCTCCAACTCCCGCTCTTTGGTCATTGACTCTGATTGCGGATTGAGTTTCACCCTGAATTGTTTAAGTGTGTCAACAAGATCAGTGATGTCCTTCGTAGACACATTCTTGAGCACACTGATGGTCGCGTAGAACTCTGACCATAACTTGCACATTTCCATCTTTCGTAAATAAAGTGGCATCAAAATCCTCAATTAACTCACCATGTGGACCATAAAAGGGATCTTATGTGCATTCTTGGTCCACCACATAAGAAGGTATTTATCGGGCAAAGTGTGTACTTGTTTTCCGAGTAAACCCGGATAATGTGTCTACAAATAATACCTCCTTCTGTTGAACGACTTGCAAGAACATTCAGCGTCATTCGTGAGAGAATTGTAGACAACTTGGTAGATCTTCTGCGTTCTGGCATCAGCAATACCAATTAATTCTACACCGTTTGCAGGTGGTGTGAAGCCACCAACACTAAGGGAACAAATAGAAGCAGAAGCTTCTACTTGAAAATCTGCAAAAGCAGCATTTGTATAAACCTTGGAAGCATGAGCTTCCAACTTAAGAGAAGTCACTAATTGTGGAAGAGTACAATCATCGTCTCTATCAAGTTGTTTTTGAGTATGGCGCTGTACATCAATGGCGCTTTGAAACCGCATCAAGAATTCAACAAGTGTACCATGTGCATTTTCAAAACGCTTGAAAAAATTATTCTGACTCTCAGAACGTTGAGTTGTTCGTAAGAGACAACCCATAGGAACATCACGAAAATAAGTTGGGATCCATTTTCTCCTTTTTCTAAACATGGTTGACAACCAGGAATTACCTTCAAGATTATGCTCATTGACCAACCGACACCACCTTTGTGCTTCAAATTCAAGAGGTTCTAACTCAAAGATCCCAAACAATAGCATTCAACGGTGACAAAATCGGTCTCTTTCGATATTACAGCCCAACCTTATCGCAAGCTTTTGCATAATATGCCACATGCAATATCTGCGCTTAGCATGTTTGAAAAACAAAGACGCAAACCCAGCTTTATTCCAGACACCGATCGGTTATTATACAATGTGGCTCTCATTGTCCCATAGCATCAAGGAACTTTTGAAAGACCCACGTGAACGAATCTTCATCCTCATGAAATAGCAAGCGAGAAGCAAAAGTGCGACCTTTTGTGGTGGTCTACGCCGATAAAAGGAGTGAAAAGCATACAATACTTATTCGTCTTGTAAGTTGGATCGTAAGTAATGTAATCACCAAACAAAGCGTAGTTTCTACGAGACTCTGCATCACACCAAAACGCACGAACCAAGCATTTACCAGAATCCACCTCATAAGCAAAGTAAAAACCTTCACTGGTATCACGTTTATCCTCAAAATAGTTAACAAACAGTTGAGCATCCCGGTCTCCTATGAAACATTTGATATCCCTTCCAAAATTCTTAAAATCAACCAGTTGAGCTCCAACATTCTCATAGCCATCTGCATATTCCTTGACATTTCTAAATGCCCTTGTTGGCCCTTGATTAACCCTTGAATGATCAATAATTGTCTTTTTATGGTAAAGATGGAGGTGCCTGTGTTTTTTTTGGAACTGTTGATTTCTAAGTGAACAAAGACGGTGATTATGCCACTCACGAAACTGAAAAACAACATAACCATCCCCATTATAGCGAAACTCAATCATAGCAGTACAACCAATCCTAGTTAATTTAGTGTTCCTGATATCAAAAGGCCTGGGAGTTGCCTGCTCCTTTCCACTATCTAAAACAATAGCCTTCCTCTTACGATCTCTAAAACCTTCACGGTTGCAAACAACATATTTATACTTCACATCACCAGATACAGCCCTTTTTTGAGAAGACTTCCTAGGTTCAAAACCACATGCTTCTGCATACACATCATAAAAACTAATAGCTTCTGCCAACGTCCCAAACAACTGGCCAATATAAGGTTTAAACTCAGGTGCAACATTCCTTGTCCACAATTCACTACCACCAGGTGTGGAGTCCAAAAGTAGTTGATGCACACGAGAAGGAACAGAATGTTGTTCAACATGTGGAGTAGAACTAGATGCATCGGTGGTTCAACAAAGAGAAGTAAGTGAAGAATCAACAATAAGATTACTATCTTCGGACGTAATGGCGAGAGACATGAAGATCATTACGGGGAAGAAGAAGTGACATTACTTGTAGGATCTGGCAAGAAAAGTAAAATGTAAAATAACAAGAAAAAGTCTTAAAGATATGAAGGAAATCAAAATCACACAAGTGGCTGAACAATATCACATATCCAGGAAAACAATATCACGTTGTTTGGGAAAAATATCACACATGAGATGGAAAACGATATCACAAGGAATGTTGCAGGAACAATATCACACAAGTGCCTGAACAATATCACATATCCAGGAAAACAATATCACGTACTCTGGAACAAATATCACACATGAAGTTGAAAACAATATCACCAGTTGTACAATGGTACAGATCAACAAAACAATATCACCAGTTGTAGAAGACAATATCACATATTGAGCAAAATAAGAACGTCAATGAACAAAAAATATTTACCAAAAGTATAACGAACATGTGATTGAAAGCTGAAAGCACAAGATAAAGAGAGAATACACAGAGATTTCAGAATACGCTGAAAGTACAAAATTAAGAAGAATAACATACCAGACATCGCAATGAGGATTGAATACGCAGAGATTTGAGCAGGAAAATCTGGAAATCAAACAAAAACGTACCGAATTTTAAGGAAGCACAAAAGTAAACTGAAAATAACAAATAAATCAAGATGAAATTCAAAGCATATAAACGAAAAGAAGAACAAACAGAGTAAGATAAGAACGAAGTCGAAACAGAAGGACGAAAAACAGCAATTACGTACCTGAACAAAGGAAATAATTGGAATAATATGATAATTGTGAAGAATGAGCAGCAAAACCTGGAAATACAACAAAAACATACCGAATTTTGAGGAAACACAAAATTAAATTGAAAATAACAAACAAAAGGAAGATGAAATTCAAATTATAGAAACGAAACAAGAACAAACAGAGTAATGTTACAACGAATTCGAAATTTAGGGACGAAAACGCCAATTACGTACCTCAGCAAACGAACTAATTGGAATAATATGATAATTGTGAAGAATGACGACGAAAAACGGAGATGACGCCTAAATTCTAGGGTTTTCCAGCTCAACAATGGAGGAAGAAGCTACAGTAGAGAGAGAAGTTGAAGGGAGAAGAAGAAAAAAGAGGAAATAACGGTATTTGTTCTAAAACGTGGTTTATATAGGGGAGTGTTAAATTACAGATTTGCCCTTCCTTGTTTCTACCCTAAATACCTATCATAGTATTAATCCTCAATCCTCAAATATATAACTAATACTCACATGATCCCATTCCTATATATATATATATATATATATATATATATATATATATATATATATATATATATATATATATATAGAGAGAGAGAGAGAGAGAGAGAGAGAGAGAGAGAAGGGTTCTTATAAGGCCACTACATCTAATAAGTCCCTAAGTCCTTATAAGGGCCTTTGGATGGAAGGGATGGAGGGATGAGATTACATCTCAATGGATGGCCATAAATCTCCCTCCCTAATCTCCCTTCCTAATCCATGTACAACTCCTTCCTAATTTGTATAACTCCATCCTCCTTCTAATTCTCCCAACTCACTCACCCACTCATCATCCATTTCATTCATTCACTTCTTCAATCATTCACCCCCTCTCTCCTGATTCATTCTCTCCCAACAAAAAAAAAACCCAAAAAATAAAAAAAAACCAAAGTAAAACAACAACAAAAAAAAACCCAAAAGAACCTCTCCTTCCTCCACCACACCCGACCCACCACAACCCCACCACACACCACAGCCGCCACAACCCGCCACACACCACCCGCTTCCCTCCTCCCTCCACCACACCACAGCAACAACAACAACACAGCCAACACAACAACCACCACCAAACCCGCCTGCCACAACAACAACAACAACAACTCGCCACCACCAAACCCGCCGTCACCCCCCGCACCTCCTGCCGTCACCCTCCTCTCCTCCACCACCGCAACCGCTATCCCCACTCACGCGCGCACCACAACCTCCACCAGCTGTTCTCCTTTCTCTTTATATTTTTCAGATCTTTTAAATTAAAGTGGTTATTGTTGTTGTTAGTTGTTGCGGTTCCGATTTCTATTTCGATGTTGTTTTTTACAGAGCCGGTTTTCTCTTGCGCAACCCTTTTTTCTGCGTTCTCTTTTTTTTTTTTTTTTTTTTTTGGTCGTGGTTCTGCTGCCGCCGCTCTATCCCTCCCACCCTTCTCTTTTTTTTTTTGTTGCAGCTTTTTTTTTTTCAATCTATGATGTTTTTTTGTTTTTGATGTTTACAATTTGAATTTTGAGTTTGTGTTGGTTTTGGTTTTGTTTATTTTGTTTTTTGTTTGTTTTGTTTTATGGTTTTTTGGTTCTTTTTGGTTTTTGATGTTTACCCTTTGTTTTATTTTTGTTTTTGTTCTTTGTTTATTGTTTATTGTTTATTGTTCTTTGTTTTTTGTTTTATTTTTATTTTTGTTTTTTGTTTTATTTACGGTTTTTGTTAGATTTACGGGTTTTTTTTTGTTAGATTTTCGGGTTTTTTTGTTAGATTTACGGGTTTTTTCTTAGATTTATGCATATAATTTGTTATTCTCATGAGTCATTCACCAACATTTTATTTTTGTATATAATTTGTTAATTTAATTGGGTTATACGACTAAAGTTATACAATTTACGACTTAAAACATTAAAGTTATACATTTTATGACTAAAGTTATACACTTTTTACATTAAAGTTACACTATTAACATCTAAAGTTATACATTGTATAAATTGAAGTTATACAACCATTCAAGTTTGTTTTGTTGGTTTTTTTTGTTTGGTTTGGTTTTGTTTTTTTTTTGTTATTTGTTTTTTTTTTTAATTATTGGTTAATTTTTTATTATTGTTATTGAAGTTTTTTTATTGTACTTTTTTGACTTATTGGTTTTTTTAATATCATCTTCTTATGTGTTGTTTCAAATTTGAATTTATAGTTCTAAAGTTATACAATTTTGAACTAAAGTTATACAAATTTGGACTGAAGTTATACAAATAAGGACTAAAGTTATACTCTTATGGAATAAAATTATAAAATTTTGGACTAAAATTACACAAATTTGTACTGAAGTTATACAAATAAGGACTAAAGTTATACAAATAAGGATTAAATTTATACAAAAATGAACCAAAGTTATACAAAAATGAACCAAAGTTATACAAAAATGAACCAAAGTTATACAAAAATGAACCAAAGTTATACAAAAATGAACCAAAGTTATACAAAAATGGACTAAAGTTATACAAATATGGATTAAAGTTATACAAATATGGACTAAAGTTATACAAAAATAGACCAAAGTTATACAAAAAAAGACTAAAGTTATATAGAATTGGACTAAAGTTATACAAAAAATTGGACTAAAGTTATACAAAAATGAACCAAAGTTATACAAAAATGAACCAAAATTATACAAAAATGAACCAAAGTTATACAAAAAATTGGACTAAAGTTATACAAAAATGAACCAAAGTTATAAAAAAATGAATCAAAGTTATACAAATATAGACCAAAGTTATACAAAAATGAACCAAAGTTATACAAAAAATGGACTAAAGTTATACAAAAAATTGGACTAAAGTTATACAAAAATGAACCAAAGTTATACAAAAATGAACCAAAGTTATACAAAAATTGACTAAAGTTAGTCCATATTTGTATAACTTTAGTCCATTTTTGTATAACTTTGGTTCATTTTTGTATAACTTTGGTTCATTTTTGTATAACATTAGTCCAATTTTTTGTATAACTTTAGTCCAATTTTTGTATAACTTTAGTCTTTTTTTGTATAACTTTGGTCTATTTTTGTATAACTTTGGTTCATATTTGTATAACTTTGGTCCATTTTTGTATAACTTTGGTTCATTTTTGTATAACTTTGGTCCATTTTTGTATAACTTTAGTCTTTATTTGTATAACTTTAGCCCATATTTGTATAACTTTAATTCATATTTGTATAACTTTAGTCCATTTTTGTATAACTTTGGTTCATTTTTGTATAACTTTGGTTCATTTTTGTATAACTTTGGTTCATTTTTGTATAACTTTAGTCCAATTTTTTGTATAACTTTAGTCCAATTTTTGTATAACTTTAGTCTTTTTTTGTATAACTTTGGTCTATTTTTTTATAACTTTGGTTCATTTTTGTATAACTTTAGTCCATTTTTGTCTTAGATGAAAAAAAAGTATCTCACAAAAAAAAAACGAGATTTAAAACACGAAATCTTAAAAAAAACGTATAACAAGAACAGATTTAAGAAAATGAATAAAAAATGAGAACTAACAAAATAAAAGACAACTAAAATAAAATAAAAGACAAAAAAAATAATGAATGGAAAAAACAACTCAAAACATACAAATTAACACAAAACGAAAAAAAAAAAAAACGAGTTGAAAAAAAAAAAAAAAAAAAAAGGCAGCGGCGGTGAGGCGGCGGCGGGGGTGGTGGGTGGTTAGTTGGTGTCGGGTGGGGTGGTGGTGGGTGGTGGTGAATGAAGATGAGAGGAGTGGGTGATTTATTTGGGTTTTTTGATTTATTTGGATTTTTTGGGTTTTTTTATTTATTTGGATTTTTTGGGTTTTTTTTATTTATTTGGATTTTTTGGGTTTTTTTTTTGAGGTTTTGAGAGAAGAGAAGAATGAAATGTGTGAGATGAGAGAGAAACGGGTGGGTAGAAAACAAATATATAGTAAATTAGTGGTTAATTAGGGTGGATTAGTAAAGTGTGTTAATTAGCTTCTATAATGACTTTGGGTGGGTTCATCTCATCCCTCCATCTCCCTCTAGCCAATGGCTCATAATAGAACTTATGGACTCAAATATATATTTGGCCTTAGTTGATCCTTCCTCTCTATATATATATATATATATATATATATATATATATATATATATAACTAAATGCAAGTGTAAATATAATGCAAAGTGAAAGGAAAGGATATCTTACAAATGGTGGTTTGAGATAGGACTCCACCAAACTAGTTTGAATTGTTGAAGTTCTTTTGCTTTGTCCATAGAGCTCAAGGCTCTTAGAAGAAGATCAAAAGCTTGTGAACAATCTCCAAATAAGCATAAGTATGGGTTGCTCCATTTGAACGTGAAATTTGGCCAAGAAAGTTTGTCATTTATCCTTTCTTTTACCTTGTCCTTGGCACTAGAGCTTTCCCAATGCTTCAAACCAATAAGCCCATGATTCTCGTCAACACTAGGTATGAAGTATGGTTCATATTCGTCCGAAAACTTCCACTCACCACCTTCTCCATCAATTTCGGTGATAATGATAGCGTTTGAATTTGTCAATCCATCAAGAGTAGAAGGAGAATTCTCATGGCATTGATGACGGGGTACCTTTGGAGTCGAAATTGTGGGTGCCAAATCTCCACAAGTAAGTTCATTTATAAGTTTTTTCTTGAACTTTTCCACTAAGTACCCTTTATAAGATGATTTGGCTTTTTGGAGAAGGTCTTCCACATCATCTCCAATAATCATAGGTTCCATAGTGGGTGCGAAAAGGTCTTCATGGTCAATAGGAAAGAGGAATTCATCTTCTTCATGGAATCATACCTCAAACTTCTCAAGGATGGGCTCCTCAAGTAAGGCAATCTCACAACTCCATTGCTCTTCTTCATTGCAAGACACATATCCCGCATAAGCTTCTTCCATAGGCTTGTCATCATCGTTATCTCCATACGATTCATAGATAGGAGCTTCACTCCTCTTCATTAACTCTTTCTCCAACACCTCAATGTTCACATCAGATGATACACCCTCATACTCACAAAGGTTAGGAGTATTTGGCTTACTCAACCTCATATCTTTCTCATCAAATACCACACTTTCATACTCACAAGAGCTCAAGGAGATTGGCTCTTCCCACTTCACATCTTCTTTATCAAAGGTCATTGCCTCAAATTCACATTCATGTTCAATGCTCAAGGATTGGTGGGGAGTGTTTGTTTGGGTTGCTTTCATTTGGGTAATTCGAATTGCCAACTCCTCACCATGGGTAACAATGCTTTGAAGAACATTGTTCCTATTTTGGCTCTCCTCTAAAATTTGTGTGAAGAAATTTTGTTGGTCTCCCATCAAAATGGTGCTATGTGATTAAGTTCTTGCTTGTTTGTCTATTTTGATTTTGCTTTCACCTTGAGGAACCTGTTCCTCAAGGATTGTTCTTACCGTTTTTGTGTAGTTTCTATGCTTGTAGGTGTTTCCTTGTCTTAGCTATGATGGCACAAGACTGGACACATGGAGTATGTGGCGGATCTTTTGAGTATGACTATGGGTATGGGAGTTTGAGAAGCAAGTCAACACAAACCTACCTTACTACTAATACAATGAAAATCCTAACTACTACCCCAACTTCTCCCACCAAAATCACCACATCCAATATCAACAACAACCACCCACTCAAAACTCACTTTGCAACCAATTCCAAATGTCACAATATGAGAACTTTCACACCCACCATTAATGATTGACACCATTAATGACATGTTCTCCATGATAATGAGTGAGTAGTTACTAAACTAGGATTAGTGGGTAATTAGGGGAAACAAACATGGGACTAATCATGCTTAATCTAATATGTTTTCATAATTAAATTACTTGCTTGTTGTGATGTCAACCTATGCACATGTTATGTTTGATGAAATGCTAAGCCTATGAATCCTTGTATTTTTACCCATCTCTTATCTACTCAACTTGACTTGTAAGATATAAACCAAGTCGAGTCTTGATGCGTGTCTTTTATATGATGTTTTACATCCCATTTTACACGCATTTCAGAGCTCATTCATATAGTTTATGCTGCATTTCTCCCTATTTCCGTCTACTTCCGTATTTTGTACATTATTGCAGAAATGTGAAGAACCCAACGGAAATCGAGCTAAATCCGTCCCCGAGTATCCTGCATTGCATATGACGTGAAGTATTCACTCGAGGAACGAGCTTGGTGTGCAATTCAAGTCCCAAAAGACAAGTCCACGAGTTTATAGAAGTCTAGTAGCAGCTTAATCAGTCGATCGACCACCTCCATCAGTCGATCAACCAACCATCGGGTTCTAGAAGCTACTGTTTTTTGAAGATCGATCGATCGACCCCTATCGATCGATCGACCAATCGCTATTCCAGGCGAGAATTAAAAGATCGAGGAAGCGCAAGCCCATGATGCTAGGTTTAGGAAATAAGAAGTTACGTTAATTGCTATATAACGTAACCTAGAAACATTGAGTTAGGCATCTAGTTTTTATTCAGAAATTCATCAGTTTTACATTAGCTTTAATAGTTAGAGTTTGGGATATCGTTTGCATCAGATTTTATTCATACTTCTAATCATTCCGTTACTGTTCTCCTGCGATTTTCGGTATTCCTCTGCCCTAATTTTAGTTCTTCTTTATTTCTTCATTAGTATAGAATTGCTAGTTAGGTTCCCAAAGCCAATATTATTTGTCTATGTTAATTGTTTACTTTATCGTTTCAAGCATGAATACATTAGTTAGTTTCATCATCGTTATTATTGTTTTTACCCTTAGCATGAGTAGCTAGATTATTTGTGCTAGGATGTAGGCGAATTTTAGCGTAGGCGGCAAAGTATTGAACACGGACTGAATTCACGCGTCAGTCGATCGACTGACATTCTCGGTCGATCGACTGACCTCGTGAGGTTACCCTTCGTTTTAATTGATTTTAATGTTGTATTTAACGAATCGAATGCATGCGACCAGTTAGATGCTTAATTTATGACTGACCCATTAGATCGAAAGATAGGGAAAGTTGTTTGACCACCAATTAAGATGACTAAACTGTGCTGAGGTCGAAAGATAGGTATAGTTTAGACCGTTAGTCACTTTTCAGACGAGAGTCGTATTAGTGATATTAGGGACCTATAGCGAGATCGAAAGATGCTATTTGTTAAGAGTGGACCGTGAGGACCTCTTGTTTCCCGCCTCACTTGTGTTTGATTCAGACCGACTTAGTATGCTGCCGCCGAAGCTTTAATGAATCGACCATCCTAGTACCCCTTCTTTATCTGTTTAAGCCATCTTTTTAGTTTACTGTTTTTATTTATTCTTACCTTTAGACCAAATCAACTCAACCCCCATACTTGTTACCTTAGATTGAATTTAGACAACTAGAATTTACATCGCCTCTCGTGGTTCGACCCGACCGCCGCTAGCTATAGTTGTAGTTGGAAATTATAAATTTATTTTTGACACCTCACGACGGTATCAAATTTTGGGCGTTCACGGGAGGCAATAGTCCTAATTTTAGTTGTTTTATTTTTAGTCTTTCTTAGTTTAAGGGACTTTTGTTCCTTAAACTTTTCTTATATTCTTTTTGTAGTTTCTTCTTATGCGCAGGTCACAGGGTGGTGAACTAGTACCCTTCAATCCTGAGATAGAGAAATCTTTGCGCGAGTTGAGACGATCACAAAGGGTATTACCGACAGAGGAAGAGCCGAGTACTCTGTCAAGCTATCACGAGAACGAGCTGTTCGAGGAAGACCCCATGATCTTCACCCGTTTCCACTTCTTCACCGAGACAGTTACTTCTCCGAAATTCCAGTCATGGCCGAGGAAGCGAGTATAGCTAGTCATTCTGAGCCGACAGCTGACAACTTATATAAGGGGTTCGAATTACCAGGAGATGCCAGGAAGTTCGAACCAAAGCCTTCATACATCAATATGGTTGAGAGAAAGCGATTCGGGGGAGCCGCAAATGAAGATGCAGCTAAGCATATGGAGACCTTTATTGACTCATCTCTTGTTCCATACCCCCACCGGCGGCGTGACCCAAGACCGGATCAAGGAGACCATGTTTATATTCTCCCTTCGTGATCTTTGCAAGGGAGTGGTATAGAGATCCGGACCGAGCCGTTCATGGGATCACCGACGGAATTCCTTGGCATTGCCCTTCTACAAGAAGTACTTTTCTGCTTCTAAGACGATTGCTATTAGAGCCCAAATCACAAGTTTCAAACAAGGGAAGGATGAGAACTTCCACGAGGCATGGGTCCGATTTAAGAAGCTGGTGCGAACCATACCGCACCATGGTTTCGAAAAATGGAGCTTGTGCAATCATTTCTATAATGGGTGTATGACGATCGTAGGGTCATTTTGGATGCTATGACCAATGGCCGATTTCTTTGAAAAACTGGGAGCAACCAAGGGGTCGAAGATCATGACGATCTAGCTACCCACAAGGCTGAGTATGGGAATTCCAGAGGGAACTAGAGGAGAGCTGCTGAATCTTCCTCTGTTGCTGCACTTGAGGCTCTCACTGCGAGATTCGACAAATATGAATTAGGAGGAGCTTCAAAAGGTGGGATGTACCAAGTAAATCTTTGTGTCGACGGTCCTTTCGTCAGTGAAAGGTGTGGAGTTGAGGGACACGTTTCAAGAATTGTCCTAGTCCCTTTGAATCTTGTGCTGCCTTTCAACACTATAGGTAGACGAACACCTACTATGAGCCCAATGTTCATCCCAACCTGAGGTGGAGTAGCCAGAATGTCCTAAATCCAACTCCACCTCCGCAGCAGCAACCCTATGTGCCTCCTCATCAAAAGCAACAACAATATCAGAAACCTCCTTATGTGCGCAGCAAAGCAACAACAATCCCATGGTTCTCGATTTTGCTTTGAGTTCAAAAACTTGTTCTTTGAAGGAGTCCCAAGCACGAGAGGCCGGGATGAAGCTACTAGAAAGCCAAATCGCTCAATTGGCTAATAAGAGTACCTCTCGAGCTCCAGGACACTTGCCGACTCAAACCGACCAAAAGGAGACCTTAAACGCCATCACATTAAGGAGTGGGTCCACCTTGGAGGGGCCTGCCATGGTCGAGGATGCTGTTGAAAAGAATGAGGCAGATCCGAGTCAAAACAAAGCTGTAACGAACGATTCAAAGAAAAAGGCGTCTACCAGGTATATCAGTCGATCGACTGATATACCCGGTCGATCGACTGATACACGGTTCTGAGGAGCTTCGGAATCAGGCACAACGGTCGATCGACTGAGGACAGTGGTCGATCGACCAAGGTTACTGCTGATAGCGAGATTTTTCGTCCTCCGATGCCCGATAACTTGAGGGATCATTTGTTTCGGGGCACGACAACTCCGAAGGTGTTAGGACCAGACCCGAGTGCTGATGGGTCCGTCCCGGTTCCGAAGTTTGACCCAATGACGGTCCATGGCTCACATTTGAGACGGTCTGAGGAGGGTTCAAGCTTCAACAAGGAGAAAGCAGTGGACTTCCAGCCTAAGTCCACGGATGCCGGCATGCGCAACTTAGAGGAGAGGGCTAAGGTACTTCTTACAGCCCCATATCCGGAGAGACTAGTGCCGACAAAGGAACAGGTATCTTTCAGTAAGTTTGAGAAAGTTATTCGTAGCTTGAATGTTCAGGTACCCTTCCTTGAGTTAGTTAACCAAGTGCCAGCATACACTAAATTTATGAAACAGCTATTGTCAAAGAAAAAGTCGCTTGAACATGTTCACACTGTTGCATTAACTAAAGAGTCTTGCTCTTACTTGTCTCACACTGCACCCCATAAGCTAGAGGACCCGGGTAGCTTTTCTGTTCCCTGCAATATAGGTACCTTCTCTATTGAGAAGGCATTATGTGACTTAGGAGCTAGTATAAGCGTCATGCCTTTGAGTCTAGCTAGGAAGCTTAAATTGACTAGGTTCGCAGTGACAGACATGACAGTTCAGATGGCTGACCGATCTGCGGTCCAGCCAATAGGAGTCTTAGAGGACATCCCTGTCCAAATAGGGAAGTTTTTCTTCCCTGTTGACTTTGTTGTACTTGACATGCCTGAAGATGCTCATATACCCATTATTTTGGGTAGGCCATTTCTGCACACTGCTGGTGTAGTCATAGATGTCGGTCTAGGAACCTTGACTTTCAAGGTAGGCAAGCATTCCATTGTCTTTGCCCAACCTGCTAAGAAAAAGGACCCCATGTGGCCGGTGACTTGTAACACGGTTTCTGAAAAGAAATCGTACTTTGTGCTTCCTGAATTGCCTGTCACTATTACTACTTCTGTGTTAACCCCTCCGCCCTAGACTGGAAGCACATTGGAGGAAGATTTGTCTATTTATGATAATGCAGGGGCTGGTTTGGGGAAGGAAGTGCCTCAAGTTGCTCCAACTGTAACAAAGCCTATCATTCAAAGAGGAGGTCTTGGTTGCCTGAGCTATGGAATTGATGAGATAGTTGATGAAGAGCCAGTCAAAGCCAGAAAGCCTGATTTGGATTCTGACAAGCCCGAAAAGATCCTTGACTGGGGAGATGATGAGAGTGTTGATCCGTTGAGCCATACGGACGTGGAAGCTAAGACGGGTGCAGCTGCTCAAATAAGCACCATTGAGGCTACCTCTAGTAGCCGAAGTTTAACGAAGTGGGCCATACCGTGGTCTTTCTTCATCAACTATTAGTTGATCGAGTTCGTTATAAACTTCATTTTATTTGCTTCTATTAAGACACTTTTTATTGCTTTTGTGTGCGCGAAAACTTCGCATTTTATTTTGCTTGCTTAGGATTTTATACGTTTGAGACTTTGTTTTGGGTTTTGCGCAATTTTGGGCGCGTATTATTGTGCACTTGCAGGTTTTTAGACCTCATTAGCTCAAGTTATTGAGCAAATACGAAGAAATAAGGAGTACAGTAGTACTTGTAGTCGATCGACTGGCTACATTAGTCGATCGACTGAGTTGCACTTTCCAGGAGCTACTGTTCCTGACACTTTGGTCGATCGACTGCCATCCTTGGTCGATCGACCGAGGACACTGTTGTACCTATTCACGACCTTTCCCCTGCTGAGTTTGGTCGATATGCGAACTTAAGGGAGTTTTCTACTCCACTTTAGTTTCCGTCCATTTCTTTATTTCTTCTATTGTCTCATTTGTGCACAATTGTACCGCTTCAAAAATTGTTTTCTCGGTTTTATGCTTGGTTTTGCTTATCTTTCAGGTACCAATTAGTAGCACTGCTGGCTACTGAAACCTCCTAGCTCACGCTGGTTTGGGGAGGTTTACTTTGATGCGCTTAAAGTCTTGTAAATTCCCAATCTCCACTTCACGTCATGTTTATTTATTTCAATTTACGCAAATTCCCATTTCTCTTTTCTTCATTACATGATTCTGCACAATGGGGACATTGTGCGATTTGGTTTGGGGAAAGGTTTTACGTCGCATATCATTTGCTTGCATTCACGTTTACATTCTGTTTTGCATTGCTTTTTCATTTCATCCATATATACAAAATTCAAAAAAATTGAACAATTTTAAAAATTTCAAAAAAATGCATGTTTACTTTAGCATATAGGTCGAGTCGGAACGGTAGTATTTCAAGGATGATATAGCATTTGCACCTGTTTTTGCCCGAGCCTTGCTTGATTGACATGTTATTAGTAGAATCGTATATGCATAGTCTACGAGTTTTCGTTAAATATCTTGCTGTACTTGGAGACTTGACTTTGAAAATTGGCAAACTACATCATATTTATGAGATTTAGAGCCTATAACTGGTGACATCTATGACCAGTTTATTTAGGAATGTGAGTAGTACTCCTTATGAGGCATGTCACATAAATGTGCATAAATATGAACTTAATCTGCTTAATACCTGTATGCATTCGGTATGTGGTTAGTTGACACATGTGGTAGAGGTTTCCTTTTTCTCATTTTGCCCATAAGCTCCACACTGCCAAAAATATCCTTTTTGTCCTATTTACTACATCCCACACTTAGCCTGCCTTGGTCAAGCTAGTAGTTTAGTTTTTGGGATTGTTACTCGTTTTTTGGTGGCAAATGCTCTTATTGAGATTTAGTTGGGAAAATGAAATAAAGGAAGGAAAAGAAAGAAAAAAGAGAAAGAAAGAAAAAAAAATGATTCGAAAAAAGAAGATAAAAAGAGTTTTGTACTGTTTAAGCAGTCGATCGACTGCCCCTATAGGTCGATCAACTGATGTTCGAGAAAGAGAAAAAATCAAATTCGCATAATTCAATCTTTATCTTTTGGCGATTTTTGCTCCCATACCATTATTCATATTTTATGGGGAGTTAGTTGATTACTTTTATCTCTGGAAATTGTGAGATTTGTGCTTGCTATAGTACCGTTTCGTTTGATTATGAGCAAGAAGTTGGATGTTGCCATTTGGTTCCGTTTTGGTACTAGCTTGATCACCTGTACCTCCACTTTACCATAAATGTTTTGCCTCTTCTTACGCATACCTCACATATCCACATTTATACCTCGGCATGTGTCACGGTCTCTTGTTGGTGGAATGCGTATGTATGGTTGTAGAGATTGCTTTCATATTATATTGCAGGCATGTTCTTATAGGTCGTAGTTAAGTGAGCGTCATTACATTTACTTCTTTTTATCTTACATATATTCACCTGTACTTATTGAGTGATTTGAGCGACCCGTGAGAGTCTAATTTGATGAGTCTCTACAGTTGACGGTTCAGCAGTTTTACCGACTCCATAACTCGTTTGCATGATTCATTTGCTAATTGATTGTTGGTTAAAGCATTAAATTGGTTTAGGCTTTACATGTTGCATTTCGCTCTGAGATTGAACTCGTTCCATTAGGTCAGTAGATCGAGTCTAGTTCTTGCTTGGGGACAAGCAACGGTTTGGTTTGGGGAAGTTTGATGCGTGTCTTTTATATGATATTTTACATCCCATTTTACACGCATTTCAGAGCTCATTCATGTAGTTTATGCTGCATTTCTCCCTATTTCCGTCTACTTCCGTATTTTGTACATTATTGCAGAAATGTGAAGAACCCAACGGAAATCGAGCTAAATCCGTCCCCGAGTATCCTGCATTGCATATGACGTGAAGTATTCACCCGAGGAACGAGCTTGGTGCGCAATTCAAGGCCCAAAAGACAAGTCCACGAGTTTATAGAAGTCTAGTAGCAGCTTAATCGTCGATCGACCACCTCCATCGATCGATCGACCAACCATCGAGTTCGAAGCTCTTGTTTTCTTTGAAGACGATCGATCGACGATCCTATCGGTCGATCGACCCAACTGCTATTCCAGACGAGAATTAAAAGACTGAGGAAGCGCAAGCCCATGATGCTAGGTTTAGAAAATAAGAAGTTACGTTAATTGCTATATAACGTAACCTAGAAACATTGAGTTAGGCATCTAGTTTTTATTCAGAAATTCATCAGTTTTACATTAGCTTTAATAGTTAGAGTTTGGGATATCGTTTGCATCAGATTTTATTCATACTTCTAATCATTTCGTTACTGTTCTCCTGCGATTTTCGGTATTCCTCTGCCCTAATTTTAGTTCTTCTTTATTTCTTCATTAGTATAGAATTGCTAGTTAGGTTCCCAAAACCAATATTATTTGTCTATGTTAATTGTTTACTTTATCGTTTCAAGCATGAATACATTAGTTAGTTTCATCATCGTTATTATTGTTTTTACCCTTAGCATGAGTAGCTAGATTATTTGTGCTAGGATGTAGGCGAATTTTAGCGTAGGCGGCAAAGTATTGAACACAGACTGAATTCACGCGTCAGTCGACCGACTGACATTCTCGGTCGATCGACTGACCTCGTGAGGTTACCCTTCGTTTTAATTGATTTTAATGTTGTATTTAATGAATCGAATGCATGCGACCAGTTAGATGCTTAATTTATGACTGACCCATTAGATCGAAAGATAGGGAAAGTTGTTTGACCACCAATTAAGATGACTAAACTGTGCTGAGGTCGAAAGATAGGTATAGTTTAGACCGTTAGTCACTTTTCAGGACGAGAGTCAGTATTAGTGATATTAGGGACCTATAGCGAGATCGAAAGATACTATCTGTTAAGAGTGGACCGTGAGGACCTCTTGTTTCCCGCCTCACTTGTGTTTGATTCAGACCGACTTAGTAGCTGCCGCCGAAGCTTTAATGAACCGACCATCCTAGTACCCCTTCTTTATCTGTTTAAGCCATCTTTTTAGTTTACTGTTTTTATTTATTCTTACCTTTAGACCAAATCAACTCAACCCCCATACTTGTTACCTTAGACTGAATTTAGACAACTAGAATTTACATCTGCCTCTCTGTGGTTCGACCCGACTGCCGCTAGCTATAGTTGTAGTTGGAAATTATAAATCTTATTTTTGACACCTCACGACGGGTATCAAGTCTTATTAGACCATGCATAGAAGTTGAATAGGTGGAAAGTAAGTCGACTTGTAGGTGTTGTACAATCTAATTGATTCGGCTCCGGGACCCAACTCTTCCTATGAACCGTAAGACATAAACCAACTCGGTTCCTCCATAACATTAATTGCTTGCAACTTTGTAAACATGTTTGTATGATCAAGACCATGAATCCCCTATGACCCCATGACATCCTAGTACTCTTTAATACTTGTTTACACCTCTTTTTACTTTATTACTTTCATTAGTTTAGAACACAACTACAAACCCCGTCAAATGTGACACTAGCACAAATTGAGATAGATAGACTTAGAACCCAAAACACACCGTCCCATGGATCGACCTCGACTTACCACTAACTAGTTTTTTGTTGAGAATATAAATGTGTTTGATTGGGAGACCCGACGACATCACCCATCAATGGTATTAGGAACCAAGGGTGAAAAATATTATGTGGTCAAAAGTTAATCATAAAAATGATTTGAAATATTTGAAATGGTAAAAACCGATTACAAATGAGAAATGAAATAAAGACGAAGATAAGACCAAACACGGCTGGATTAAGGCCTGAGAGGGGCTTTAGGCGCGAGTCATGCTGCTATACAAACATCCCCTGTCTCCGGCTAAAATCCGGTTTTGGCTCATTTATCCCATATTTGAATCATGTTATGCATGTTTTAGCATGTAATAGTCATAAAATAGATGAAAAACATGATAGAAGAGGATTTTTACACCCTCATACTTACATGCTAGGCTTGAGACGAGAAATCGACGAAAGTGTATCAACTTGTTTGGTCGGAAAACTCGGTTTGAAAACCGTTTTAGCAATGTAAAAAGAGTGTGTTAAGTTTAGTGATGGTGTAGTTGGTCGAGATGGTCGGTCAAGTGATTTAATGCACGATGACGGTACCAAACAATGTGTAAGGCTTGTGTTTTCGATCGGTAGGTCGAAAACACGTGTCGGTTTGTGACTTGAGAAATCGAGTCTAGAATTTTAAGGGAGAAATGAGGGGGCGGACACTCGCGTAAGGTGTTATGGTGTGTGAAGGTGGGTATTTATAGAGAAATGGATGGTTGTGTGCATTTTGAGCGACGTGGCCGCATGGGCTGCTCGAAGAGGCGCGAGCCATTTCTCGGGTCTTCGAGGTGTCTTGTCACTATCACGCAATTGAAATCATGATTTGTTCTATCCTATATTTTGGATGACATAATTTGTACTTGACCATGAAGCATTACGGGAAATACTTAATATGGAACTCTTGAAAAGTTTTGTTTTTTGTGTTTGACTCGATTTGACTCGTTGTTGGAGTTGGGATTTGAATTTTGAGTCTATTTTTGGTCCGCTTTCGGTTTTGACTCTATTTAGTGTCATTGCGACCCCGTCATCATGCATTAAACACTCCAGGTACTTTTGAAAAGTTTTGAAATGTTTTATTTTCGATATCGTTTTAAGTTTTCCGACGTATAGTTATACAAAACTGTCGATCAAACGCTGTGATTCCTAAGCATGTTGTAGTCCGATAATCATCGGGTATTTTTGGAGACTCGACAGATACTGGGTATCTACAAGCATATACTAAATTGAACACGGAGTCGAATAATAGTATTTCTCATACCCATAAATCTGCTAGCCAAAATGCTTAAAACAGAAAATGCCACTGAGACAACTAAAATTTACAAACAAGGACAAATTTACGTGACTTGTAAAATATCGCTTAGATATTTACCATTTACACGTAAAATAAGTTTTATGAAACATATTCATAAAATATAATTAATATCACGAAAGATATCACTATCCACATAAAACAAATTTACATAGTCCAAACACAAATATATACACGGAGTATGAAACACATTCATAAAATGTCGGGTATAACAAAAAACACTAAAATATTAATTTATGCATATAAAACAAAATTATATGATTCACATGCTCCTTTGTATGAAATATATTCACACAGTTATAAATCTAGCTAAACAAATTAGCAATACATAATGTCGCTTAGACATTAAGTATAGTTTGTAAAACAAATTTACACTCTCTAATAAACAAAGTTAAGCTAAACATATTAGCCTGCTAAATTAATATCACTTAGATATTAATAATATGTGTAAAACAAATTTACTCGATATGACTAAAGTTACAAAAAAATTCCATAAAAATAGTCATAGTCATAATCTCAAGCGGCCAACAACACAGGGAAAAAGAAAACAAGCAAATAAAAAAACTCTAGAAATGGCCATGTGAGTTCCAGAATAGTCAATTTCAAAGTAGTAGTACTAAACATACTGACATATTGACATATAAACATACTTGCTTGTTTTTCTTTAGTAAAAAAATGCAGACCAACTCACAAAATGCATACAACATTTATTGTACAAGATCCACAATATGGAACAGAGAAAAAAAAACAGAAAAAAAACTCCATATGAAAAACAAGTGTTCAAAAAGCTATCTCTCCTTTATCCCTACATAAAAACCCATTTTACAAGAAAATAAAACAGAACGCATCCCTCTTATTTTTTTTCTGTACAATCTTTCCTCATTAATTATTAAGGTACATTAATCGTTCTTCGTTAATTATTATTATTCAAGTTTATGCTTTTATTCCATTGTTATTATTTTATGTCTTCAATCATGCTTTCATCTAACTTTATTATTGTTAATATATTTAATATGAGTAGCTAAATCTTTCATCTAGGATAAAAGGGATCTAGGTTGATTAGAAAGGGGGGGGGGGGGGGGTTATTAATTTATTCTTAGCAATATCGTTTAAACTATCGTTTGATTATTGTTATCATTCTAGTTATATGATTTAAGGCCTGAATCTATAATTAGTGTAGCGAATTAATACTTTCACCGACTGGGTTAAGATTAATATAGGCTGCGATAATCAGATAGGTTGTGTTTAATTATAGCGATTGCATGTTAGATTTCATCTAAAGGGCATAATAGAATTAATCAATCTTGTGACCTTAGATAGTTTGATTGACCTAATAATTGATTAAGATACACCCTGTATAATTGGCCTAGTGAACCGACATCCTAGACTTCTTAATATTATTGTTATTCATCTTTATTTCACTTGCTATTAGTTGTTAGAAAACAAACCAAACAAACCCCGAAGAAATTGTTACTTTAAGATGATCTAAATATTAGCAAACTGAATATTACCGTCTCCCTGTGGATTTGATACTTATCTTACCGCTAGCTATTTTGTTAGTACTGAGATAGATTTATTTTGATTAGGTGATACGACTTTAGCCTTATCAATTACCCCTCCATAACTCTCTATACTCCTTCAACCGCTTCATCGTCTCCACGTTTTTCTATGGCCCGTTTAAGTGATTCATACTGTTATAAATATGCTTACCTTAATAGCAGAATAGGTGCTATGATCGACGTGCCGCTTTCTGTCAACGAAAACCGATTCCGACGACTACTAGAGTCTCGGTAGTAGTTCATCCCCCAAGTTCCAAAAGCACTAATTATGGTGGCTTTGTTGTGATTGAAGTTACTAATATTGTGTTATTGTTGTTGTTGCCGTATAATTCACACAGAATTATCACATTATATAAGCTCTCAAAATAAGAGTTACGGGGAGATGAATGAGGAGATTGATGACCATTAAAACTGATTTAATAGCATCCTTAATCACAGCCATTATTCACATAATATGGCTGTTGAATTCTCTTTGTAAAAGTCACAATGAAGTGGCCGTTTATTACAAATTTCAATACATACAAACCAGTTTTTTTTGACAAACATCATCTTCGACGCCTTTTTTATCCATTTTTGCCACAAAAAAAAGTACGGATTATAACTTATTAGTTTTATACCCGTGCAAAAAATGCACAGGTCGTAATAGCAGGCGCTATCATTAGATACATGAACATATAATTGAGCGTGATTAAGTGTTCAATACCGTGACAATATAAATAATCCATATTTGGAGATTCGAATATTTGATACATATTAGATTTAAGTATCAGATAATATACAACTGTATTTTATTAGAATTATAGTAAAAGATACTTTACATGTTAGACCCGTTGAATGTATATAAATCGCAACATTTTATGTAAATTGTGACATTTTAACTTATGTGTTAACATAAGTAATTAAAATAAGAATAGGAGATAGGAATAGGAATTGGGTTGAGAAGAGAAGATAATTAAATAGAATAAGAAGCATGGGGAGACCTACATGTAAAATTTCAGCAGCGAATTAGAAGCTAAGAAAAAACTTGCATTTATATTATGTAGATGTTCTCCTTATGCCATCATAAGGTGTTGAAACTTGAAAATCATATAATAATGCTCATAAGCCTTTTTGTTTAGAAACTCTATTAATTTCATAGTCGAATTAACGATCATTGAACACTCTAATAACATGTGTATCTAAAAATGAAATTGGATTATGTATTGGAGATATTTTCATGCGTCCAGAAATCTCGGAATTGGACCCTTTTAATTCCTTCAATTGAAATCAAGAAATGAAATTAACTTTGCGTCTCCTCACACAAATAAAAGAATTCTTACTAGTTAGCTACAATTATAACTTTATAAGACCATCTAACATATAACACTATGCTACCAAACACAAAAGTTGATATTCTTTTTCTAAACTTGTTTTATGGGCATACTTTTTTATTTTTTTATTTTATTTTCTGTTATTTCGAGGGAGTAGTATAAACCTTATGACAGAGGATCCATTTTATACGGATCCAAATATTACTATATGGTGCTAATAAAGATAAAATTTGTGATATTTCATAGGCAATTAGTTATATTATTTGGTATGTAGTTTACCCGTCTTAAATAAGAACTAGTGAGTAACCCGTGTATCTTGCATGGGTATAATCAACATTTAGGTATAACAAATAATGAAATTAATATAATGACATAAATTACCAATTTAAAAATATCTTCTAAAAAAGGGTAAAATATAACACGAAATAAACGTTTAGATGTATAGTTCATTGCAAAGAATATAAAACAAATATTGCTTTCAAAGTTTCATTGATTTCCACCATTTATAAGTGGGTAAAAAATAAAGAGATGTTTTCGGCCACTGGAGTCCAGCAGACGTACTTGCACAGTTGCACTACAAAGAGAGAAAATAAAATAAAAATAAAACGATAGCAAAAAGCCCTTGGTGGATCAAAGGAAGAAGGGATCGGATCAATATACATGATTGTAGTGATCGTTCTATAAAGAGCTTGCTTGGCATAAAAGTAGAGTTGATATTGCTAAGACTACTACCACTCAAATCCTTCAACAAACGTTTGCCAAATCACCATACAAAGACACATTACGGTTTACAGCCAAATGGCCAATAGATTATAAGATGAACCAATCTCAAGTGAACTATGATTTATACCAATATTTTCACATACACAGTTAAAGAGGGTAGACAAAATATAGATCAACGAAGAAAGATGAAACAAATATTATCCATAATAGCGAAGGAAAAAACAATGGAACACATTACTATTGAGGTATGCACCCGATTTCTTTATTTATGAAAAAGCCTAAATTAGAAGAAAGAACAGAGCAACACTTAGT
Source organism: Silene latifolia (assembly GCF_048544455.1). Lineage (NCBI taxonomy): Eukaryota > Viridiplantae > Streptophyta > Magnoliopsida > Caryophyllales > Caryophyllaceae > Silene > Silene latifolia. The sequence continues at coordinate 13,383,434 of NC_133538.1, read as the reverse complement.
AACACCAATTTAATAACAACAGTAGTTTGGGTTAAAATTCACACAATAAGGAAAGCTCACTTAGTAAGTAATGGATCATAAAGGAAGGAGTGGAAGAAGGGGGGCCCACGATTGGGAGCAAGGGCGCTGAAAGGGGAAATGGGCCAGCAGGCGCGTGTAGAAGGAGGCCAAAGCCCACTGAAGGAAGCATCCATGTTTAGGAAAGATAAGTCAGGGAGAAGTCAGGGAGCATTCAGGGAGATCAAGGAGAATTGAGGGAGATAGTGAGATATGGAAAGAGTTATTATGGAAGTTATATTCCTTTCCATAAACATGGTAGGATACACCTAGGGTTCTTACCCTATAAATAGCAAGGGAAGCAATCGAAGAAGGACATCCAAGGTCATACATACACAATACCTCGTGCTAGCAAGATTTACATTACGCATCAATTGTATTTATCTTCCCATTCAAAGATAGTGCAATATTTGGCAGGGTACCGTTCCTCCCGCGGTTGTTCCCACATTGGGTTTTCCGCGTCACCAAATCTTACGTGTCAATTTATATTTCGTGCTTTATTTCCTAATTTAAATATAAAAAACAAACGATCAAATCAAGCAACCAACGAGTAAGACCGCATTGACCAAATACAATTAACTTGGTAAAAATCACCTAAACAGTTTGGCGCCCACCGTGGGGCATTGTGGTCGTCAATCGTTGATAATCTAAATACACCATGGATAAGCAAGTATTAGAAGCCGTGTCAAGGAGTATTCAACCGTCGTTGCCACCAAATTCTACTCAAAACCCGGCATCAACGCAGGCTCCTGGGCACACCTCAAGAACCATATCCACATCAAAAACTTCTTTGCCTCTTAAAACCCCTGCTGTTACAACCCAAGCCAGATCAGATAAAGGGACAGCAAGCTCAGGCCTCACCCCACCGCCCAGTCCAACACAAATCTTGCTCGCTGGCGTAGAGAACCTTCAAAAAGCCATGGAAAACATGAGAGAAGACTGTAAGAAAGTCAAGTCGAAACAAGGAAAAGAGAGAGAGCTCGGGCACAGATAGACATTGTGAGCGAAGAATCGCCACATCGCAAGCAAGGTAGGTGAAGGAAGAGCTCCAAAGATCGGATCTAACACAGAGGGCATCAGCGCAGGAATCCGCCTCGACGGATACCAACCGAACTAGTAACAATATCTTTGGATCTAGCTACAAGATCATCGGATGAAAGAATAACCCCACAAGGGTCGGGATATCTCACACCGGATAATCGACCGACAAACCCACGTGGAAGCACGAATAGGTGGCACCCATGTTGATAATTTCAGTAGCAACCGCCGGACACAGGAGCAGGTCCGCGGTAAACCCGCAGTGAACCGGCAAAGAAGGAACAATCGTGAATCGTTGGGCCCAAAATTATCCCGCCCGACCGACATAGGCAGTGCAATGCCCAAAGTCGAGTTCCAAGCAAAAGACATCTCGAAACGGACATTGATCAAGTATGGACAGGCACCAAACAGGAGTTGATAAAAGACAGCGAAAGATAGCCGGGAGCACGAAAGGGAAAAACGCCAGGCTAACGTCAAATAAGCATTCGGCGACAAGCGGGCGGTTTATATATACACCCTACAAAAAAGGAAGACCAATTCAAGAAGGAAAAGATATAGGAAACGATCAAAAGCAACGGCTAAGTAAGATGACAACTACTCTCCGGGTAAATAAGGCACATGCCCTATTTACCAGAAACCCTAAACGCAGAGAAGGAAACGGTGAAAACAAGTATAAATACAAGAGAAGACAAAATCAGAAGGGACATTACACACTCTCTCATCCTTACTTACATTTGTGTATTCTTAAGCATTATAATTTACTCATCGGGCCCGATATACCAATACTCTGTCAAGCTATATAAAATCATAGTAACAATCACTCCTGGCTTGGTGCCCGTGGTTTTTTCCCTTATTCCCAGGGTTTTTCCACGTATAAAATCTCTGTGTTATTATTTGTTACCTGTTATTTTACTTAAATAATACTAGTCAGGTGAATTGTTTGAGTTAGATTACCCTACATATAAACCTCTGGCAGGGTATTCATGTTCAGTGAAATCCCTGTCAAAAGAATTGGCGCCCACCGTGGGGCATCTAGCTCAAAAACAATCAAAATCCATAACCTAACACTACAAAAACTTGAGAAATGGCAGGAGATAGCATTGAGCAACAACTGGCTGCCGCCCAACAGCAATTGTTGGAAATGGAACAGTTGAAACAAAAAATGGCCCAGGCTGAAGCAGAAGTTGCAAAATTGAAAGAGTCAGAATCCAGCCTAAAACTAAAGTTGGGAGAAAAAGCTTCAGGATCAAAGTTGAAAGTTCAGCCTAGCACACCATTCTCCTCAATCATCAGGAATATTGATTTCTCCAATATTGGCACTCCTACTCCACCAAAGTCCAAGACAGGAGAAGAAACAGACTCAGAAGAACTCCAAAATGAAGAAGCCTCATCAGATCAAACCAATACAGCCATTATGATGGCTATGCTCCAGGAAATCCAAAAACTCCATGACAGATTTGAGAAGATCCCAGGAGTTCCTACCCCAATTGAAGAAGCAAATCCAGAGAGCTATGTTGATTCACCCTTTGTGGATGAAATAGCAAAAATAGACCTGCCAAAGAAATTTGTGGTTCCTTCAATGAGAATCTATGATGGGACCACAGATCCACAAAACCATGTTGCCTACTACAAGCAAAGGATCTTTGGCAAGCATCAATTCCCGATGAACTACGTCAAGTCCGCATGTGTAAGGGATTTGGAACAACTCGAACGGACCGCCCTACAATGGTACATAAACTCGCCAAATGGAAGCATCAAGTCCTTTGGTGACTTGGTCAACTCTTTCAACCATCGGTTGCACAAACACAGAGCTAGAAAAGAGATCCAGTGACCTATATAGGATCAAACAAAAGCCTGGAGAATCAATCAGATCTTACATGACAAGATTCAACAAAGAAAAGGTTTCAATCCCCAGATATGATGTTAGAACAGCCGTTGAGGCTTTCAGGCAAGGGCTACCCCTGGACAGTGACTTCTATGATGCAATGACCATGAAGCCCTGTCATACCTTTGAAGATGTCCAAGCATTAGCCATAGGTTATATCAGGCTGGAAGAGGACAACGGCTACAAGGCATAATACCGATAAAGAATTGGGGGGGATATGACAAAGTCAACAGGAAAAGTTCTAACCACAGAGGAAGCAGTTCCAGGCCATCTCCCTACACAAGACCTGACAGATCAGAAGTCAACTATACACATGAACAACGAGTTAACTCCTATACTTATCCTCCTATCAAATAATATAACTTCTCTGTTGACATTGCAGGACTGATCACGAGACTTGACCATATGAGAGACATTGTCAAGTGGCCAAAGAAGTCAGACAACCCCAACCCAAGGAAGGACACCACCAGGTGGTGCGAATTTCATATGGACATAGGGCACACAACAGAATAATGCTTGGGATTGCGCAGACAAGTGGCTTACCTGCTAAAGAAAGGATATCTGAAAGACTTGATGCCAACAAAGAACAGAGAAGATGATGGAACAAGAAGGAACGCAGAAAGGCAACAACGTGACTTACCCCCTGCACCACCCATCTATGAAGTCAAGTTCATCAATGGAGGATCAGAGATTTGTGGCTGACGATTCAAATTTTGCAATGAAAATTGTCGGGAGTCAAAATGAAATCTCCTTTTAAACTTAGCAATTTACCTCAAATTACTTTTGACGACACTGATATGCAGGGCATTCCAGATATCCACCATGACAGCCTCGTTATCACCATGCAAATAGGAACTGCACGTGTCATGAGAATCCTGGTAGATGGAGGCAGTTCAGTGAACCTGATCATGCTTGATGTCCTTAAAGCAATGAAGATTGATGAAAGCCATATTATAAAGAAATCTAATGTCCTGGTAGGATTCAATGGAGAAACAAGGAACACGTTGGGGGAGATACACCTGCCCACATACGTGGAAGGAGTATCCTCATACGAAAGATTTGGAGTCCTGGACTGCCTGTCATCCTACAACGCCATACTAGGAAGACCATGGATCCACAATGTAAAGGCCATACCCTCCACTTACCACTAGTGCATCAAGATACCAACATAATGGGGAGTAGCAACCATAAACGGTGAACAAAAATCTGCCCAGGAATGCTATACTGAGTCACTAAAGCCTTTCAAGGCAGGTAAGTCTCTCGCCTAGCAATTACAGTACCCTGTCAGGACAACTCATGTGGCAGAAACCAAAATGGAAATAGATCAAGTAATCTTAGACCCTGAGTATCCTGACAGGCATGTACTGGTAGGATCTGATGTCCCTGACAACATCAGGCCAGAATTAGTAAGTTTTCTCAAAAGTAAATCTTCATGTTTTGACTGGTCACATTTTGATATGACCGGTATATATGCCAATATTATTACACATAAACTAAATATAGTTAAGTCTTATAAGCCTCGTCGTAATAAAAGAAGAAAGTTTGCATTGAAAGAAATGTTATCATCAATGAAGAAGTGGACAAACTATTGGACATGGGGATGATAAGAGACGTCATGTACCCTGACTGGCTAGCCAACGTAGTAGTGGTGCAAAAGAAGAATGGCAAGTGGAGAGTCTGTGTAGATTACACAGACCTCAATAAAGCCTGCCCAAAAGACCTATTTCCACTCCCACACATAGACGCAATGGTGGATGCTACAGCAGGGCATGAACTCCTGACATTCATGGATGCTTCGAGTGGATTCAACCAAATCAAAATGCACCCATCGATCAGAGCATCGCATTCATCACAGAAAGAGGCATATCTTGCTACACAAAGAATGCCCTTTGGCCGAAAAATGCGGGGCAACATACCAACGCCCGGTCAATACAATGTTCAAAGACCAAATAGAAGACACAATGGAAGTCTATATTGATGACATGGTGGTCAAATCAAAGAAGGTCAAGATCACGTCGGGGACTTGAAACAGCTTTCAAGATCCTGGAAGAATTCAACATGAAGCTTAATCCATCCAAATGCCATTTTGGAGTCTCTTCAGGCAAATTCCTAGGTTACATGGTGACCAAAAGAGGAATAGAAGCCAACCCAGAACAAATAAAAACCATATTAGAACTGGAATCTCCCAAGTCAGTCAAAGACATTCAAAAACTGACAGACGAGTCATGACCTCGAATAGATTCATTTCCAGATCATCAGTAAGGTGCAAGGCATTCTATGACCTACTCAGAAAAAACAAGGCATTCAAATGGTTTCTTGAACATGAGACATCCTTCCAAGAGCTCAAAACATACTTAACTACACCTCCACTACTTGCCAAACCAGACAAAGGAGAACCCTTGACGGTCTACCTATATGTCACAGAGACAGCAGTAAGTGGAGTCCTGACCAAAGAAATTGACGGCCAACAGCATCCAGTCTACTATGTAAGTAAGAGTCTCCTAGACGCAGAAACCAGCTATGGCTTACTTGAAAAATATGTACTTGCTTTAGTAATGTCATGTACTAAACTTCGACCTTATTTTGAGAGTCACCCAATTATTGTAAGAACCAACCTGCCTATCAAATCTGTCCTGAGAAAGCCCGAGTTGTCGGCGGCGAGAATGGCAAAATGGTCGACAAATTAGCACCTATGATATTACCTTTGAACCCAGGACGGCAATTAAATCTTAGGCATTAGCAGACTTCGTGGGTCTGAATTGGTCCTACCCTAGAACCGGACCTCATAAAAGAGGTCAATCACCTTGACACCCATAAGATGGACCGGGAATGGACTCTACACGTGGATGGAGCAACAAATATGAAAGGCACTGGCCTAGGACTAGTCCTGAAATCACCACAGGGAGACCTAATTGCACAGGCTATTAGTTGTGAATTCAAAGCCACAAATAATGAAGCTGAATATGAAGCCCTGATTGCTGGACTAAAGGTATGTATAGAACTCGGTGTAGCAAACCTCAAGGTAAAAACTGACTCCCTCTTAATTTCCAACCAAGTCAAAGGAATTTTTGCTCTATTTAGAATATGTCAAAAACCTTTGCAAAAAATTCAAAACCTTTGACATTGACCAAATACCAAGAGACTTAAATACCCAGGCGGATGCCCTAGCCAGCCTGGGATCAAACTTCAGCCCTGATGTGTTTGATAAAATACCCATCATCCACCTGTTGGAACCAACCATAGAAAGGCCTGATCAAATTTGTCCCATCCAGGAAGACACAACCTTCTAGACTAAACCCTACTATGATTGGTTCTTACAGGGGATACTCCCTAAAGATAAAAACGAAGCAAGGGCCCTGAAAATCAAAGCATCCACTTATACCATTATAAATAACACGTTGTTTAAAAAGTCTCAGGCTGGACCTTACCTACGTTGCCTGGAACCAAATGAAGCCAGACAGGTCATAGAAGATATACATGATGGATACTGTGGAAATCATAAAGGTGGCAGAAGCCTGGCAAGCAAAATCCTCAGGACAGGCTATTTTTGGCCAACCCTGAGAGCTGACTGCATAGCATATAGCTCCAAATGTGAAGCCTGCCAAATTCACTCCCCTTATATCCACCAACCATCAGAGCTACTACATTCCATCTCAGCCCCCTGGCCATTCATGAAATGGGGCATGGACATAGTAGGCAAGTTACCCCAAGCGCCTGGACAAAAAGTTTTCATGCTAGCAATGACTGACTACTTTTCCAAATGGATAGAGGCAGACTCTTACAGGCAAGTCAAAGAAAAGGATATCATATCATTCATCAAAAAGAATATCATATGTAGATATGAAATACCTTCAGAACTAGTTTGTGACAATGGTACACAATTTGTGGGAAAGAGAACAACAAACTTATGTGCACAATGGAATATCAACCTAGTCACATCCACACCAGGCTATCCAAAAGCCAACGGACAGGCAGAGTCAAGCAACAAAGTAGTAATCAGCTGCCTGAAGAAAAAGCTAAAAAGAAGAAAAGGAAGATGGGCAGAAGAACTACCCATGGTACTATGGGCTGACAGGACTACACCCAAAACTGCCACAGGCCAGCACCGTATTCCTTGGTCTATGGCTGTGAAGCAGTAATACCAGCAGAAATTCATGTGCCAACCACCAGAAGCAACTTGAACACCATAGAAGAGAACAGGCCCCTGTTGCAAGATAACCTGCTCCTAACAGAAGAACTAAGGGATGCAGCCAAAGCCAGGATAGCCTCCTACCAACAGGCAGTAGTCAGAAGTTACAACAAAAATGTCAACATCAGAGTATTCAAGGAAGGAGACCTAGTCCTAAGAAAAGTCTTCCCCAACACCAGAGAAAAAAACGCAGGCAAACTAGCCCCTACATGGGAAGGACCATACCTAATTGATTTAATAGTAAGACAAGGAGCTTACAGGCTACAAACTTTGGAAGGAGAAATGATCCCCAGATCCTGGAACATTTCCCACTTAAAACTATTTCATATTTGAGAAGCAGGAAAAACTACCTACTGTATATACGTGTCAATAGAACTTCCTGCTATGTGCTAAAACTGCCTGCCTGTTATTCTTAGCTTTATTTAAAACTTTATTCCAATCCTGAAAACTTGTTTTACGCCTTCTTTTCACTCGTTATATGCTACACTTTAGGCTTAAACAAATGTTCAGGATTAAGGGCCACTCCACCCAACCTGAATAGCATTTCTAAAATGCTCCAAAATTTGGCACCTGCCTACCTGACCTAAAAACTAAACTGAGCTCAGTACATAAAACGGTAAGTACAATGGTGGAATAGACCAGAGTACTTGTCAAAATAAGCCCTCCTGACAGGCTGAGGGCCATAAGCCCTCCTAACCGGCAACCACCCTCATTTTAAAAAGCCCTCCTAACAGGCAAACAGAGCCACCATTTCCCAAAAACACAGGAATGAGAGCCATAAGCCCTCCTGACAGGCATTACTCTAACAGAAAAATGCCACATGAATGTACAGGTACAAATCTAGTCAAGCACAGCAAGAAAATCAAGAGAAGAAAAGATATATTAATACCTACCCAGGAATATACCCTTCCCAGGCAGGAAGAACAACTGTTTACCCAAGAAATACCCAAAACCAACGAAAACCAACAAAACAAATTCCAAACTGTTTGTCCAGGGAACATCCCCCCCTGGATAGGCTAAAACTACACAAAATTCCACAAAAATAACAAAATAAAAAAAGAAACTAGCTCGCCTTGGAAGCTGTAGCAGAACCAATTCCCTCATCAGCAGCCTCCTCTTCTTCATCTTCATCTCCCTCCCCGTCAGCATCACTACTCTTTCCCTTGGATGGTGGAGAGTCCACTTCTTCGTCAGCATATAGTTTACAAAGCTCAGGATAAGTGGTATTGAGATCAGCCAACTCCTGATCAGGATTCCAAAAAGGCCTGACCTCAACAGGCTCCTTCATGGCATCCATATGACCCTTGCCAAAGAAATACAATGCAGCATCTTTGTACCTGACCTGAACCTCATCCCTCTCTACAGCCAATTCTTCATTCACCTTCAACTGCTCTTGCATAGCCTGCTTTTCAGCCTTCAATTTTTCTTGGGCAATATCAAACTTAGCCTGAAGAGCTTTCAGAGCATCCTGAGCAGATTTCAATTTAGAAGACTCCACCATCAACCGAGCCTTCCCTGCCTCATTATCCTCCTTTAAAGAGTTATTCTCAGCCTTAGACACCTCCAACTCAGCCTTAAACTTTTCAGCATCTTTTTTCAAAATCTGTACCTCCCAGTCCAGTGTATTTTTTAGGCTGTGGACTGATTCCAGTTGACAGGCGCCCCTCAGCATATCATTGACATTCTAACAAAGAATAAAATGCCTATCTAAACCACAATAAAGAAAACACACACAAATACCCATAAGAAACAAGCCAAAAACAAAAAAAAAATATACCTCCTAAAGCATGGTAATCAGGTTGGCAGCATAGTCCCTGGAACGGTACATAGCAGCCAAAGGACGGGCAGAAGCATCCTCTGCTTGATAGTTGAAGTAGGGATCATCAACCACAAAAGCCTGAGCCTGAATTTGTTCCTTGGCAAACTGGACCTCATCCAAACGAGCCCTAACCCCCTGACCTCGTGAACCCCTCCTGAAGACTCATCCACTCTCTTCCTCTTATCAGGACGGTCACTCTCATCCACAACCTTCTCAGGCGATGCCAACTGAACCCCCTGCACAGGTTCTTGAACCTGAACAGCACCATCACTTCCCGTAGCCTCACTACTCTTAGACTTCTCCCCTGTAATTTGAGAAACCCCTGCCTTCACGAGAGACAAATCAAAAATAGCAATCCTGGTAGATGTACGACGAGGTTCTAAATCAGCAATATAAACACATGTCCAATACAAGAAACAGAATGACAAAAGAAAGCAAAAAAAAACTTACTCCCTGATGAAGACACCCCTGGAACCTTAGTGCTCTTCACTGGCTTATATGTACTCAACTTGGCCTTCTTAAAACGAGGCATGGAAGCTTGCCCCAGATAGGCAGGCCACGCCCTCTCCTCTTCAGGCAATGCCATGAACGCTGCTATCCGGTCAGCCGACCCCTCGGCATCAGGATCATTAACCCAATCATTTACTACAAGGAAGCATGGGCAAAGTAAGTAAACTCTCCAAAGCATATTATTGCCAAACCAAAATAATACAGGGAAGAAAGTTACCTCCTTCAACAGCTGGATAATTGAGATAGTCCAGATCAGGGGCAATTGAATCAGCCTTAATAAACATATAGGTTTGAGCCCATCCTTTATCATCCCCTGAATCAAAGTTGGTAATCAGGTGAGCCATCTTCGACCTGACTCGAAAATTAAACCTTTCAGTAGAATGACTCATCAGGTGATAGACATTCTTGAAGTTATCCAGGGTAATAACCAACTTGTGCTTAGAACACAAGTGCTCAACTGAATGGAAAACTTTCCAGACCATTGGCATGAGTTGAAACGGGGGAACCCTGATAGCCCTAATCACCTCAATCATGAAAGGAGAAAGGGGAAGCTGACAGCCACCCCTGAATGCCCATTCAAAGATATAAAACCAGCCTGGACTACTCCAATTAGCCCTGACCGGACCGTTCTCAGGGATCCAAACCTCAGCCCCATGGGGAATAAGTCCCCTGCCCTTGATATAATGCTCAAAAGCTGGTTTTAGCTGATTGGCTTCAGGAAAAAAAGCCGCCAAAGCCTTAATAGGTGTATATTCAACCCCTTATAAGACATGGACAGAATCTCTGGGGCAGCAACAACCTCCACCTTATCATCCTCAGGGATGATATCAGGGACCTTCTCAACCTCGGCAGAAACCATTTCGACTTCAACAGGAATTTTTTCAGTCTCAGCAGGAGCTTTGGAAGCTGATGTCTTTCTCCTACCACCAGCCATATCTTATTTTGTTGGAAAATGAATTTTTGCAAAGAGAGAATTTTTTAGAAAGAGAAAGAAGAAAATTGGAGATTGGAATGCGAAGACAAACACGGCAAAGGCATGATATTTATAACCGCAAATCTATAACGGCTAGGAAAGCAAGTGGTTGAGATTAATCATGACTCTCCTAGGGTTTTGTGAACCTACCCTATTTATGGCAAGTAGCCGTTACAAGAAGTTGAATCAAACACTAATTCTAATCCGATAAAAAATCCTCGCACAAATCCTTCGCTTTGGCCCAAATTTTTATCTCCTTATTCCTGGCCGGACCCAATAATGGAATAAGCAGATAAGGGGCAATTGTTGGGCCCAAAATTATCTCGTCCGACCGACATAGGGTCGCAACAAACCCAAAGTCGAGTTCCAAGCAAAAGACATCTGAAACCAGACATTGATTAAGTATGGACAGGCACCAAACAGGAGTTGATAAAAGACAGGCGAAAGATAGCCAGGTGCCTGAAAGGGAAAAACGCCAGGCTAACGTCAAATAAGCATTGCAGGCGACAAGCAGACAGTTTATATATACACCCTACAAAAAAGGAAGACCAATTCAAGAAGGAAAAGATATAGGAAACAGTCAAAAGCAACGGCTAAGTAAGATGGCAACTACCTCGGGTAAATAGGGCACATGCCCTATTTACCAGAAACCCTAAACGCAGAGAAGGAAACGGTGAAAACAAGTATAAATACAAGAGAAGACAAAATCAGAAGGGACATTACACACTCTCTCATCCTTACTTACATTTGTGTATTCTTAAGCATTATAATTTTTCACTGTCAGGCCCTGATATACCAATACTCTGTCGGGCTATCTAAAATCATAGCAACAATCACTCCTGGCTTGGTGCCCGTGGTTTTTTCCCTTATTCCCAGGGTTTTTCCACGTATAAAATCTCTGTGTTATTATTTGTTACCTGTTATTTTACTTAAATAATTCTAGTCTGGCGAATTGTTTGAGTTAGATTACCCTACATATAAACCTCTGGCAGGGTATTCCTGTTCAGTGAAATCCCTGTCAAAACAGTAACCTCAACCCCCCTAGCTGCCGGAACACATCAGAACCTTCAAGAGTTTGGTTCAGGAGGTAGCGCATTGAATCAGCAAGCAGCTGATAGGCGGACCCTAGATTCAGGCAGCATAACAAATCAGCAGTACTTGGAGTTAAGAGAGATGCTAAGCAGGGTTCCAGGATTGTCACCTCCACTTGAGAAAGCAGCACCTGACAGTTATGCCGACTCGCCATTCGTGGACGCCATATCCATCACAGCTATGCCAAAGGGATTCACAAATCCAAATATGCCTCTCTTTGACGGCACAGCAGATCCCTTTGACCATATAAGCCAGTACGAGCAGAAGATGATGACAGTAACAGTCGTAGGGCAGGTCAAGGAAGCTTGCATGTGTAAAGGATTCGGATCCACCTTAACGGAGCCGGCACTTCGATGGTTTGTGAGTCTACCCAACAGGTCGATCTCCACATTTGCTGAGTTGGTAAACGTATTTACCCAGCAGTTTGCAAGCAGCCGGAAGCCACAAAAGCATGTAGGAGATTTATACAGAATCGTCCAGGGGGCAGGAGAAACCATTGGAGAATACAATACTAGATTCAACAATGAGAAGGTGACAGTACGGGAATGTGATGTTTCAACAGTAGTAGAAGCTTTCAGGAGAGGCCTCCACCATGACTCAGACCTGTATAAGCAGCTAACTATGCACCCTTGTCATAGCTTTGAAGCGGTACAAGAAAAGGCAGCAGCCGCAATCAGATTGGAGGAAGATATTTTAGCCAGAGCCAACCTGCCTAATACACCAAGCGTCTCCAGCACCTCAGCCGTAGAAAAGTCAGGAAGAAAATAATCTACAAGTAAAAGGGACGAAAGGTATAGGCCATATGGAAGGGGAGTCAACAGAATTGAAGAAAATCAGCTACTCCCTACTCAGGCAGAGTATGGATTCACTACAGGCATCGTAGGAATCCAGAAAGCACTCAAGGAGATGGGAGATGGAGTAAGATGGCCCAAGCCACCAGTAGAAGGACAGGCATGGCGAAAAGATAGCAAGAAGAAGTGTGAGTTCCATCGTGATATTGGGCATAACATTGAGGACTGCTACACACTACGAAGAGAGATCAAGCGCATGTATGAGCAAGGGGAGCTGAGCCACCTAGCAGGATAAAGTAGGCTCCGCTAAACCTGCAAATCCACCCACATGCACCAAGATAATAAACGTGATAATAGGCGGCTCAGACCTAAGTGGGCTGACGTACTCAGCAACTAAAAGACATGCCACCGAGGCCAAAGGAGATAGACCAGCAAATTCTTGCAGTATTTCTCACAGTGATTTACCAGCTGTCACCTTTAATGAAGGAGACACATATGACGAACGGGAACATCACGACGCACTTATTATCACCTTGTCAATGGCTAACTGCACAGTTAGAAAGGTCATGGTAGATACAGGCAGCTCGGTAAACCTGATTATGTTAAAAACTATAGAAAAGATGGGATTCAGCGAGAAGGATTTACAAAAGAAAACTATCCCGCTGGTAGGCTTCAGTGGGGAAACAGCCAACTCACTGGGCGAGATAGTCATCCCAACCTATATGGGAGGGGTCAACAAGCAAGTCAGATACCTGGTCATAGACCGACCCTATACCTACAATGTCATCCTGGGAAGGCCGTGGCTACACCAGATGAAAGCAGTCCCTTCAATGTACCATCAGTGCATAAAGTTCCCCACACCATGGGGGGAAGAGACAATACGAGGAGATCAGGAGGAAGCTAGAGGCTACTGATACGTGCCTAATATATAGTCTTTTTAGCCTATTTCAGCACGTATTTCTATGCATTTTTATACTGTTTTTATGGTATTTTGCCCCGAATTGGCTACTTTGGTTCGTTTTGTCCATTTTGTAGAAATGAACGCGAAAGTAGTGGAATCGCACTCTTTTTCGTCCTTTTTGCATGCATTTAGAGGAGACGGGATCTGTCCAGAGTAAGATACTACGTTGGGAAGCGTCATGGCACGGATTACGAGGCATTTAGGCACGGACTTGAGCTGAAATGAAGACGAAGTACTCGATCGAGCAGTTTTACCACTCGATCGAGTGGTTTTTACGTCTCCCATTGGTCGATCGAGTAGAATTCTACTCGATCCTTAGCCTGCAGAAAGACCAGTTACTCGATCGAGCACTTTTCTACTCGATCGAGTAGATTTGCTCAGGTGTTTACTCGATCGAGTGGTTTTAATCCACTCGATCGAGTGGTTTCGCTGTTATGGGCCTTTAATTAGGTCGTGTGTTGTTTATTTCGCAAAACTTAATTGCTTTTCCTATTTAAACCTACGTTAACTAGGTTATTAGACATCTTATTATCTATCTTTTTATCTATTCTTTTTATCTATCAAGAAACTTTACTGCGTTACTTTGTTTCCACTGTAACCTTACTTTTGGGATTATTCTTGCTTGGATTTTGTGTTCTTTACGCCGGATTCGCATTAATTGTAATTCCTCTCTCTTCCTTTAATAATAATTAATCCTTTGTTGTTTTAATTGCTTGTTATTCCATTTAATTCCCTTGCCCTAATTTTTGTTTACGCTTTTTACTTGTTATTTCATAATGTTTACTGCTGGAAATCTATCTGATGTTAGTTTAATTAGCGACATGAGTAGCTAAACCCCTTTCATGTTGGGATTAGGGGATCTACGGTAGGAAAGTGACGATGTAGTAAATGAAACAGATGAAATAATTACGAGACTCTGTCACCATAGCAATTTAACTGTATTTATTCAACTTAGTTGAGTGCACACTTCTGAGTTAACCTTTAATCTGGCTAAAATTAATCCTAGATCGAAAGATTGGACTAAATAGGCCTGCTATGAACAGTAGACTACCCTGACGAGAATGAAAGTTATGTTTGCGGTATTTTAGGATAGAAAGTGCATCGAAAGGACCTTTCAACATCCGTCTTACATTAATTGCCCGAGTCATTTACGGTGAGTCACCTGGACTACCGTAGTGAACCGAAATCGACATGTCCCTCTCTATCTGATAGTTTTATCCTTTTTCTCTGCTTTTATTGCTCTTACCCTTTATTCCTCTTTCCTTTAAATCTCGTAGTTTAGATAACAAATCAAACAACCCCCCTATTTGTGACCAAATAGACGGACTTCTACGATTATCTTGCCTCCCTGTGGAGATCGACCTGACTTCCCTAGCTATATAGTTAGTTGAGTTAGTTTATTTTTGACAAGTATACGACAGACGTGTCAAATTTTGGTGCTGTTGCCGGGGAGGCAATTGCCCTATTTGTTTTCGTTCCGTTTATTTTATCCGTCTCAGGGAATATCTATTCCTTAAGACCGTTCTTATTATTTTCTTTCAGTGTTGTTTATGCCCAGGTCAGACAGGTTAGAATTAGTTTCAGCTGATTCAGAACCAGAGAGACTATTCAGGCATAGACTCCGTCTGCAGAGAAAATCACGAAAGGAAGACTTGAGTACTTTGGAGCCAGAGCTACATCACTTTCTTTTTGAAGACAGTCCGTTATCACCAGTAAAGATGCCAAAGCTTTCTAGTCATTCAGTGCCTAAAGCATCCTCTATTCCGAAGGGTTTCAATCTCCAGACTGATGATGGGAATACATTCGACATCCGTCCCTCTTATATCAATCTGGTGGAGAGAAATATTTATAGAGGTGTGGCGGTTGAAGATCCAAGGAAGCATATGGAAACCTTTACCGATTATTGTTCTACTATCCCCGCCACTAAGGGGGTAACTCAGGACAAGATTAAGGAAGTTCTATTTCCTTTCTCTTTAGGTGATTCACCAGGAGTGGTCGATCGACTTGGACCGCACTGCTGCTGGGGTTACAGACTGGGAGTCTCTTGCTCTTGCATTTTACAAGAGATATTTCCCTCCACAACGCACCAATTTGCTGAGGGCCAAGATTTCTAGTTTCAGACAGGCTCCCGGTGAAAGTTTCTATGAAGCATGGTCACGATTCAAGAAGTTGGTGTAACACCCAGGATCTTTAGGAACGTTGTTGACCGACTTATTGACCAAGCAGACCGCAGGGATGGATAGCGTAGGATCAGACTGGTAATAATAGGAGATGTATAGGTTAGTTACTCGACCTAGCGGAGGCCACTTACCGAGTATCACCAATACTCGACCGAGTGGAGTCTACTCGGCCGAGTGTTCTTATACTCGACCGAGTATGATTCTTTGTCGACGCGTTTTTATAAATGCGAGTTCGCGAGATTCATTTCTATTTTTCTCATTTCCTCGACAGTTTCTCTTTCTCTAACCCTAGACCATCACCCTACTCAATCACTCCATAGCCTCATACCTCTAAGGAGTTAGCCTAACCCCTACCATGGGAACGTCGGGATTCGCGGAGCGAGGTGATCGTGAATGGTGGTTGTCTATGTCGTCACCGATGTGCAAGGTTAGGTAAGTTCTTTGCCTTGTGTCCTTTTGTATGATTATTTGAGTATAGTTGTGTAATAGGATATGGTTACCTTTGTTAGGGTGCTTAATGGAGTTGTGCGTGGCTATAGATGGAAGTCTTTCATGCTTTGTTATGAGGTAGGGTCTCCCTACTCAGTCTACTGTTAATTGAATTGAATTCTATGATTGTATTGTGAATCATGGCTATCCGCTGATCATCGGAGTATAGTGGTTGTGGTAGTGTTGACGTTGTCGTGTGACATGTTGTGATGTTGTGATTGAGATTGTGGTGGAGTCACTTGCGGGAGTGGCTTCACACCCTAGTTCGCCCTCCGTGGAACCCGCCACGGGAGGGGATGTGCACATTAAGGGACAGGGATCGTTAGTCGCTCGTGAGGAGCCGGACTAGGTGGGGATGGGTGCGGTCACCCATCGGCGGCGAGGATTACCCGTTGCGATGGGTAATGGCAGACTACACACTCCGTGTGTAGTCGGTGTGTATACGAGGTGATGAGTTGGGATAGTGGATGATCAGCTATTTACTTTATTGTTTTACCTTATATTTGATTAGCCAAGATCGACCCGTGTTGTTTTGTGGTATCTGCGGTGATCCATTCGGGGATGGTGAGCGGTTGGCTTAAGCGGTATTGTTGATTATCGCTGCTGGGATTGGAGGGATCGAGTCATCACGCTCGGGTCTAGAGATGTAGAATCACAAGTGTTGTAATTGAACCGTGTTCTAGGGAACTTGAATAGAATGGCATTGTAATGCATTCTCTAATGATATAATATTGTTCTTGTATTGTCTAATTTGATCTACCTCCTCGGGAAACCGAGATGGTGACACCGTCATATATTGGAATGGTCCTTGGTAAGGCGTTCGGTGTACGGGGTGTTACAAAGTGGTATCGAGCCGACGATTTTGGAACCTGAACTAAGGAAAATAATGAACATAGGGTGTCAATTAAAATGAACCTGGTGTATGTACGTTGGGAGCCCCAGCCGATGCTAGATTTTGGGTGAGTAGGCGCCCTCATTTCAAAATCATGGCCCCATCGGACTTAAACCGAGACACGGAAAAGGGTAGCTAGTGTGAGTTGTGGATTGCTAAGTGTTTGTGTCTTTGTGTGTATCTATAGTGTGCGTACTTATTAATAGAGCGATATAAGTTAGTTAGAGGTGTAGAAAAGTGGAAGTGAATATGGAATTATTGCAATGTGTGATCGGTGACAACCTGAATCAATTTGTTTTATTTGGAATGTGTTAGGTGTAAAATTATTGGATTGCAAATGTGAATAAGGTGTGTGTCTGGTGGTTAGCGGAAGTAGAAATGATGTGATATAGAACTAAACTTGGTAATTACCATAATTGGATTGTGACATGTGCCTTATGGGTACAGTAAAATAGTTTCTTGGTATAGTGAGGGATAAAGTGAAAGTAATGATTGTCTAGAGATGAATGTGCAGATATACGTGTTGTTGTGTGTTTACGTGGTAGGAATCAGCTTTAATTGTGACGAGCCGGAATCCCGGAACTCCGAACGATGTTATTTGGTTTTGCAGGCACAGTGAAAAGTTACGACTCCTTCCTTATTTCGAAAATTAGATTGAGTAGATGCGAGTACTCGACCGAGTGGACCAAACTCGGCCGAGTGTCAGGTTACATAACCAAGTGCCCATTTTGTTAGGATAATAATCCATTCTGGTCCTCAAAACTCGACCGAGTAAGAATGGTACTCGACCGAGTATTGCACACTCGGCCGAGTATCGTAAGCACTCGACCGAGTAGTGAACACTCGGCCGAGTATTCCCAACACTCGACCGAGTGTTGCCGGTAGCAGCCAATTGCGGGTTATACAAAAACCCTAAATTCGTGCCTTTCTTTCTTATTTCCGCCTCCCATCATCATCTTTTCTTCTCTCTAAAACTCCATACTCCTCTTCTCTCAAGATTTTGGGTAAAATCTTGGTGCCACACTTGTCCTTAGTTGCCCTAACTCAGTTTAAGGTAAGATGTAAACTCAAATTCCTTTATTGTTTTCAAAGGCATTGTGTATTAGTATACTATATTTCGATTTCTTGCTAAAAACAATCTGAATCTTGTCCTAAACTATTTGATTTTCGAATGTGAACACATATAGAACTTGTGTACATCTTTGGTTGATTGATTTCATGAGGTAAAATTTACTTTCTGAATTCTAGGGTTAACAAAACGAAATTCTTCTTATTGTTGATGAGTATTTCCTGATTTGAAGCAATTTGAAAACTTAAAACTAGGTGAGTTGTAAAATACATGGTGATTTCTGATAGTTTATCTTCCAAAGCTTATTCCAAAATCGATATACAAGTAGAACAGTCCGTCTTTTGTGTTAAGAACTTTCAAGTGTCGATCCTTTGTTAAAAATGTTTTTTCTTGCAGTATGGTGAAAACTAGAGGTTTACCCAACAAGAGACCTCGCGCGGAGGTCCAACTCGAGGTTGGGCAAGGTAGCGATGAACCGGTTTGCCAGGCACGGTGGCGGCTCACCCATCAGTAATTTTCGCTAACTTTGATCATCGTAAGGCTTTCGTGGCTCTTATGCGTCGTCCTTTTCGCCCCACCCGTTGTGTCAACCCTAGTATTCTTGAGACTCTGGGATTAAGGAAGACATAGTTCACTTTTTCAAAATTTTGGGCATGGAGGGGTTGTATCACTTGAGAAAGAAATCATACCCTCACTTGACCCTAGAGTTTTTGAGTTCTTTTGTGTATGATAAGAAGGGAAAGACCGTCTCTTTTTGTCTCATGAATAGGGATCATGAGCTTACCCTGGATGAGTTGGCTGACCATTTAGGTTTAGAGGCCGAGGAGGATGACTACCTTAGTGACGTGGCCAAGAACAGTGGCGCACCTCGCACCTACCTTATTTGACCGGCGGACCCGCCCCTACCGTCGTGCCATGCCGATTAATGATATTCAAAGACGTTTCCCTTCGTATGTTTCTAAGGATGTTGACTGTCTACTTTACTCGAGAGAGGACGTGAGTAAACTCAACTCTCACGAGGTCATGCTTCTTGTGTCCTACCTTAACCTCCACCGCCGGAAACCGTTTTACTACAGTGCCCCTGGTATAGTGTGCTCTAGTCTGGAGCGCATGGCACGATCCCGAGACCCGATTTATTGCTTGCGGGGCCATAGTGACCCGCCTAGCTCGCCGATCGGCCGACTTTGAGGCCCCACCTCCTGAGGGGAATGAGTATGTTGAGGTTGTACCCACCATGGACGCCCAGTATTGGCGTCAGAACCGATGGTTGAGGAAGATGGATGATGGGTCGTATGCTTGGAGGGTGAGAGGGACTATGTGGATGGTGCTTAGGACCCAGCTCATCTCCCCGTTGTTGATCATTTGGCCGAGTGGGAGCCTTGTGGCATCCCTGACCTGAGCCCCGTCTTACCGATCGATTGACCCGCGGATCCTTCCGGGACTTACCCGAGCCTGTCACCGTGCCCGAGGGGCGCAGCAGCACCTCCCCCACCTAGGGAGCGTCGTGGAGTTAGGCGACCTAGGGAGACCCAGTTGTGTCCGAGCCCTCTTACTGTTCCCGACTCTTACCCTTACCACCCCTACCAGTTCTCGCCGTACCCTACGGTGCATGACCCTAGGATGCGGCCTCAGAGGGCCGAGCGGATCTCTTCTACTTTGGTGCTCCGCAACCTTCATGAGATGACCCTTAATCGGGCATCGGGACCGATTTGGCACAGCCTGTTTGGTGGAGAGGACCAGGAGTGGATACGGGAGTGTTCCACAGTTATGGGGTGGACCCGAGTTTCTGGAGACCTCCGGAGGAGACCGAGTTTGGCTACCTCGCGGGACCGTGGGGAGCCAACTCCGGCAGTCAGCTGGGAGGGGACTACTCAAAGAACAGCAGGTTTTCCAGGTGCAGGGAGTTCAGGTGCAGGTACCTCTGGCGCAGGTGGCGTTGATGACATGGAGGAGGGTCCTCGTTGCTGATCTTGGATGTTAGACTTATTTGGTGGTGATAGACTTGTTTTGTTGTGTCAGATTTATTATCTCTTCTTTAGATGTTGCTTTCGGTATTTGGTATTTTTCGTTGGATGATCGATCTCGGCCATAAGGCCGTTAGTTAGCTAATTATCGTAGGCGGATGTGTGGAATGTCGACTCTGGTTGGGATTTGTTATGTTTGTTCTTTCTGCTGCGGAAAGTATTGTGCGGGTTAATTGTGAATACTCTATGTAAAATCGTTAAAACGCCTCTCGGATATGAAAACTCGGCCGAGTATACGCCGTACTCGACCGAGTAGAGCTCACTCGGCCGAGTAAACAAATTCACTCGACCGAGTATTACCCACTCGACCGAGTAGCCCTCATACTCGGCCGAATGTTGAGGTAATGAAGGCACCTGGTGAAGTTTATATGATAACGTATAGAGGAGTGGTCCATGTCTTATCACGTTATTTTATACCATAATAGTCCACATAGGTGAATGATAGTTATACCATGGAAACGTGATTGAGAATGTTTTGTGTTACGACGTTGCTTGGTTGTCAGGAACTTGAGTGGTTTCAGGGAGGAAGACTCGAACCATTGAAATTATGTGAAAGGTAACACCTTACGCAACCAGCGTAGTGGTTGTAATAAGTCTTAAATGGAGATATGTTTGGTTACAGTGATAATTACCTCAACGATTTTCGCGTCACACTGCCATTTCTCATTAATTATACGGACCGTGTCATATGTTATTAGGTTCTTTGTAATGTTTTGGTCCTTATGAGTCACGAGTATGTAGTGTCATAATCTGGGGTATGCTACAAGGGTCTATGAGTAATGTCACCGTCATGGGGTGCGCGGTAGCTTTAGTTAATAGTGAACTTCGGGGACGAAGTTCCTTTAAGAGGGGAAGAGTAATGTCGCAGAATTAAGTATTTAGTTATGTAAGATGTGTGTTTAGTTATATCTATGATTTTGGAATCACATGTATGTAGTTAGCATTCGAAATTTATGTTCATGTTTCCTTGAAGCGATAGCTTATGTCGATGTTTCCTTGAAGCGATAGCTATGTGGTATTCGAGTAATATAAAGATTATACTATACACGGGGGTCTCAACTCAAGTGTTATGACAAGTATTTTATTTATGAAAAATGTATCTTAATTATGTATAAGTGGTTAATTTTATGAAATATTTAGAATCATATGTATGCTAGGTATGCTCACATTCGGGATTACTGGTTTACAATCATGTTCTCTTTAAGCTGCATCTATGTTGCATTCAATTAATATGAAAAGTTTTATGGCGCAAGGGTATCAAGTAATATGAAGATTCGATTCAATTGATGATAAATGATATACGTGTTCGGAATGTGGTGATGGTGTATTTATGTGCTTCGCAATGGTGTATCGCCTTGCATTCGTGTATTTAAATATAAACGTATGGAACGTGGTAGTACAAGTGTGTATGGTTTTCTTACATTGTGTAAAGTGTTGCAATTGCATATTTGTGTAGGTATAGGGCGAATCTTGTTTTGTGAATAGGTTACTTGTTTAGAAAGGTATTTGTGATAGATGATTGTCGTCGAGTAAGTTAGTTGATGGTAATGTATGGATATTGTGAGTTTGTGTACCTTTGTGAAGATGGTTAAGGTCACGGTATGTAATATTGCAGGGAGTGTCGCGCGGGCTGAACTTCGGGGACGAAGTTCTTTTAAGGGGGGAAGATTGTAACACCCAGGATCTTTAGGAACGTTGTTGACCGACTTATTGACCAAGCAGACCGCAGGGATGGATAGCGTAGGATCAGACTGGTAATAATAGGAGATGTATAGGTTAGTTACTCGACCTAGCGGAGGCCACTCGGCCGAGTATCACCAATACTCGACCGAGTGGAGTCTACTCGGCCGAGTGTTCTTATACTCGACCGAGTATGACCGCTTTGTCGACGCGTTTTTATAAATGCGAGTTCGCGAGATTCATTTCTATTTTTCTCATTTCCTCGACAGTTTCTCTTTCTCTAACCCTAGACCATCACCCTACTCAATCACTCCATAGCCTCATACCTCTAAGGAGTTAGCCTAACCCCTACCATGGGAACGTCGGGATTCGCGGAGCGAGGTGATCGTGAATGGTGGTTGTCTATGTCGTCACCGATGTGCAAGGTTAGGTAAGTTCTTTGCCTTGTGTCCTTTTGTATGATTATTTGAGTATAGTTGTGTAATAGGATATCGTTACCTTTGTTAGGGTGCTTAATGGAGTTGTGCGTGGCTATAGATGGAAGTCTTTCATGCTTTGTTATGAGGTAGGGTCTCCTACTCGTCATCGTTAATTGAATTGAATTCTATGATTGTATTGTGAATCATGGCTATCCGATCATCGGAGTATAGTGGTTGTGGTAGTGTTGACGTTGTCGTGTGACATTTGTGATGTTGTGATTGAGATTGTGGTGGAGTCACTTGCGGGAGTGGCTTCACACCCTAGTTCGCCCTCCGTGGAACCCGCCACGGGAGGGGATGTGCACATTAAGGGACAGGGACGTTAGTCGCTCGTGAGGAGCCGGACTAGGTGGGGATGGGCTGCGGTCACCCTGGCGGCGAGGATTACTGTTGCGATGGGTAATCAGCGCAGGACTACACACTCCGTGTGTAGTCGGTGTGTATACGAGGTGATGAGTTGGGATAGTGGATGATCAGCTATTTACTTTATTGTTTTACCTTATATTTGATTAGCCAGTACTGACCCCATGTTGTTTTGTGGTATCTGCGGTGATCCATTCGGGGATGGTGAGCAGTTGGCTTAGCAGGTATTGTTGATTACTGCTGCTGGGATTGGAGGGATCGAGTCATCATGCTACTGGTCTAGAGATGTAGAATCACAAGTGTTGTAATTGAACTGTGTTCTAGGGAACTTGAATAGAATGGCATTGTAACAGATTCTCTAATGATATAATATTGTTCTTGTATTGTCTAATTTGATCTACCTCCTCGGGAAACCGAGATGGTGACACCGTCATATACTGGAATGGTCCTTGGTAAGGCGTTCTGGTGTACGGGGGTTGTTACAGTTGGTGAGTTCTATCCCTCACCATGGTTTTGACCCATGGTTCCTAGCTAATCAGTTCTACAACGGGCTATATGACGACCAGAGAGCCATACTTGATGCGACATCCAGTGGAAGATTTCAGGAGAATACAGATGATGATAAGGGATGGTCCCTTATTGAAGAGATGGAGAATCACAGTGCTGAATATGGTAACCCGAGGGATGGGATTAGGACAGTTCATGCAGTTGATAAGCAGGTTTTGGCTCAGCTGGAGACCATGAATGCTAGGTTTGACAAGTTGGAGTTACAAGCTGCTGGGGAGCCTCAGACGGTCCATGTTCTTACTAGAGGAGAGACCGTTTCTTGTGAGAGATGTGGGAGTAATGATGGCCACACTGCTGTTGGTTGTCTTGTAGAGAAGGTACAAGTCCTTGCCTTTCAGTAATATAGGCAAGGAGGGGGTTCCTATTACAATAATCAAGGGGCAGTCCATCCCAATCTGAGGTGGACTAGTCAGAACATGCTCAATCCCACTCCTCCTCCGCACCAGCAGCAGCCTTATGTCCCTCCACACAAGAATCAACAAGGCTT
Organism: Silene latifolia; assembly: GCF_048544455.1. Taxonomy (NCBI): domain Eukaryota; kingdom Viridiplantae; phylum Streptophyta; class Magnoliopsida; order Caryophyllales; family Caryophyllaceae; genus Silene; species Silene latifolia. The sequence continues at coordinate 13,359,889 of NC_133538.1, read as the reverse complement.
TCAAAAGCCCCCTTCTTTTACTCCTCCTAACCATGGTGCATCATCTTCCGGTGGGGTGAGTGAAATTGGTGAGCTTAAGTCTATGTTGCAAGCCTTCACGAAGCAGTGGCAATTGAGTGATCAACAGAAAGATGCGTCCATAAAGGCACTTGAAACTCAAGTTGCCCAATTAGCCACTAATCAGTCCACAAGAAAGCAGGGTCAATTACCGACTCAAAATGAGAAGAATCCACACGAGACGGTAAATTTCATCAATCTTAGAAGCGGTCGTTCATATGAGGGACCGGAAATGCAGAAATCAGACCCGAGGAGAGCTAAAACTGATGATGAACAGTGTTCTGTCGAAGAAAATAAGCTCACGGCAAAGCAAGTGCTCGATCGACTTGTTTCAGGTGGTCGATCGAGCAGATTTGGGGACGAAAGTGGTCGATCGAGTGAAAATACCACTCGATCGAGTGAACAGGAAAGGCAGAATGGTCGATCGAGTAGTTTTTCTACTCGATCGAGTGATGAGCAAAATGGAGTTGCTCGATCGAGTGAAAAAACTACTCGATCGAGTGGTATTGATGAAGAATCTACTCGATCGAATGGGTATATTGGTCGATCGAGTAGTTTTGATAACGGGAAGCTTATTCGAGAGCCTGTTAGTGCTCGTTTAAGCGATAAATCACCAGAAAGACCTCGTTCGAGAGGTAAGAAGCGTCCAAAGGATACAGAACTTGCTCCGGAAGATACATTGGAAGAGAGAAACAAGGGACTCGAGATACCTATCACGGTTCCCTTCCCGAGGCAGTTGCAGAATACTAAGGCCAATCAACAATTCGGCAAATTTGTCGAACTTCTGAAAAGCTTGGAAGTTTCGTGCCGTTTCATCGAGTTCGACAAAGGTACCCTCTTATCTTAAGTTTATGAAGGAAATTTTATCGCGTAAGAGGAGTATTAGTGATAGTGAGACCGTAGCTTTGACTGAGGTGGGGTCAGCCCTATTTCAAAATAAGGGGTCGTTTGGTTACCACTTGGAAAACACAGGCATTAGAAAATCCCATGATTTTAAAATAACAGGTTGTTTGGTTGCCATTTTTTAGGCAGAATGTAGGAATTGGAACTTCCCAGGAACTTCCAATGCCTACATGATGTGGGAAGTGGCTTACCTACTCCCCCCTTAGTCATTGGAAATTCCTGTGGAATTTAATTCCTACATTTGCAACCAAACAACTTTGCCAAATTCACCCGAATTAGATGATGGAACTTAATTCCTATGAATTTCAAGTTCCTAGGAAGTTGAAGTTCCTTGATCAACCAAACGACTCCTAAGTTACCTCCTAAGCAGTCAGACCCGGGTAGTTTTTCAATTCCGTGTCATATCGGTAACTATTTGATTGATAATGCGCTATGCGATTTAGGCGCTAGCGTAAGTGTCTTACCGCTGTCTCTGGCCAAGAGACTTGGTTTGACAAAGCTGAGTTGCACTAACATGACAGTCCAGATGGCCGACCGTAGTATATCACGGCCACTAGGCATAGTAGAAGACATAGCTGTGAGGATCGGGAGGTTCTTTATTCCCGTTGATTTCGTTGTCTTAGACATCCCCGAAGATGCACACACCCGTATTATTTTAGGGAGACCATTTTTGTCCACTGCCCGTGCAGTTATAGACGTCGGGCGAAAGACTTTGACCTTTCAGGTAGGGGACGAGGAGCTGATTTTTCATCAGTCTAAGTCCCGGAGGGCTCCCATGCAAGCTCAGCCTTGCAATGTCCTCTCTTCTACTGACCCTATTATTGACACTCCAGATGAAAATTTGGAGTAATGTGCTGCAATTGTTACCCCTCCGCCTCAGACTGAGAGCAAAAAGGAGGAAAGTTCATCTGTTTTCCTTGCTGTAGGTACAGATGAAAGCAATGAAGGAGCTGTCAAGGGGCATGGTGCAATTACTGTCAATCAAATTGGAGATGATGACGCTACAACCGGTGATAGAGGAGCAAGGACGAGGACAGTTCGCGCTTATGTGGATGTGAACTACTCCCCTCCTACCGTTTCGAACGATAATTCATGCTCATGGAAGTTGAAGAGGACAGTCAATTTTGCTGAGGTGACGTCCTCCAGTCAGGTGCCCTTCAAGGGGCTACTGAATTGCTCCGGGAATTAAACGGGGAAATGCCCCGTGTAACACTTTGTAATAGATAATTTTGAATTTTCCGTTGAATTTATTTTATTGCTTTTAATTAGGACAATTAGTTTACAGACTGTTCTTTAGCGTAGAATTAAGACTATAGACTGTTTATATGCGTTTTTGGTATGTTGGGATATTTTCGCAAGTGCTTTTATGCAGATTTGGGGAAGTTTTACGCATTCCAAGGAAGAATTGACGAAATTCAGGAGCTAACACGAGAAAAGAGCTCGATCGAGTACTTTTTGTACTCGATCAAGTGAAAAATTGATCGACCGAGTGTTTTTTCCAGTCGATCGACTAAAGCATAAAGTGGGACTTCTCGATCGAGTAGATTTCTACTCGATCGAGCAACTGGATCTTCAAAAGTCCTCGATCGAGCGGTTTAAAACCACTCGATCGAGTGAATACAATAGGACACAGGGAGTTTTTTGCCTTAAACTCTATTGTTTTGTTTCTAATTTCATTTTATCCCTAATTTCGTCTAACACTCCCCTTTTGCGATCAAATAATCCCCAAATCCCCATTTTTTCTTGCCCAATCACCAAATCCGCGACCTACAATCTCTTGCTAGCCAATTAATCTATCATAGCCCCTTATTTTCCCCTTGATTGGTGTCCATTTACACGGTTTTCGAAGAGGGTTAGGGTTTGCGATTTTTCGAACGAAAATTCGCCTCTTTTGCTTGTTTGATTGAAGATTAATTGCATTTGTAGGTTGTATTCATCAAGTAAGTGTTTCCTCTAGCGTCATTGCATTTTAATTTCCTTATCTTTGCATTTTTATGAGGAAAAATCGGAATTAGGGCTCGAAATTCCTGTTTAGTCGAATTTTTCGACTTAATTTGTCATTGTATGCCCTTACTTATCTTGCTTGATGATCAAATCCCCTTTCCTCGCTGTTGTTGCTTGTTTAATTTGAATTTTCCGCGATTTTTGCGATATGAATTTTCAACTGTCATTATGGTTTTTGTTGCTGTAATATGCCTAGTAACTTTCTTGTTGCTTAATTGTTGTTGACATTACGTGTTATGACCGCCTTATCGCCAATTACATGCTATTAGGGGCATTTCAGTCGAAGTTTTCGACTGTCAGACGGGCTTATGAGCTTTCATGCATTGATTAGCCTCAGTCATTGCTTACTTGCTGCTGTTGTTAACTCTCATCCCGTCCCCTATCACCATTTGCATGCTATGATTCGAATTTTTCTGGGGAATGTTGGGAATTTCAAGGGTTGAAGTCGAATTTTCGACTGTTTGGGGATTTCAATGCTGTCACATGCTGATTTCGTCCTGTTTTAGCCTTGGTTAGCCATTATTTTCTTATAATACCCCCTGCCCTTTGCTTACAGGATGAAGTCTAGTACTTTACCTTCTACCAGTACCACCTATAGTCCGTCTTTGAGTGAGACAGTGGCCCCTGCTGTTGCCACTGCCTCCGCCTTAGTCACCACTGCAGCCCCAGTGTTTCTAGTTTTAGCTGCAGGGACAGTTTTTTCTCCAGCTAGCTCACCGCTAGCTCGATTCAGTCGCCACTTCTCTACGGTCACCACCACAGCTAGCACTGCTGCTAGTCCCTCTTCAGTGGTGACCACAACAGCCACTACCTCTGCACCAGCCTCTACTCTAACACCTGTGGCGGACTCGCCAGCAATCGCAGCTGCCTTCAGAGCAGCCTGGTTCCTCACACCGTCGCTTCACGAGCTTCTGCTTTGAGTTCCAGAGGTCGGGGTCGTAGACAGTCCCGAGCTGCAACAGCTCCAGTCACCTCTACTTCGGCTCCTAGCACTTCTACAGCTGCTGCTGCTTCTACTTCTGGGACAGTCACGGTCCGAGGTGACACTTCCCTCGACCCTCACCCAGATTACCCGCAGGTACTTTTCGTTAACGCCTTACATCGTAAGAAATTTTATAACCTGCTTCGTTGTGTGCATGTACCTTCCCGATTTCTAGAGAAATCGGCGCTTGAGAGACTCGGTATCTACAAGTCGGTTTGTGAGTTACTTCGGGGCACGGGGATGGCCGGGCTCATCACTATGAGCGGCCGTACCTTTTTAGAGCTGAGCGTCGAGTTTCTCAGCTCTTTTACCTTCTCCCCGGGGCACACGAGGCGACCCCGATAGTTCTTGAGTTGTCCTTCCGGTTGTTTAACCGGACCTTCCCGATGACACTAGGGGAGTTTGGTAGGTTACTTGACCTTTCCTCTACGGGCTTGATCTCGCCCGAGGAAGGTCTACCGTCAACTTTGGCGGTGTCCGGCCTGAGACCACTTTTAGGGAGCGAAAGCTCCATCGGTCCACCTTCCCCTTGTCTGCTTTGTTTCCTTAGGCGATGGGGAGCACTATTTTCGGCCGAAAGGAACCGAACAACATGACCAACACCGAGCTCTACATCCCGGGGCGGTTACCTAAACATCGATCGCGAGGGTCCTTTTACCCTCAACATAGCTTATTTGACCGCCCAAGCACCTTCCGAGCCGGGGAAGAAGGAGACAGAACCATTGCCTGCGGTGGCATAGCCACCATTCTTGCCCCGTCGCCTTTTCCCCGTTTGGCCTCGTGACTGCGGTACCTCGAGGGAGAGAGGCTCGAGTCCGGACGCCATGCTTTCAAAGCATTGGCGACCCCGGACTACCGGACTTGGAAGATTGACGGCTCCTTGTCCGTAGACTTACCTTGTGACACTCTCCCCCGTCTTGAGCCCCTTCCATCGTTGCTAGGGGCGCCCGTCCGCCACCACTACCTCACCTTCTCCTTCCACCGCACCTACTCCTCGCCGCACCCGCCGCCAAGAAGCGGCGTCTTGAGACCGGAGAGGGGTCTACCCCTTCAGGGAGTGCCCAGCCTTCCACAGCTACTCCCGATCCGACCCCTACTCCCACTACCACTCCTACTCCTACCCTCACTCCCACTGACCAGACACAGACTAAGCCGGTCTTACCGTCTACTTTCGTACCACCTCCTCCCTTTGTGGCGCCCGCGGTCATGGACCAAGGGGGCGCCGTTTACGGTTTGTTGCTTGAGATTGCAGCGCGTCAGGCTCGTATGGAGAGGGACATTGCTCTTGCCTTGCATCCTCTGTACGAGTACCACTTGCAGCGACACAGACCGATTCCAGAGGGTTGGCCACACCCTTCCTTCTTCTGGTTCCCACCTGAGGGGTACCCGGAGTCTGATGACGAGGAGGAGGACGAGGACCCGGAGGTGGCAGTGGAGAGAGCTCGAGCTGAGGAACGGAGGAGGAGAGAGGAGGAGAGAGACCCGGAGTTCAGGGTGGAGGACATCCGTGTGACAAAGATGGATTTACGACGACGAGTAGCTATCGGTCTACTCACTTCCCGATTTTAAAATTTGGTTTGGTGAAGTTCGTATTTTGTATGTATCTTCTACTCTTTTATTTGTCTCCTTTTATTTATTGTTTTTATTTTATTATTGGTTGTATATTCCCGTTCCCCCGTATATATCTGCTGGTGTATACTGGAGGACAACGAGGGCGTTGTCCATTTTGGTTTGGGGAGGGTATTGCATCCTTTTGAGTCTGCATTTGCATCTGTTTTTGCATTCACGTTTATTTTTCAGCTTTGCATTGTTGTTTATTTCATTTAAAAAAATCAAAAATCCAAAAAAATTAGAAAATTTCAAAAAAAATAAAAAAAATTTCACGTTTATTTTTGCATATAGGTTGAGTCGGTACGGTAGATTTTCGTGATGATAATGCACTATAACTTGTCTTTTTACTTGAGCCTTGCACTTTCTTTGATAGTTATTAGCTTTGTCATACGCATAATCTACGAGTTTCTGTTCAAATATAGCTGACTGTTTAGACTTGACCTGATAAATTGGCAAACTACTTGAAAAATTTTGAGATATTAGAGCCATAACTGGTGACAATCATGACCAGTTCATTAGGAATTGAGAGTAGTACTCCTTGCATAGCATGTTCGCCTCTTTTGCACTTTTATGACATTCAATTTCTTGTCAAATGCACATATTCGGGTTTGTGGTTGGTGTCACATGCAGGGAGGTGCTTGCAAATTTCCCTTTCCTTATATTTTTCACCAATTTAGCTCCACATTAGCCAAAACTTGCCTTTTTGACCCATTAGCTACATTCCAAACTAAGCCTGCCTAGTCAAGCTAGTTAATATGTTCTTTTGTGGTATGTTTTCCCGTTGCAGTTTGGCCCATATTTCTGTGTTTTGGAGTTGGTGGAAATTAAGGAGGGGAGTATGAAAAAAAAGAATTGAAAAAGAAAAAAAAAGGAAATACGTGAAAAAGAAAGAAAGAAAAGAAAAAAAAAGAAAAAGAAAAGCTGGAACGTGAATCAGGAAGAAAAAAAAAAGAAAGGAAGTTTGAAAAAGGAGTTTTTTTAATTGAGTTAGTTTTTTCAGACGGTATTAAAAAAGGAAAGTTTGTGACCGTCTGACTACTCCGTTTTATCCCATTATTTTTGAGGAGATTGTGTTTTGAGTCTAGTGAGTTTTGTGCCAAAAGAAGGGCACTTGTACTTAGTTTTTCAGTTAGTTGAGATTCGGATGGTCTTTATTATGGTCCTGTAGGAACTAGCTTGACGCTTTTACCTCCACATTACCATAACATGTTTTGCCCTTTCTCACCTGAACCTCACTATTCCCATATTAAGTGTAAGCCCTCGGCTGCGACGGACATTATTGGTTGGAATGTGTGCATTAGTACTTGAATTGTCTTTCATTTTTGTTGCATGCATGCTATGTAGGTCGCAGTTAGGTGAGTGACTGTCTTTTCGTACCTCTTTTACATATATCATTCACCTTTGATTCATGAGAGAAGAGTGACCACGAGAGAGTCCGATTTTGTTGGTCTTGCAAGGTCGATAGGTTGGCTATATTTCTCAACAGCTTATAATTCGTTTGCGTATTGACTGCTTAGCTTTAACTGTTAGTTTTTGTTGCATTAAATTGGTTCAAGTAGACAAGTTAAGCTAGCTCTGAGTTATCATTTCCGTTCCATTAGTTGTATTTTAAGTTTACTCGAGGACGAGTAAAGGTTCGGTTTGGGGAGATTTGATACGTGCCTAATATATAGTCTTTTTAGCCTATTTCAGCACGTATTTCTATGCGTTTTGATACTGTTTTTATGGTATTTTACCCCGAATTGGCTACTTTGGTTCGTTTTGTCCATTTTGTAGAAATGAACGCGAAAGTAGTGGAATCGTACTCTTTTTCGTCCTTTTTGCATGCATTTAGAGGAGACGGGATCTGTCCAGAGTAAGATACTGCGTTGGGAAGCGTCATGGCATGGATTACGAGGCATTTAGGCGCGGATTTGAGCTGAAATGAAGACGAAGTACTCGATCGAGCAGTTTTACCACTCGATTGAGTGGTTTTTACGTCACCCATTGGTCGATCGAGTAGAATTCTACTCGATCCTTAGCCTGCAGAAAGACCAGTTACTCGATCGAGCACTTTTCTACTCGATCGAGTAGATTTGCTGAGGTGTTTACTCGATCGAGTGGTTTTAATCCACTCGATCGAGTGGTTTCGCTGTTATGGGCCTTTAATTAGGCCGTGTGTTGTTTATTTCGCAAAACTTAATTGCTTTTCCTATTTAAACCTACGTTAACTAGGTTATTAGACATCTTTTTATCTATCTTTTTATCTATTCTTATTATCTATCAAGAAACTTTACTGCGTTACTTTGTTTCCACTGTAACCTTACTTTTGGGATTATTCTTGCTCGGATTTTGTGTTCTTTACGCCGGATTCGCATTGATTGTAATTCCTCTCTCTTCCTTTAATAATAATTAATCCTTTGTTGTTTTAATTGCTTGTTATTCCATTTAATTCCCTTGCCCTAATTTCTCTTTATGCTTTTTACTTGTTATTTCATAATGTTTACTGCTGGAAATCTATCTGATGTTAGTTTAATTAGCGACATAAGTAGCTAAACCCCTTTCATGTTGGGATTAGGGGATCTGCGGTAGGAAAGTGATGATGTAGTAAATGAAACAGATGAAATAATTACGAGACTTTGTCACCATAGCAATTTAACTGTATTTATTCAACTTAGTTGAGTGCACACTTCTGAGTTAACCTTTAATCTGGCTAAAATTAATCCTAGATCGAAAGATTGGACTAAATAGGCCTGCTATGAACAGTAGACTACCCTGACGAGAATGAAAGTTAAGTTAGCGGTATTTTAGGATAGAAAGTGGATCGAAAGGACCTTTCATCATCCGTCTTACATTAATTCGTCTTAGTCATTTACAGCTGAGTCACTGGACTACCGTAGTGAACCGAAATCCTGACATGTCCCTCTCTATCTGATAGTTTTATCCTTTTTCTCTGCTTTTATTGCTCTTACCCTTTATTCCTCTTTCCTTTAAATCTCATAGTTTAGATAACAAATCAAACAACTCCCCCCCCCCATTTGTGACCAAATAGACGGACTTCTACGATTATCTTGCCTCCCTATGGAGATCGACCTGACTTCCCTAGCTATATAGTTAGTTGAGTTAGTTTATTTTTGACAGGTATACGAGAGACGTGTCAGCTACTACAAGAAGGCACTAAAGTGCACTGTCAGCCCTCCCGCATAGCAATTACAGAAGCAGCCTGTCCAGGATGGGTACATTGAGCCCCCAGCTGAAGAAATAGATCAAATCAACCTGGACAAGCTGCACCTAGAGAGAACTGTGCTAATTGGAGCTGGATGCACAGGAAGCTTGAGAAAACAACTAATCAAATTTCTGCAAGATAACGTGGACTGTTTCGCATGGTCGCACGACGACATGATAGGGATAGACCCATCCATCATAACGCATAAACTCAGTGTGGATCCAAAGTGTAAACCCATCCAGCATAGAAGAAGGAAGTTTGCAGCAGAAAGAAATAAGGTAATTAATCAAGAGGTAGATAGCCTTCTGGCAGCGAAGAAAATAAGAGAGGTAAAATATCCATAGTGGTTATCCAACGTGGTAGTAGTGCCTAAGAAGAATGGAAAGTGGAGAGTATGCGTGGACTTTACCGACCTCAACAAAGCATGCCCTAAAGATCCCTTCCCACTGCCTCATATCGATGCAATGGTGGATGCGACAGCTGGACATGAGATGCTGACATTTCTGGACGTATTGAGTGGTTACATTCAAATCAAAATGGATCCTGCAGATCAGGAGAAGACGGCATTCATGTCTGAAAGAGGAATATATTGTTACAACGTCATGCCATTCGGCCTAAAGAATGCAGGCTCCACATATCATAGGCTGGTCAACCGCATGTTTAAAGAGCAGATAGGAAGAACTATGGAAGTATACATCGATGATATGGTGGTGAAATCAGAGAAAGCTAAAGATCATATGCGACACCTGGCAAAAACATTCAGCACCCTGAGGGAATACAAAATGAAGCTAAATCCATCTAAATGCACCTTCGGGGTATCCTCTAGCAAATTCTTAGGCTACATTGTAACACAAAGAGGCATAGAAGCCAGCATCGAGCAGATCAAGGCTGTTTTGCAATTGGAGTCACCTGAAAAGCCTAAGGACGTTCAAAGACTAGCTGGCAAAGTAGCAGCCCTGAGCAGGTTCATCTCAAGATCCTCAGATAAGTGCAGGTTATTCTACGACATACTAAGGAAGAGCCAAAAGTTCGAGTGGACCGCAGACCACGAGCAAGCATTCAGAGAGCCGAAACACTACCTCAGCAACCCACCACTGCTATCAAAACCGGGACCAGGAGAACCACTGTTCCTCTACCTGGCCGTCACAGAGGTGGCAGTGAGTGTTGTTCTAGTCAGAGAGAAGGAGAAGGAACAGAGGCCAGTATATTATCTAAGCAAGTCTCTGCTGCCAGCAGAGACGAGGTACACATCTCTCGAAAAACTAGTGCTAGCTCTGGTAGTAGCATCTTATAAGCTGAGCCCCTATTTTGAGTCCCACACCATACATGTTGTGACCAACTACCCGCTGAAATCTGTCATGAGGAAACCTGAACTGTCAGGCAGAATGTCAAAATGGTCTGTACACCTTAGTGGGTATGATATCCAGTATGACCCCAGAACAGTAATCAAGTCGCAAGCATTAGCAGACTTTATCTCAGACTTCAGTCCAGCCATCCAAAATATGGCAGATGAGGAAATCCTCGCCCTAGAGGGAAACAGGGACGTGGAGATCTGGCAGATGCACATCGACTAAGCCTCCAATCAAAGGGGGGCAAGTGTAGGGTTAATCCTGCGATCACCATAGGGGGATTTAATAGCACAAGCAGTAAGATGTGAATTCAAGGCAACCAATAATGAAATAGAATACGAGGCTTTGATACCAGGAATGCGGCTAGCTCAGGAATTAAAAGTCAGGCACCTGCACATATCCGGTGACTCTCTGCTAATAGTCAACCACGTAAATGACGAGTTTATAGCCATAGATTCAAAGATGATTGCATACTTAAAGGTAGCAAAGGAGTTAAAGCAAAAATTCAAAACTTGTAAGCTCAAGCAGATTCCCAGAGATCAGAATGTAGAAGCAGATGCCTTGGTAACTTTAGGGGAAACTTTCAAGCCGATAGAACTATCCAGCATTCCCATCGCACACATGCTGGAACCTTCTATCCAGAAGACAGAGGAGAACTGGAGGATCAGCAGAATGAAGTGGGAGTTCAGATAGCTACGGACGCCGGGGAAGACTCCCAGCCGCCTGACCAACCAGCTATATAGGCAGATGACTTGGATTGGCGCACACCCTACCTAGACTGGCTGCATCATAGCAAGCTGTCTGATGACAAGAGGGAAGTAAGAGCTTTCAGAGTGAAGGCCTCCAGATTTATATTAATTGATGAGACACTCTTCAGGAAGTCACTGGCAGGTCCCTACTTACGATGCCTGGACAAGGAGGAAGCACAGACCGTGTTACATGCTCTCCACAGTGGTGAATGTAGAAATCATGCAGCGGGTAGGAGTCTGTCAAATAAAGCACTCAAACAGGGATACTTCTAGCCCACAATGAAGGCAGATGCAGCAGAATACGCACGCAAGTGTGACGCCTGCCAGCGCTCAGCACCAATGATCCATCAGCCAGCAGAGCCCTTACACCCTATCATTTCTCCCTGGCCGTTCATGACATGGGGTATGGACATAGTAGGCCCCCTACCAAGAACCACAAGGAACAGGATATGGATGCTGGCGATGACAGATTACTTCTCCAAGTGGATAGAGGCAGAAGCATTCACAGAAGTGAAGGACAAACAAGTCATCTCTTTCATAAAACGTAATATCATCTAGAAGGTTTAGTATCCCGTCAGATATCATATGTGACAATGGCTCACAATTCATCTCCAACGATGCTGGGGGATACTGCGCCAGATGGAACATCACCTTGAAAAAACCAGCACCCAGGACTTCAAAGTCTAATGGGCAAGCTGAGTCCAACAACAAAATTATCATGGATAATCTGAGAAGGAGGTTACAGGAGTTAGGAGGAAAGTGGGCAGATGAATTGCCACTGGTGTTATGGTCAGATAGAACGACGCCAAAGATAGCAACAGGCCAAACACCCTTCAGCCTGGTGTTTGGTGCGGAAGCAGTTATTCCGTCAGAGGTTCTGGTTCCCACTCATAGGTATGGATGTATGACTAGGGAACTGAACAAGGCAGAGATGGTCAGGAGCCTGGACACAGTAGACGAGCTGCGAACAAGTGCAAAAATACGTCTAGCTGCCTACAAGCAGTCATTGGCCAGGAGTTACAACAAAAATGTGAAAGTCCGGCTCCTGGAGGTAAAAGACCTGGTTCTCCGTGAAGTGTTCCAGAACACTAAAAATCGAAAGGCAGGCAAATTCGCCTACAAATGGAAAGGACCATACCAGGTAGAAGGAGTTGTTGGCCATGGTGCATACAGACTGATGATTATGGACGATCAAATTATACAACGCCCATGGAACATACTTGAACCTAAAGAGATATTACTTTTAATAATAAGTAGATTTTAGCCTACAGGGTAATGTACTATGGAAAGCCAAATTATTTTAAGATAAAAGATAGTCCGGTAGTAGGCATACTACCAATTTCATTCCCATTTCCGGTGTCTCTGACTCTTTCAAATTTTAAACTGCTATTGGATGGTGTGGTCTGACAGCACCCTGGGACCACAACTGCTCTGGTACCCCATAAGATGGCGTCAGGTACTTCACATCATTCTAATAGACTTTTATATTTTCAGGCTTCTCTAAGTGCATCACTCTGAAACCTAATGTCTATGGTACGTTGAAAGTGTATCTAGCAGGACTGTCAATTACCAACGCGGGGTGACAAGGCACATGGCACTCCAACATGCCTAACCTACTTTCTCTACTAGGAGCACCCTCACCAGGCGGACTATGGAACATACGAAAGGGAGCCTGGTTGACAGCTAAAAACGCTTACCCGGCTACCCCTGATACCACCCCCTGGACGTAGCTCGCACTAATCGCAATTAATCGGGTGGCCCCAAAGCATGCATGCACACATATATGGAACGTAGGGATCTCTGCGCTACTGAGAATCCCGCATCGTCCCATCGGTCCTAGAATGACGATAAACTTGCCTAAAGTACGCCTGATTGGCTCTAAAATATGATGAACACACCTTGCGTCATGAACAAGGTTAAGTAGTCAAAATTGCGGCATACGCCTAAATCGATCCAACAGATCGACACGATACCTAGGCGAGTCCGAGTCACCTCCTCAGGATGACATGACTCGCCTAAATCAGTCAACAGGCTGACACGGCAACCTCCTAAACTAAGAAAAACGAAATTTAACATATAGTATATAATTAAAACTTGCCAAACTAGGGCAAGGGGTATTCCAAAAATTTGGCCGAAAATACGGCCCCAGAGTTTAATCGCCACCATGGCGAGCTACCAGAAAAGTGTTTCAAAATATTATGAGTCTGCCACCAAAGCGCCAGACTACCAAAAGTTCACTGATACAAAAAAAAAAAAAAAAAACTTCTTAATTGTCGGTCACATTAATGACCTCCACATCTGGCATCTTTTCTCCCTCCTCCTGCTAACCATCTGTTTCTGGTACGGGACCAGCTTGCACACCCTCGTTACACGGCTTCCGAGCTCGTCAAGAAAAGCATCCGGGGCAACCCAAAGATCCTCAAGCAGCAGCGCTGCTCGGCCGGCAGCAGAGAATTCACTTCGCCAACTTCGGGCATCAGGATGCTCAGGTCAGGTTGCACCGGGTACAGGGTCTCCAACTGCCTCTCTTCTTCTTCAATAGCTTGTAGAGTTGGAGGCTTCTCAAGGGTAGCACGCATTCCGCTGATCTTTCCCCGCCAGGTAGCATAGGCAACAATGTTTGAGGCCAAGGTAATCAGTTCAGTGATCCTCTCCTCAAAGCGCTTCAAGGAGTCAGAGAAAGTGGTGCAAACCTCCTGGGTACGAGCCAGCTGATCAGCCCCTTCCTTCAGCTTCTTCTCTGTGCCGGCTAGATCTGCCTTCAGCTCAGCCACCCGTCCCCTCAAACCAGCGCGCTGCTTCTCTAGATCAGCGACGGACCCAGTTAGCTCCCTGTTCTTGGCGCTAGTAGCACGGCTGGTTGTAATACTACGGATTTTATTAAGTTGCATACTCGACCGAGTAGGCTCTATTCGTCCGAGTAGTGTTAATTGTAGGGTCTGTTTTGGTTCTGCCGAGGAATACTCGACCGAGTATCCGGTCTGGCGAGTGTTGTTTTAGCGGTTTAATGCGGGAGTGTTTAGGGTTATTTTTATATTTACCGTCAGTTTCTAAAACGTCATTTTAACCCTAATCATTTTACGATTACCTTAATTACTCTCTAATCACTCCCTAATCATCCTCTAATCTCGTGTGTGTGTGCAATCGTTGCGACCTTTACGTGCAATCTCGCATTCTACTGTTGGTAAGTTCATTCCCTATGTCATTTATGTTTTATTGGGACTACTGTATGTTTGGAATTAGGGAATAAAAGGGGGATGGTTCTTTATGTAATTGTGTTTTGTGATTATTGTATAGGAGAAGACTTCGTAGAGGAGCCTTTCTGATTGTCTGATCTACATTCTACTGTTGATTGCTAAGGTAAGGTTTCCCACTCAGTTTTACTGTTAATTGTTATGGCATGATTATTTCTTGATTATTAATAGCTGCTGATCATCGGAGTATGAGCGCTGTTGTGACGGTGTTGGTGTGGAGAGGTTGTGACAGCTGTGATGCTGTGTGTTGTGATTGTGGTGAAGTCACTTGCGGGAGTGGTTTCACACCCTAGTTCGCCCTTCGTGGAACCCGCCACGGGAGGGGATGTGCACATTAAGGGACAGGGATTTGTTTTAGTCGCTCGTTGATGAGCTGGAATTGGTGGGATCGGCTGCGGTCACCCACTGGCGGCGTGGATTACCTGTTGCGATGGGTAATCTGGCAGGGCTCCACACTTCGGTGTGTAGTCGGTTACTATGTGAGATCGGGAGATCGGGGAGTGTGGATGATCAGCTGGTTACCGTGTTGTTTGCCTTACATTGATTGAGTAATACTGACCCCGTGTTGTTGTTTGTAAAACCTGCGGTGATCCATTCGGGGATGGTGAGCAGACTTGACAGGTATTGCTATTGGTGAGCTTGGGACAATCATGGGGGAATTGTCATCATCAGTCGTAGCATCACTGTTCGAGTCGTAGTTATGATTTTCAGTTGTTAGACATTTATTTATATTTCGTTGGATCAGTTTGGGATTTGGTTTTGATGTAAACATTATATCATTGGTACTTTAATATATGTGCTTTGTTCAGACGCTTTTGATATTTACTAACCTCGGGTAACCGAGATGGTAACACACTTTCATGGTAGGGTGGTCCTGGTAAGGCACCTTGGTATGAGGGGGTGTTACACTGGTGGTCTGCACTATGTTGATCATCTTCCTGTTATAGAGAGCAGACTGGAGGGCCTAGGGGCAAGGAAAGTCAAAGTTAGCAGGAATTGAAGATAAGAAACTTAGAACAGGTGGAAGACGAAGGATACTCACCATGAAAGTATTATGCAAATCGTTCTCGGCCATCTCCTCGGGACCAAACTCCGAGAAAGTATCAACCGGAGGAGGGAAGAGCAATTGGTCAATTTCAGGCCAGTATGGCACCTTGTCAACATTTCCAAAGCCCTCTGAAAAATGGGCGATGATGCCACCGCTAGCAGAAGCAGGAGGAGTAAGAGGATGACGAGAAAGCGGGCTGACCTCTAGAGGTTCAGTCCGAGCAGAGCTGGAATGAGTAGGAGGTGACTGGAAAGAGGCAACAGGGGCGCTCCTCTTGGAAGCAGACGCCACGTCAGGACTCGCAGCGGACCTTTTTCTTTTAGCACTCTGGAGGATAGCCTCCAAAGGGTCGACTTTTGAACCTGCAAGCAGTCATTATTTCAGGTGTCAGGAAGGGTTAGACAGCCAGCAAGGTTGCACGCAAGTAAAGAAGACTTTAGGCAGCTTACCGGAAGACATGTTGTGGGCTGATTGCAGGGGGTGGAGGAGGAAGCAGGTGAATATCCAGGCAGCAGATCAGGAAACTTCCTCTCGCTCGGAGGAATGCGGAACAGTTTGTTGCGAGCAGGGATCGGGGCACCAATGCAGGTTAGGTAGCAGGGACCTGCATGAAAACGACAGAGTAAGCCAGTATGCATTGGGATGAACAAGCCAGGCGTCAGGAAAGCTACTTACTTGAAGTAATAATCCATTTCTCGAAGATATAGTCAGCAGGTGGCTGGATAGAAGCCTTCCTCACATAGAAGAAGTCCTCAAAACATTTCTCGTCCATGGACTTTGACACATGCTTGAAAGGAGTCTCCCCAGAACCCCGGAGCGAGAATTGGCCCCTCCCCAGGGACCTGATATCATACATATGAGCCAAATCGCCCAGAGACATGGAATTGCCAGAGTTCTGACATGCAGCTAAAGAGTAGAGGAGAACCCTCCAAACGGTGGCCGATATTTGTGCCATAGCAAAGTTGTTGGTAAAGATGAAGTCTTGGATAAGTTTCGAAAAGGGGAAACGGAAGCCGTATCTAAATGGGTATAAATAGAAACAAACCCATCCCGGACGGATAGCATCAGCCTTTTGACCCGGTTCAGGGATGGCTATCTCAACCCCATCACCAAGGCCGAGCATACCCTTGATTAGGGGAATATCGGCAGGAGTCAGGGCGGAGTCACAATCATGGGGGTGAGTAATAAGATTTCGCGAAGGAAAGACGGGGTCTGGATTCCGGTCAGTTGGGGTAGAGGATGAAGAAGCTTGTCGGGTCTTTCCCATGATTGAAAATAGAAAAGAAAGAAGGGGGGGAGAAATACCTGGTGAAGAGGACGGCGGGAGTGAAGCAGTGAAGCCGGCGAAAAAAGAGAAAAGGGAGAGATGAGAATAAGGGGAAGAGTTTTTTTGGGGGGAAATAATGGAAGTGAGTAAATGAAGTGAGGAAGGAGTTGAGATTATAAAGGAAGAGAGAGAGAGAGAGAGAGAGAGAGAGAGAGAGAGAGAGAGAGAGAGAGAGAGAGAGAGAGAGAGAGAGAGAGAGAGAGAGAGAGAGAGAGAGAGAGAGAGAGAGGCGCGAGAAATGAGGAGGAGGGCGGCGAGTTATGATGAGTTTGCATGGGAGGAAGTGTAAATGACGGCTTAGGGTTTTAAATAATCAACTACGTAAATTCCTTGTTCGACGCCTTGAAGTGTACCTCGCAAGAAATTGGGGGCAAACTGTTTGGGCTAAAATTCACACAATAAGGAAAGCCCACTTAGTAAGTAATGGATCATAAAGGAAGGAGCGGAAGAAGGGGAGCCCACGATTGGGAGCAAGGGCACTGAAAGGGGAAATGGGCCAGCAGGCGCGTGTAGAAGGAGGCCAAAGCCCACTGAAGGAAGCATCCATGTTTAGGAAAGATAAGTCAGGGAGAAGTCAGAGAGCATTCAGGGAGATCAAGGAGAATTGAGGGAGATAGTGAGATATGGAAAGAATTATTATGGAAGTTATATTCCTTTCCATAAACATGGTAGGATACACCTAGGGTTCTTACCCTATAAATAGCAAGGGAAGCAATCGAAGAAGGACATCCAAGATCATACATACACAATACCTCGTGCTAGCAAGATTTACATTACGCATCAATTGTATTTATCTTCCCATTCAAAGATAGTGCAATATTTGGCAGGGTACCGTTCCTCCCGCGGTTGTTCCCACATTGGGTTTTCCGCGTCACCAAATCTTACGTGTCAATTTATATTTCGTGCTTTATTTCCTAATTTAAATATAAAAAACAAACGATCAAATCAAGCAACCAACGAGTAAGACCGCATTGACCTAATACAATTAACTTGGTAAATATCACCTAAACAATAGTCATGAAAAAAAATACAATGCTTGACTTAGAAATATTGCGGAATGGATACAGAAAATCATTTTGCTTATACACAGCTACAATAAGATTTTAAGTCTAAGAATCTTCTATACATAATAATAAAACAGAAACCAAAAAAATTTTGTTTCCCGCCTAACTCCCACAGTCCCACGACCCACACCCATATTACACGCAAATTTATCTATTCTCATTGTGCGGCCCATTAATCAAATCAAGCATTAAACAAACAGCAACTCTCCAATATAGTCTTGTGTGGCTTACTAATCAAATTAAGCCCATTAATCAAATATTGTGAGATAATTTCTTTCATGCCTTTTTATCTTATCTCATCGTTCCCCTTTCTTTGCATATATTGTGATTCATAATACAATCTCACTTTTATTTTTAAGTCACATCTAAATTTAATTTCCTAGCAAATAAATACTCCCCTTCCGCCCCGATCATTTACTTACCTTTGATTTTCGCACAATTATTAAGGAAATAGGAGGGGACAACTGGTGGTTAGTGTTATTGAATGACAAATGGATCATTATGGAAATAAATGATCAAAATAATCATAAAAACACCCCCAATATAAAAAGATAAACAAATTAATCGAACACCCTAAAATAAAAATGGTAAACAAATGATCGGGAGTAGTTTTCTTCCAAGTCCCAAGTCCTTTGCTTCTTTAGCGATCAATCGACACCTTTATCTTTGTAGTGATAAATTGCAACGTGTCGTCCAACGGTTCAAGTGAATAACGGGTTAGTCCGAGATAATATATGTACTAGGTATATTTCGTTGCGTGATTAGATTATTAATTTTTAAGATGTTGCTAAGTTTTTTATTTGATTATTTTCCAATCAGTTGAATATACTATTATCTTTTTTAGGGAGAGATCTCTTTATTTTTATGCTAAGATAATTATTTGTTTATCTTTTATATTCTTTTAAAAGGCAGTTTAATCAACGATAAACTAGCGATCAGGATAAAGCGATTATATGATGACCATCTTACATTTTACCCTTTGTTAAAAGTGGAACTAGGACCCGAGTTACCGGAGAGGATACAATTATACAAGGCACCATATTAATGACATTTAGAATTCTTAGGCTGCTGAAGCTACTAAATAAAATTGATAAGGTCTTCGAGAATTTGAAATTCTTTGCAAAATAGTGTTAGAAAAAAATTGTAAATTTAGGCCGCGTTTGAAAATATTTTATCGTTTTGGGGTTCATGTATGCACCGATTTTGTACAAACTTAAGAAGTTCATATATGTTACGTCCCCACACTTTAAATTAAATCACGTTTCTCAATTATTGTTTATATTTGATTAAAATATCGTTCATAAGAATAAAAAAAAGTGAACAAATAACTGAGACTGGGAGTACAAAGCGAAGTACTAGAATCCAAAAAGAGGAGATGAAATTTATCAAATTTCGAGCTGATGAACTATTTACTTTAGTATTGAAAGTTCACTTATTAAATTGAATTTTGGTGTTGAATTATATCAAATCTGTTTTGCTTCGTTGCTAAATCATTCACGGCTCATTCGCATGATTATTGCTTTTGAACAAGTTAAACAAGAAGTGATACAACCAACTTTATTCTTTTTCAATACCTTTAGTAAGGTAATTAGCAACCGAAGTCATTAGTAAATATAAATTTATGCTTTAAAAAGGTTAGCAAATACGGAGTAATTTGTATATATTTTGTTTATGTACATTACAAATTTGTTCTATTGAAATTTGCAATAAATTGGTAACACAAATTACATATGTTTGGCAGAGTTGTTATCAATCCAAAACGAAATAATATTAGAAAGAATGTTGAAATGTTTTTATATATGCCCGTGCAACTTTGCACGGGTATTAAGCTAGTAAGGGATACAACAATACATGTAAAAAATTGAATATAATTATGAATCAAGAGTTGCACGGTAATACAAAGAGACGATGGAGTAGATAAGACTTGTATAGTTGTATGTAGGAGGACAATTATTCATCACCGAGATTCAAAACACGTGCAATTACATGGCTGTAACGTTTCATTTGGTCTTATATATGATAACCCACCAACACTGGAGGGATCATTGACAAACGGCAATGATACTTTACCTGTGCTAGTGAAAATTAGGGATTATGAGAAATTCTAACATCAGACGATCAAGACTCCATCTATTCATGTATCAAATGGTGAATCATATTAATAACAAAAAATTATGAAACAATTAGCTGTTAAAAATAGTTAAATGCATAATCCTTTAACCGCCAAGAGGTGCAATTTTTTGTAATATGGGTGGTTAGATGAGAAGATTAAGGTAATCTGTTCATTACTTGGTGCTCACTTTATTGCTTCACTTTCTAAAATATGCGACAATAAGACGATTTTAGATGAATACAAAATTAGCGAAAATTATTTTGTCGGCCGTCCTACTCCCAACCACTGAATTATGGTATTAGCCCGTCTGAAAAAGATGAGACTATGGTTTCTTTATGCAACTCTAGTGAGATCCAAGGCCTCAACGGATGAAAAATACTCACACATTGTAAAACCCCCTTTTTACCTGGCCGAGGTACTACAACAAATCCCGTCATTTTTCGACGCTTTTTTAGGTTGTTTTCGATGCTTAAGCGTTAGCATTTTATTTCTCGGCGCTTTGAAAAGCGTGGTTTTTTGAGCCGTCAGGATATTTGACGCTTTTAGGCGTCAACCTTGTCGACGCATCGTCAGCAGCCTTTTAAATTAGCGACGCTTTTCAATGTCAAGGGCTTTTGACACTTCTTTGCGTCGAGAATCTGGAAGTTTCACGACGCTTTTTCCAGGTCCTCTAATAATTGTTTTTGCTTCTAATGTTTTCTTCACTATCATCGACAAAATTAAATGTATATATTACTAGATGAACTCATAAAGAGCGTCTAGAATATAATAATTTAACGAGCATATATCCAAAACAAAATTTTATAGCATAAAGTTGCATTATCAAATTATATACATTACTAATCAGAAAACATATAGTAATTAATTATCTGTGCAAGAGAAATCATATTTTCAAGCAAAAATAAAAAAAAATGTTTCAAAAACATAATTCCTAGCTAGGGGCGACTTATCCGCTCCCAAAAGTGAAATCAAGAAAATGCTCCTTTCTTCCAAATGCACCGCGTCAAAGATATTCGCTGAATTTGGTACCTAGACAAATGAGAATTAATTAGGTGAAGTAGGCATATAAATATAGACATAACTAGGTAGTATCCCGCGCTTCGCGCGGCCTGTTTTAAAATTTTATTATTATAATTGAAGAAAAATAACATAATTTATATATGACCAATAATATTTTTACTTATAAATAAAAATAAATTATTTTTTCTCAAATTTAATTTTTTTTAGGTTAATTTCAATGTTTTAAAATAAAATACGTACAAATTTAATTAAAAATAATAAGTGATAATTAATTATGTATGATCAACGTTTTATAAATTATTTTATGACTTATCAAATATCATATTAATTAAAATAAAAGTTATTCAAATAATGCAACAATCAACATTAAGTTCTCAAATTATATCATTTATCGATTCGTTATATTCCAAATCAATTAATATTTGTTCAAAATGATGTGAATATAACTTTATGTAATTTTTATTTTTTTTTATGTATAATATGTGATATTTATCTATCAAACATATAGAGTTCAAACTCAACTTATTCAAATGTTTTGAGTGTGTCTTGCATGTATTAATGTATTATGTGTCAAACATATATATTCTATAAGAATTGCATCTTTTGTATTTTAAAACAACTATATATAAATGATGTTTTAGAGTTTATCTACAAATAAAATAGGTTAAACTTTCTCAAATACTATTTTTTGAGGTTTAACTTCAAAGTATTTAAAAGATAACATATAAAATATTTACTTAATAATAATATTTAGGTAGTCCTAATCAATATTTATACTTGACGTAGATATATTTTAATTGAAGATATTAAAGTAAAATGTAACGCTTTTTCTATTTTTTCATGTCGTTTATAGTACAGTATATATTATTCAATAATCATTACTTTTGTTTTGATATTCAAATGCACTCGCGATCACTGTGTATATACATACTCGTTATCACACTATTTAAACCTATCAAAATCTCATATGTATTCGATTTCTCGCAATATATTTTTTTTCATTCTCATATAAAATCTTATCTCTTAGTTGTTTTCTTTAAGTTATGTTTTTAAGAAATACAACGACTCTTCCAAATATATTTTTCTTAATATTTAATGGTCTAAGTTTTATAACTTTTTCAAAATATCTTTGTACGTAGACATAAAACATTATGAGACACTCACTTTAATCATATCTACAAATAAAAAATATTTCAATAAATACAATGAAAATTATACTCTATTTGAAGCATTTTTCGCAATGGACGTAATTATTACATTTTAGAATTTTTATCAAAATATTTTTTTAATAAATTTAGAATCAAATTACCGTAATTATTAAATGTAATTTTATAATAAAATTTATTAAGCTATAATTAATATTTTGCTGAGATTTATACAACATTTATTATGTTTGTATTTAATGTTCTGTTGTAATTAATACTTGTATTTATGGCTGACTTGACACGTGCCGCATCCACAACGCTTCAACCCAGTTTTATATATATACAAGATTTAATGCCCGTGCATCTAACTTGTAAGATCCCTTGATTGATCATTCAATAATAATCTTTGTAGCGATAAACTCAGAGATTTTAATACTTTTGCGTTTGTCATATAATCTTTCAGATCTCTCCGTATAAATAAAGTTATTGATCTAACTTTATTTGGTTTAAACTGATTGTTTCGTTTATTAAGCCTTTGTTCTTTTCGGTTGAAAGTAACTGAACTGAACTGGACTTAATAGAGCTAAATGAATTGAATAGAACTAAACTGATCTGAAAAGTTAATTTGTGAAAAGATGAGATAAGTTTAGCTGAAGTGAACTGAATAGAGTTGAGTTGAACTTAACTAAACTAAAATAAGCTAACACAAACTAATCTTTTATGAATCAACCTCTTGTCATTAATACGTGAGAGGCATATGATATCTCCAACACAAGATATTTCCACTATTTTGATGAACTCTCATATACGTGAAGAGAAAATTATCACACTATTAAGATACACAAAACCTCTTGTCATTATTACGTGAAGAGGTCACCGTATATTGTTTCTGTATTAGATTTTTATGTCCACTTGTACTATTTTGTCTCTTAAGTCACCGTTGAACGTTAAGTCATAAAATAACCACTAAAAATATCAACTCCCGTCTACAAAAAGGCTCCATATATACGAACTCCAACTTCAATTGACTAAGTTACTCATCCTAATACGTCTCTAATTTACTAAAAGCATTCAAATAGTTAAGACTAATGCCTACTACCACAACAGAAGTATCTCTAGCAGTCTAGCTTATAAACAAAATAGTATCGGTATAAAATATTTACCTACAAACTCTCTTATCACTAATTCATAATTAATGTAAACAAAAGACCAATGTCTCTGCATACTGAAAAATTTTCATTATTACTCCGTATCAAAAGGGAACTAATGTCGAAGAAAAATAAAAACAAATACAAAGTAACAATTATGAAACTACACGATATTTTTTGTTTGAGAGCGGTTGATATCGTACAATACATATACATATACAAAAAATCGATGTAGGTGTAAATATTTTGTTTGGTTAAGCTAAAACTTTATCAACGTCATATTTAGTATTATTTTAATATATGAACAGAAAAAGATGGTATGTATATAGTTAAACACAGTTTATCTTGCTATTATTTTTTTTAACATTATTGCTTCGGATGCGCCCATCACCAACTCGCGATTATCATCTAAACGTGCCAAAATTAGGCCTTTCTGACAAAGCCAATTCAACCCAATACTAATAACTCATAGAAGTACTAATAACACTGACGATATATATATTCTTAACATATATTCTTTCAGTCCCGGTTATTTATTGGGCGTCTGACTCATTTGTGGCCTGGACGGAAGGGGTACTTATTTCGTATTCAACTATTCATATAAACTTACTCTAAGTCTGACTCGGCCTTCAAATATTTTACTCCACTGAAAGATATTGTAATAATCTGCGGTTTTTTAGCATAAGTTTTCAACAAATGAAATAAACGAAGGGAGGGTATTTACGTAGGCTAAAAATAGGAGAATCTCGATTTATTACTCACCAAATTTTCTGCACTCACTCTATTATAATCAAACATGATATGCTTGATCACAAATCAACAAATACTCAGCCACTAACAAGTATTTCTTCTTATTATTTAGTGTCCAAACTTTTCCAAAAAAAGGGGTATGTGTATGTTCGGTAATTCTTCAATCATATATTTCTTTAAATCATAATCTTATCATTAGAATATCACCTATTAAAGCCGAGTAATTTTTTGGCTGAAATCAATCCAACATAGGTTTTTTTTTTGGTAAACTTTAAGCATGGGCTATCGAACCAACAACTATATTATCCTAATCTAATTTTAATTAAGGAACAACCCTGATGCGTATCATTTATATGATGTTTTACATCCTTTTTTACACGCATTTCAGAGCTCATTTATGTAGTTTACGCTACTATTTGCCCCATTTCGTCTACTTTCGTATTTTTATGTAATATTGCAGATTTATGCGGAAATGAGTAGAAATCAAGCCAAATCCGTCCCCGAGTAATCTGCATTGCAAACGACGTAAAGGAATTGCTTAAGGAACGAGCTTGGTGCGCAATCCAAGGCCCAAAAGACAAGTCCACGTGTTTTGAAAAGTCAAGTAGCAGCTCCATTAGTCGATCGACCATCACCCTCGATCGATCGACCAATGATCGGGTTCGAAGCTCTTTGTTTTTGAGGAGCGATCGATCGACCACCTTATCGATCGATCGACAGATTGCTATTCCGACGAGAATTTGAAGACCGAGAAAGCGCAAGCCCATGATGCTAGGTTTAGGAAATAAGATGTTACGTTATTTGCTATATAACGTAACATAAAACATTCAGTTTAGGATCGAAGTTTGGATCCAAGTTTTTATCTAAGTTTCATACAGTAACTTTCAGTTTTGGTTTATTCGAGTAATTAGGATTTGGAACATCGTTTTAGCATCGGAATTCTGTTCTTGTTCTTAATCTTTCCTCTGAAATCTCGGTATTCCTTCTGTCCTAATTTCAGTTTATTGTTTTACTTTCATCATTAGTATAGATTTGCTAGTTAGTATCCCAAAAGCCAATTATCGTATTATCGCTATTTGTTATCTATTCTAAGCATGAATTGATGAATCGTTATTAGTTTTATTGTTGTTTTTACCCTTAGCATGAGTAGCTAATTCTTTAGTGCTAGGATGTAGGCGATTTATGGCAAAGGCGGCATTAGATTAGACACGGATCGTCTCGCGTGTTGGTCGATCGACTGACATTGTCAGTCGATCGACTGACCTCGTAGGGTTTTCCTTCGTTTTAATTGAATTTAATCTTATATTTAACCAATCGAATGCATGCGATCAGTTAGATACCTATTTTGTGACCGGCCGTTAGATCGAAAGATAGGAAAGTTATTTGACCATCAATTAAATCGACTAAACTGTGCTAAGATCGAAAGATAGTATAGTTTAGACCGTTAGTCACTTTTCAGGACGAAAGTTAGTATTAGTGATATTAGGGACCTATAGCGAGATCGAAAGATGCTATTTGTTAAGAGTGGACCGAGAGGACCTCTTTATTTTCCGCCTTACCTGTGTTTGATTCAGACCGACTTAGTTTCTTTCGCCGAAGCTATAATGAACCGACCATCCTAGTACCCTTCTTTTATCTCTTTAAATCGTTTATTTAGTTTATTATCTTTGTTCACTTTTAGTTGTAGACCAATTCAATTCAACCCCCACAATAGTTACCTCAGATTGAACTTAAATCAACTAAAATTTACATCCGCCTCCTTGTGGTTCGACCTGTTACCACTAGCCTAGGTTAGTCTTAATAGGAATTATAAATTTTATCTTTGGTACTCACAACGACGGGTATCAAATTTTGGCGCCGTTCTTCGGGAGGCAATAGTCCTAATTTTAGTTGTTTTTATTTTTAGTCTTTCTTAGTTTAAGTGACATCCGTTCCTTAAACTTTTCTTATATTCTTTTTGTAGTTTCTTCTTATGCGCAGGTCACAGGGTGGAGAATTAGTACCGTTGAACCCTGAGCTTGAAAGATCCTTGCGCGAGTTGAGACGAACACAAAGAATACTACCTACGAGAGGAAGAGCCGAGTACTCTGTCAAGCTATCACGAGAACGAACTGTTCGAAGATAATCCACCATCTTCGCCCGTTTCCACTTCTTCACCGGAGACAGTTACTTCTCCGGAAATTCCAGTCATGGCCGAGGAAGCAAGTATAGCTAGTTATTCTGAGCCGACAGCCGATAACTTAT
Source organism: Silene latifolia (assembly GCF_048544455.1). Lineage (NCBI taxonomy): Eukaryota > Viridiplantae > Streptophyta > Magnoliopsida > Caryophyllales > Caryophyllaceae > Silene > Silene latifolia. The sequence goes on along the minus strand of NC_133538.1, from coordinate 13,333,916 downwards.
ATAAGGGGTTCGAGTTACCAGGAGATGCCAAGAAGTTCGAACCAAAGCCTGCCTACATTACTATGGTCGAGAGAAACCAGTTTGGGGGAGCTGCAAATGAAGATGCAGCTAAGCATATGGAGACCTTTATTGACTCATTGTTCCATACCCCCACCACCGGCGTGACCCAAGATCGATCAAGGAGAGTATGTTCATCTTCTCCCTTCGCGATCTTTTGCAATGGAGTGGTATAGAGATCCGGACCGAGCCGTTCAAGGGATCACTGATTGGAATACATTGGCATTGGCGTTCTACAAGAAGTACTTCTCTGCTTCAAGGACGATCGCTATTAGAGCTCAAATCACGGGCTTTAAACAAGGGCCAGATGAGAATTTCCACGAAGCATGGGTCCGATTTAAGAAGTTGGTGCGAACCATACCGCACCATGGGTTCGAAAAATGGAGTTTGTGCAATCATTTCTACAATGGGTTGTACGACGATCAGAGGGCCATTTTGGATCTTTGCAGACCAACGGGAGATTTCCTAAAAATTTGGGAGCAACCAAGGGGTGGAAGATCATTGACGATCTAGCTACCCACAAGGCCGAGTATGGGAATTCTAGAGGGAACCGAGAAGAGAGTGCTTGAATCCTCCTCTGCCATTTGCGCTTGAGGCTCTTACCGCGAGATTTGACAAGTATGAGCTAGGAGGAGCTTCCAAAGGTGGGATATACCAAGTCAATCGTGTCGACGGTCCCTTCGTCTCGTGAAAGGTGTGGAGGTGAGGGCCATGTCTCGAAAAAGCGCCCTAGTCCCTTTGAATCTTGTGTCGCCTTTCAACACTTTAGGCAGACCAACACCTACTATGAGCCGAACACCCATCCGAACTTGAGTTGGAGGAGCCAAAATGTCCTTAACCCAACTCAAGCTCCGCCGCAACAACAACCCTATATACCCCCTCATCAAAAGCAACAACAATATCAGAAACCTCCTTATGTGCCACAGAAAGAACAATCGCAGAATTCTGAATTTTTTCGAGCTTAAGAACCGTTGCTAAAGGAGTCCCAAGCAAGAGAGGCCGGGATGAAGTTACTAGAGAGCCAAATTGCTCAACTGGCTAGCAAAAGTAACACTCGAGCTCCCGGACACTTACCTACTCAACCGGAACAAAAGGAGACCCTAAATGCCATCACTTTGAGGAGCGGGTCTACCCTTGATGGTCCTGCCATGGTCGAGGACGCTGTTGAAAAAGATGAGCCGGAAACAAGTCAAGAGAAAGCTTCAACGAACAAATCAAAGGAAAAGACGTCTGCCAGGTATTTCAGTCGATCGACTGATATACCTAGTCGATCGACTGAAGCACGAGTTACAGGAGCTTCTTGAACTGTACATCTCAGTCGATCGACTGAGGACAGTGGTCGATTGACTGAGATCGCTGCTGATGCTGAAGAATTTCGTCCTTTAATGCCAAATAACCTACGAGACCACTTGTTTCGGGGTACCACGGTCCCGAAGATTTTAGGACAAGACCCGAGTCTTTGATGGGTCGCCCCGGTCCCGGTTAGACCCAATGACGGTTAATGGTTCTCATTTGAGACGGTCTGAGGAGGGGTCTAGCTTCAACAAAGAGAAGGTGACGGACTTTCAGCCTAAGTCCAAGGACGCCGGCGCGCGTGAATTGGAGGAGAGGGCTAAGGTACTCCTCACAGCCCCATATCCGGAGAGACTCGTGCCGACGAAGGAACATGTATCTTTCAGTAAGTTTGAGAAAGTTATCCGTAGTCTGAATGTACAAGTCCCCTTCCTTTAGTTAGTTAACCAAGTGCCCGCTTATACTAAATTTATGAAACAACTGTTGTCCAAAAAGCGGTCACTTGAAACAGTGCATACTGTCGCACTCACCAAGGAGTCTTGCTCCTATCTGTCTCACACTGCGCCTCATAAGTTAGAGGACCCGGGTACCTTTTTGTTCCTTGCAAAATAGGTACCTTCTCAATTGAGAAGGCATTATGTGACCTAGGGGCTAGTATAAGTGTCATGCCCTTGAGTTTAGCTAGGAAACTCAAGTTGACCCGATTTGCTATCACGGACATGACGATTCGGATGGTGACCGATCCTGCGGTCGAGCCTATAGGAGTCCTAGAGGACATACCCGTCCAAATAGGGAAGTTTTTCTTCCTGTTGACTTTGTTGTCTGGACATGCCCGAGGATGCCCATATACCGATCATCCTAGGAAGGCCGTTTCGCACACCTTCTTTGGTGCGGTTATTGACGTAGGCTCGGAACTTTGACCTTCAAAGTTGGGAAACATTCTATCATTTTTGCCCAACCTGTTAAAACGAAGGACCCCATGTGGCCTGTTACATGTAATACGGTTTCTGAAAAGAAATCGTACTTTGTGCTGCCTGAATTGCCTTTCTCTACTACTACTCCTGTGCTAACCCCTCCGCCCCAAATTAGGAGCAAAATGGAGGAAGAATCTGTTGTTTTAGACATTGCAGGAGCTGGTTTGGGGAAGGATGAGCTGCAGGTCACTCTAGCTGCGACAAAGCCTATCATTCAAAGAGGAGGCCTTGGATGCCTAAGCTATGGGACTGATGAGGAAGTGGAAGATGAGCCAACCAAGGTGAGACGGTCTGACTTGGATTCCGTTGAACCCAAAGAAATCCTTGATTGGGGAGCTGACGAAGTTGATCCATTGAGTTCTCCGACTGTTGAAGCTGAGAAGGGTGCAACTGATAAGATGAGCACCATTGAGGCTACCTCTAGTAGCCAGAAGCCGACGAAGTGGGCCATACCGTGGCCTTTCCTGATCAACTACTAGTTGATCAAAAGCTTTACAAATATTCTATTGCTTTCGAACAATTTTATTGCTTTTTGTGTGCGCGAAAATTTCGCTTTTATTTTGTTTGCTTAGGATTTTCAAGTACTTTAGACTTTTTTCTGGGTTTTGCGAAATTTTGGCCGCGTATTATTGTGTACTTGCAGGTGTTTAGAGCTTGTTAGCTCAAATCATTGAGCAAAAACGAAGAAATAAGGAGTACAAAGAAGATTTCGATCGATCGACCGACCATCATGGTCGATCGACCGAGTTGCCCTTTCCAGGAGCTTCGTTCTGTTCATCTAGTCGATCGATCGCCCCCTATAGGTCGATCGACCGTAGACACTTCTTTGTACTGTTCACGACCTCTCCCCTTTGTGTTTGGTCGATTTGCGGACTTAAGGGAGTTTTCTACTCCACTTTATTTTCCGTCAAATTATTTATCTCTTCTATTTTCTCATTTGTGCACAATTTTACCGTTTCAAAAATTGTTTTCTCAGTCTTATGCGTGGTATTTTCTGTCTTTCTTCGGCACCCTTATTGGTAGCACTTTGCTAGCTCGAAACCTCCTAGCTAACTTATTTGGTTTGGGGAGGTTTCCTTTCTGCGCTTAAAGTCTTGTGAGTTCCATATCTTTCCTTTGTGTCTTGCTTGTTTATTTTCTCGCAAATTCCCATTTCTCTTTCCTTCATTACATGATTTTGCACAATGGGGACATTGTGCGATTTGGTTTGGGGAAGGGTTTTGCGTCGCATATCATTTGCTTGCATTCATGTTTACATTTTGGTTTGCATCGTTTATTTCATTTTTCTTCATTTTCATCAAAAATCAAAAAAAAATTGAAAAATTTCAAAAAAATTCCATAAAATGCACGTTTATTTTAGCATATAGGTCGAGTCGGAACGGTAGTATTTCTATGATGATTTTGCATTTGCACTGTTTGCTTTGAGCCTTGCTAGATCAACATGTTATTAGTAGAATCGTAAATGCATATCTACGAGTTTTCGTTACATTCTTGCTGAACTTGAGACTTGACTTTGATTTTTGGCAAACTACATCATACTTTCTGAGATTTAGAGCCTATAACTGGTGACATTCATGACCGGTTTAATTAGGAATGTGAGTAGTACTCCTTATGAGACATGTTTCCTTAATTTGCATGAATATGAATTTGATCTACTTAATACCTGTATGCATTCGGTTTGTGGTTTGTTGACACATGTGGTAGAGGTTGCCTTTTCTCATTTTACCCATAAGCTTCACATTGCCAAAAATATCCTTTTTGTCCCAATTACTACATCCTACATTTAGCCTGTCCTTTGTCAAGCTAGTAGTCTGAGTTTTCGGTATTGTTACTCATTTTTGGTGGCATATGCTCTGTTGAGATGATGATTGGAAAATGAAAAAGGAAAGAAAGAAACAAAAGAAAAAGAAAAAAAATGAGAAAAAATGATTCGAAAAAGAAATGAAAAAAAAGTGGTTTTGTACTGTTCAAATGGGTCGATCGACTGCCAAATATGGTCGATCGATTGAGATTCGAGGAAGAAGTCAATTCGCATAATTTAATCCTTATCTTTTGGCGATTTTTGCTCCCATGTTTCATTGATATCCAATGGGGAGTTTATTGATTTGACAGTTTGGAGATTGTGAGTTTTGTGCTTGCTATAGCACCGTTTCGCTTGATTATGAGCAAGAAGCTGGATGTTGCCACTTGGTTCCGTTTTGGTACTAGCTTGATCACCTGTACCTCCACTTTACCATAAAATGTTTTGCCTCTTCTTACCCATACCTCACATATCCCATATATACCTCGGCATGTGTCATTGGTCATCTGTTTGGTTGGAATGCGTATGTACGGTCGTAGAGGTCATTTTCATATTTTATTGCTGGCATGTTTTCATAGGTCATAGTTAGGTGAGAGTCACTACAAAATTAATTCTTTCTATCTTACATATTTATCACCTGTGCTTATTGAGTGATTTGAGCGACCCGCGAGAGTCTAATTTGATAAGTCTCTACGAGTTAATGATTCGTTGATCTCTAACGACCTCATAACTCGTTTGCATGATTCACGTTACTAGTTGATTGTTGGTTATGCATTAAATTGGTTTAGGCTTAACAGTTTGCATTTCGCTCTGAGATTGAACTCGTTCCATTAGGTCATTAGATCGAGTCTAGTTCTTGCTTGGGGACAAGCAAGGGTTTGGTTTGGGGAAGTTTGATGCGTGTCATTTATATGATGTTTTACATCCTTTTTTACACGCATTTCAGAGCTCATTTATGTAGTTTACGCTACTATTTGCCCCATTTCGTCTACTTTCGTATTTTTATGTAATATTGCAGATTTATGCGGAAATGAGTAGAAATCAAGCCAAATCCGTCCCCGAGTAATCTGCATTGCAAACGACGTAAAGGAATTGCTTAAGGAACGAGCTTGGTGCGCAATCCAAGGCCCAAAAGACAAGTCCACGTGTTTTGAAAAGTCAAGTAGCAGCTCCATTAGTCGATCGACCATCACCTCGTCGATCGACCAATGATCGGGTTCGAAGCTCTTGTTTGTTCGAGGAGCGATCGATCGACCAGCCTTATCAGTCGATCGACCATATTGCTATTCCAGACGAGAATTTGAAGACCGAGAAAGCGCAAGCCCATGATGCTAGGTTTAGGAAATAAGATGTTACGTTATTTGCTATATAACGTAACATAAAACATTCAGTTTAGGATCGAAGTTTGGATCCAAGTTTTTATCTAAGTTTCATACAAGAACTTTCGTTTTTGGTTTATTCGAGTAATTAGGGTTTGGAAGATCGTTTTAGCATCGGAATTCTGTTCTTGTTCTTAATCTTTCCTCCGAAATCCGGTATTCCTTCCGTCCTAATTTCAGTTTATTGTTTTACTTTCATCATTAGTATAGATTTGCTAGTTCGTATCCCAAAAGCCAATTATCGTATTATCGCTATTTGTTATCTATTCTAAGCATGAATTGATGAATCGTTATTAGTTTTATTGTTGTTTTTACCCTTAGCATGAGTAGCTAATTCTTTAGTGCTAGGATGTAGGCGATTTATGGCAAAGGCGGCATTAGATTAGACACGGATTTGTCTCGCGTGTTGGTCAATCGACGACATTGTCGGTCGATCGACCGACTCGTAGGGTTTTCCTTCGTTTTAATTGAATTTAATCTTGTATTTAACCAATCGAATGCATGCGACCAGTTAGATACCTATTTTGTGACCGACCCGTTAGATCGAAAGATAGGGAAAGTTATTTGACCATCAATTAAATCGACTAAACTGTGCTAAGATCGAAAGATAGTATAGTTTAGACCGTTAGTCACTTTTCAGGACGAAAGTTAGTATTAGTGATATTAGGGACCTATAGCGAGATCGAAAGATGCTATTTGTTAAGAGTGGACCGAGAGGACCTCTTTATTTTCCGCCTTACCTGTGTTTGATTCAGACCGACTTAGTTTGCTGCCGCCGAAGCTATAATGAACCGACCATCCTAGTACCCTTCTGTTTAAATCGTTTATTTAGTTTATTATCTTTGTTTACTTTTAGCTGTAGACCAATTCAATTCAACCCCCACAATAGTTACCTCAGACTGAACTTAAATCAACTAAAATTTACATCTGCCTCCTTGTGGTTCGACCCTGTTACCACTAGGGTAGGTTAGTCTTAATAGGAATTATAAATTTTATCTTTGGTACTTACAACGACGGGTATCAAACCCCTCATTAGAATTTTAATTTGTTCCTGCTTTTTTATGTTGTATAAGGACAACTGCATGACAACGATATTAATGTATGTGCTCTTGGTAGTGTTTATGCTCTCTGATTTACAGTCATGCAAAAAACTGAGTTAGTATAAAGAACAATGACATCAAACTATCAGAGAAACTCTAAGCAACTATTAGAACGTATAGACTCAAAAGATTGGGTGAGAAATTACATAATTAATCTAATTATATTAAAGAAAAGTGTATACATTGGATTAAAATAACAAACACAAATATCAAAAGCAAGATGAATAATGAAAATAAAAATTAAACACATCCTTTTATACCTAGATTAATGAGTTCTAGCTGATTCTGATACACTCTGTGATCAAGATTAAATTAAGTTATCATCGTATAGCGATAAGTTAGTAGATTATGCTAAGTATTAGGAGTATTAGACCTATTATTGTTCTTATTATATCAAACTCCTAACTAATCATACGGCTTCTATAAACAATAGGAGAAATATCTAATTAAATGTATTATTTTATAACTTTGTAGATATTTACCATCATAACCTATCTTAATGTAGCGACACATGCTCTCCGTACTCGATCATGCCTTCCGCGGCTAGACGTTACTCCATATACTTGATCATGACCTCCGCTGCTAGGCATTGTCATCTATGAGAACACGATATGATTAACATCGTGGGCAAAAAAAACAATTATGATCAGAACGACAAAAATAGTACTTTTTATTTGTGGTAAAACAATTAAAACATACATAAAATAAGAGAGGATCTTTAAATTCAAACAGACATTATTTAATCTAATCCAGAATTATTTAACAATAAAATAAACCAAACAAATTAAACCTTTAAATTAGTTTCTTTCTTGTTTATCTATCTCCATTACGTATTGTACTCCATGCATACATCAAGTGTTTGATTCCGAGCCATGCATGCGTAATGCTTTATCGTTGTTGGCTTCCTGTAAAAACAATGCAAATATAATTAGAAAAACTCATAAATCATGGTCATGGCTTAAAAAAAAGTAATTGTCAAATTTGCTTTAAATTTCTGAATTATCGTTATTTTTATAGGCTTAGAGATATTTTAAATTTGTTCCTAGTACTAATGAAATACACTCCCCAATTAGGCGGAAGAGATAGAACTTTAGCCAAATTTCATACGTGTTTATAGGCGGAAGAGATAGAGCTTTTGCCAAATTTGTATGGGTTTATATTATTTATAAATCATTAGTCATTCATAAAAGTTGGACTCTCTATAATCGCTCGAAAAAAACTTCCTTTATTAATATACTAGATTTAATGCCCGTGCGATGCACGGGCCGTTTGATAGAGTCTTTATAATCAGTTGTTAAATCTTAGATTTAATGCACGGGCCGTTTGGTAGAGTCTTTATAATCAGTTGTTTAATCTTCATAATCAACTATGAGACTGTTGGTTGATGTGTGTTAACTCGTGATGTTTACTTTTCATTTGTAAAATTGTCTCATAATAAATATGTTGTGAGATTGTCTCTTTGAAAACTTACTACAATGGAGATATAATGGCAGAAGCTGAACTGAATGGAACTGAACGTGAACTCAAATATTAAATAGGAGAAGTAACCAATCACAAATTTCCGACGAAATTACGTAGAGTATGCAGCTTAACGAATCTTTATGCCATAACTCGTAATTTTCTAAGGTACAATCCAAGTGTTTTTCACATTTGTCTAAAAAAAAAAAATAAAAAAATCCAAGTGTTTTTCTTATTAGTCTATCTCAACCATTATTATTTACTCCACAAGACTACTTTATTAATCTTTATCAAGTGACATTCTCATCAAGTGATTAATCACGGTTCCAATTAAAGCACTATAATTTAAATTACTATTAAAGTCATAAGTAATATGAAGTAATTTTGATGCTACTTTATTAGTTTTATTTAGTTTATATATTTGAAAGAATTAATGTGTCCTTCATTAAACTTGACCCGTCTCTCTTTTTTTTTATCCATTATTTTCATTCAATGTTCTTATGACTTCAATCATTTTCATTTGACAAAATATCGCGCTGATATGTCTCATGAGTACTCCAATAGAGTACTAAATTGTATTTTACATATTAGCATCATGCATACAAACTATGTCTATAATAATTAATAATGAAGAAGTAAAGTAGAAATCTTGAAAGCACAAGAATAATGTAAGTAACATGACCAAATTGCATTATATACTCATATAGTCATATGATAGCTGTGGGCATATAGAATTTGACAAACAAGTATTTGGACAAAGTAGTGGTTTTGTACGAATGTTTGTTCTGCTTTCTCCCAAAAAGAATTGATGAATTTATACAAACTAAGAGGAGCCCAGAAGGCTACTTTAGTGCTAATAAAAAACTAGGTAAAACCAAACGACTGACGATTGATTATCCTATTGAAAAAGCTATATTAGTGCTAATAAAAAACTAGGTAAAACCAAACGATTGAATATCCTATAATAAAGCAAACGATTGATTATCCTATAATAAAGCATATTCTAATACCCCCTCTCAAGTTGGAGCATGGGAGTCGGAAATGCCCAACTTGTCAAGCAAAACCTTGAACTTCGGACGACCCAAAGCTTTAGTTAATATATCAGCCAATTGTGCTTGAGTATGGACATAGCATGGTAACACAACGCCATTATGAATATGAGTACGAATGAAGTGACAATCGATCTCTATATGCTTGGTCCTTTCATGATAGACCGGATTGTTGGCGATATGCATAGCACTCTCATTATCGCAGTGTAACCGAATAGGTTCATGAATATGAATTCCCATCCCTTCAAGCAAACCTTTCAACCACAAAATTTCACATGTAGCGGCGGTCATGGCTCTATACTCGGCTTCAGTGGAAGATAAGGCAACCGTGGCTTGCTTTTTAGTTTTCCAAGAAATAGGAGAACCACCTATACAAACGAAATAAGCAGTAATGGACCGGCGCGTAATCGGACAACTAGCATAAGCCGCGTCACAATATGCTTCAAGCTGAAGAACCGAAGAGGGGCGAAAAAGAATCCCTTGCCCTGGATTATTTTTCAAATAACGAACGACCCGTAAAGCAGCGTCCCATTGTGTAGCTGTCGGTTTGTGCATGAATTGTGACAAAATATGGACCGAATAACTAATATCAGGACGAGTAAGACAAAGGTAAATTAATTTACCCACCAACCTTCGATAACTTGTACCGTCTTCGAGAGGAGCATCCTTAGCAAGAGCAAGTTGGTGTTTTTCATCCATAGGAACACTAGCAGGTTTACAACCAAGAAGGCCCGTCTCGGATAATAAATCGAGGGTGTACTTACGTTGACAAAGGAATAACCCCTTCGAACTGTGGGCAACTTCAAGCCCCAAAAAATACTTTAACTTCCCTAAATCCTTCATATAAAAGCATGTGCTTAAGTAAGATTTAAAAGCAGCTATAGCATGAGAATCATTTCCAGCTATTACCAAGTCGTCCACATAAATGAGTATGTGCATCTCAACGTTAGTCTTATGGAAAGTAAACAGTGAATTATCGGAAGCGCTCATAACAAAACCATAAGAAGATAAAGCTGTAGCAAGTTTATCATACCAACATCTCGGAGCTTGACGGAGCCCGTATAAAGACTTGTGAAGTCGACAAACTTTACCTTCGAATCCTTTACTAAAGCCAGGCGGCATGCGCATATATACTTCTTCCACCAAATCACCGTGAAAAAAGGCATTATGCACATCCATTTGATGTAATTCCCACTTTTTAATAGTGGCTACGGCTAAAAAAGTGCGAACAGTAACCATTTTAACCGTCGGAGCAAAGGTCTCTTTAAAATCAACACCTGCTTTCTGATGATTGCCGAGTACCACGAGTCGGGCTTTAAAGCGTTCAACGGAACCATCAGATTTGTGTTTAATTTTAAACACCCACATACAACCAATAGGAGTTTTTCCAGACGGTAAATCAGTCACAGACCAAGTTTTATTAGATTCAAGAGCAATTATTTCTTCAGACATTGCTTTTCTCCACCTAGCATCGCCCATGGCCTCTTTAAAGGACCTAGGCTCAATATCCCGAGTAATCGCTGCAAGAAAATGACGGTGTGGTTGCGAAAATTTATCATATTTCACAAAGTGAGATAAAGGATAAGAACTACCTGAGACGGAATTGGCGGTGGTGGGTGACTCATCGAAGACCGTGTCAATGCAATCCCATTTAACATAATCTTTGTGATTTTTATTCGGGATTTTCTCGCGCTTTCCACGCCCCAGATTAGCAGCTGTCGAACCCCCTGCATTATTCATTTCAGACCCAGAAATAACAGGGGCACTGTCACTATGAGTAGTAACGATGCAGTCCTCCAACGCATCCAACACAGGCCCACTGTTTTCCCCTGCACCAGTCACGGCACCACCTGCAGCAGTACTACTGTGCTGATCAGAACTAGGCACGACGACCCCTGCATCCTCAGAACCAGTCACGCCACTCCCACTGTCACCCAAGCGAGAGCCGGGACCAGTAAAAACAGGCTCGACATCAGGGACAACAAACTCCTCATCGACAAAAACAGTGTCAGCATTCGAAACATTCGACCCGACTTCTGCTTCTTTTGAATAAGGAAAAATCTCCTCAATAAAACTAACATCACGGGAATGGAAGTATTTACCTGACTCTAAATCAAACAAAGTCCATCCCTTTTTACCAAACGGATAACCGAGGAAAACGCACTTCCTACTTCGACTATCAAATTTGTCAGTAGGATTGACATTCTTCGCATAAGCTAAGCACCCGAAGACCCGTAGCAACTCAAGATTGGCTGGTTTACCAAAAAGTAATTCGAAAGGTGTTTTGCCATGTAGAATGCGACTCGGAGTTCTATTTATCAAATGGGCAGCTGTTAAGACACACTCGCCCCAAAATTTAGTTGGTAACGAACTCTGAAAACGCAAAGCCCGAGCAACATTAAGTAAGTGCCGATGCTTTCGCTCAACTCGAGCATTTTGTTGTGGGGTTTTGACCATAGAAGTTTCGAAAATTATGCCTTGTTCTCGAAAATAAGGAATTAAAGGTTTAAACTCCGTGCCATTATCACTCCGTATTCTTTTAACAGTGGAATTAAATTGCCGCATTATTAAGGCGAAAAATTCTCTCATAAGTCGCGGAACTTCATCTTTCGATTTGAACAAAAAAACCCACACACTACGGGAATAGTCATCGACAAGAGAAAGAAAATACCGTGACCCACAAGATTGATTCGAGTCATAGGGACCCCAAACATCACAATGTAAGAGTTCGAACAAGTGCACCGCATTACTAGTACTCAACGGAAAAATTGATCGAGTTTGTTTAGCCCGAAAACAAACATCACAATATTTATTATTATCTAAATAATGCTTAATATTCTTAATTGACGGAAAACACTCCATTGCCTTAAAAGAGGGATGCCCTAACCGTTTGTGCCATAGACCGACATTCAGCGCCTTCGATTGCATTGACACGTCTTGGTTGTTCCATAGGCAGATGATAGAGTCCATCTATGAGTGCACCCTCACCAATCCTCGTCTTCAAGATACGGTCCTGAATAATACAAGTAGATTTAGTGAAATTGATACACGCACTTTGGGAAGTTAATAATTGTGAAACGGACAAAAGGTTGCAAGTAAAAGTTGGCACAAAAAGCACATCATCCAACGTGAAAGCAGTATTAATTCTGGCCTTGCCACGATGAGTGGCTTTCAAGCGTGCTCCGTTCGGCAAACCGACTGCAAGAGGGGTGATTTTAACACACTCAACCAAAAGATCAAAATCTCCACACACATGTGTAGAAGCACCTGTATCGACAATCCAAGTGACTGCGTGCTTACCATGAAGACGAATATGATTAGCATCAATTGCGGGTTCACCGAACACCGCATTAGTTTGAGCAGTTGACGAGCTCGCCCCTGTTCCAGAGACCGCACCAGAACCAGAACGTGGCCCACGACCCTCCGGATAGCCGTACTTATCCCAACAGTTTGGTTCACTATGGCCGGGTTTCTTACAGTGGGAGCATTTCAGACGTGGCTTCCCCTGTTTTGTCCCCCCCGTTTGTTTTGAACCGCAAATGCCATGGCCGAGGGAGTCTCCTGGGTAATATGGCGTACTTCTTCTTCCTGCACGATACGAGAGTACACAGAATCCAAGGAAGGTAACGGTGTGATACCCAAGATATTAGAACGAGCAGTTGAATAGCAAGGAAGTAAACCCATTAAAAATTTCCGAGTTTGCCTCGTTTCACGACGCTGGCGTAACTGGACGGAAATATTACACCGACAACCGGTACAATCACAAGTCGGAAGGACGTCATAATCATTGACATCATCCCAAAGTTTCTTCAATCTACCATAAAACTCCATGACAGGTTCATCAGCTCTTTGTTTGCAATCGGAAATTTCCGATTCCAAATGATACACTTTTATGCCATTTCCACGAGAAAAACGAGTACGGATATCGTCCCATAATTCCACCGCCGTATCACGATATGATATGGACGATCGAATTGTGGGATCAATAGTATTAAAAATCCAAGCAATTACCGTGTAGTTAGCAGTGGACCAATCGTCCAGGTCCTCTGAGTCCTCCGCCGGTCGCTTAAGGGAACCATCAACGAAACCCAGCTTCCTTTTTGCCCCCAATCCGTTACGAAAACCTTTAGCCCATTCCGTGTAATTCGAGCCTGTCAACGCCACATGAGTTATTTTGGCAGAAACTCCATCGGAATGAGAAAGAGCGTAGACGGGTTTGGTGATATGCGGCGTGGGATTGGGTATTAATTCGCCTGACATGGTTAGGATTCGAGAATGCGAAACCCAACTGATACAAACTAAGAGGAGCCCACAATTCGATCGTCCATAGAATTTGACAAACAAGTATTTGGACAAAGTAGTGGTTTTGTACGAATGTTTGTTCTGCTTTCTCCCAAAAAGAATTGATGAATTTATACAAACTAAGAGGAGCCCAGAAGGCTACTTTAGTGCTAATAAAAAACTAGGTAAAACCAAACGACTGACGATTGATTATCCTATTGAAAAAGCTATATTAGTGCTAATAAAAAACTAGGTAAAACCAAACGATTGAATATCCTATAATAAAGCAAACGATTGATTATCCTATAATAAAGCATATTCTAATAGGGCATAAGATTTTGTATATTTCATAATTGGGTTCGAAACTAAGATATGAGTATGGAGTATTATATTATCAAGCTCTAAAAATCGCACATCAAAACACCATATATTCCACACCATTTGTACTATCACAGTTAGAGCTTTGATCTTGATTGTTGATCAACATTCGCACCCTATTATCTGTACACGGGTAAATATTCTGATCTCGAATATGAGAATTTCCTTATATCTAAAGGTCTTCAAAGTGAAGATATATTATCTGACTTGACTCCAGGAAGATAAGCATGGTAGAAACAATTTCAATATTCAAGACTTAAATCACATCTTATAGATTTCACTTTTATATATCTTAGCCAAACATTCGTCAATTGTGTTTTACTATCTTGATAAGAAGTCCGTTAATTAACCATCACAGCAACTCAAAAGCTTTGCGAGCTCATATATAGACCTAAAAGAATAGAAAAACAAATCATTAGTTAATTAATACTTTGTTCGCACGCATATACAATATTTTTTGTTGAATAGTTCATCTTTGTCTACCTATTACTACCTATCAAAATTGAATACAATGGTTACCAATTACTCCCATAGTAGAGATGAGATCTCTTATGTGCCGTGAGCCGATGATTTATGTAAAATTGCAAATTGACCTATCTCCTTTCCTGCAGCCACACAACCCGAAAAACCAATTATTAAAACCAATTTAAAATTGTTGATAGAAAAGCTAGCATTTAAAGCATGCAACAAAAGAATTGTGAGATGGGAATACGTAGCATACGATACGATGTGGTATGGTGCCATGATGTATTTATATATACACAATTAGTTGGGTTTGCTTGTAGTAGAATTTTACCCTGTATTAAACTCTATAATATAAGAAAAAGAAGCAGCCGGGCAAAAGATTGATTTTTGCTCGCTAGGGAATCTTTATCTATTAAACAAAGTTGGTTGACTCGTAGTATAACTCTCAGTTTTATTATTATTTATTTACTAATACATAATTTGTATTAAGATTGTATACCATAAGAATACCAACTTTTAATGAGATTTTGTATTTTTAAAAATTAGACTCTTTGTAATCGCTCGAAAAAAGCTTCCTTTAGTAATATATATATATATATATATATATATATATATATATATATATATATATATATATATATATATATATATATATATATATATATATATATATATATATATATAGAGGCCGGATCCGGTGAGGCACCTCATTATGGCGAGGCGGCCGGTCTCACCAAATTCCTCATTATGGCGAGGCAAGATCCGGTGAGTCCACCTATATATTTGAGTCCATGAGTCCATAAAACAATATCACGCACTATACAATACAATATCACGAATTTTTTTTTTTGAAATTTTTTTTTTTCAAATTTTTTTTTTCGAATTTTTTTTTTCAATTTTTTTTTCGAATTTTTTTTTTTTCAAATTTTTTTTTTCGAAATTTTTTTTTCCGAAAAAGTTTTTTTTTTTTTTTTTTTTTTTTTTTTTTTTTTTTTTTTTTAATCTCATACCTATTTTGTGAATCTCATACCTTATTCAGTGAATCTTTAAGGCTTGTTTTGTGAAACTTGATCATCATAATTGGTTAAAATCACCTATTTTGCTCTTTTCTTTATTAGGTGAATCTCAAACTTTGTTTTGTGAATCTCAGACCTTGTTCAGTGAATCTTAGAGCTTGTTTTATGAAACTTGGTCATCATAAGTGGTTAAAATCAGTTGTTTGCTCTTTTCCTTATTTGGTGAATCTCAGACCTTATTTTGTGAATCTCATACATTATTCAGTGAATCTTAAGGCTTATTTTGTGAAACTTGATCATCATAAGTGGTTAAAATCACCTATTTTGCTCTTTTCTTTATTAGTTGAATCTCAAACCTTATTTTGTGAATCTCATACCTTATTCAGTGAATCTTAAGGCTTGTTTTGTGAAACTTGATCATCATAAGTGGTTAAAATCACCTATTTTGCTCTTTTCCTTATTTGGTGAATCCGAGACCTTATTTTGTGAATCTCAGACCTTGTACGGTGAATCTGAGAGCTTGTTTTGTGAAACTTGGTCATCATAAGTGGTTAAAATCACCTATTTTGTTCTTTGCCTTATTTTGTGAATCTCAGTCCTTATTTTGTGAATCTCATTCCTTATTTAGTGAATCTTAAGGCTTGTTTTGTGAAACTTGATCATCATAAGTAGTTAAAATAAACTATTTTGTGAATCTCAGACTTTGTTTTGTGAATCTCAGACCTTGTTAAGTGAATCTTAGAGCTTGTTTTGTGAAACTTGGTCATCATAAGTGGTTTAAATCACGTTTTTTGCTCTTTTCCTTATTTGGTGAATCTCAGACCTTATTTTGTGAATCTCATATCTTATACAGTGAATCTTAAGGCTTGTTTTGTGAAACTTGATCATCATAATTGGTTAAAATAACCTATTTTGCTCTTTTCTTTATTAGGTGAATCTCAGACTTTGTTTTGTGAATCTCGGACCTTGTTTGTGAATCTTAGAGGTTGTTATGTGAAACTTGGTCATCATAAGTGGTTAAAATCACGTTTTTTTGCTCTTTTCCTTATTTGGTGAATCTCAGACCTTATTTTGTGAATCTCATACTTTATTTAGTGAATCTTAGGACTTGTTTTGTGAAACTTGGTCATCATAAGTGGTTAAAATCACCTTTTTTGCTCTTTTCTTTATTCGGTGAATCTCGGATTTTGTTTTGTGAATCTCATATCTTGTTCAGTGAATCTTAGAACTTGTTTTGTGAAACTTGGTCTTAAAATCACCTTTTTTGCTCTTTTCCTTATTTGGTGAATCTCAGACCTTAATTTGTGAATCTCATACCTTATTCAGATTTTAAATGCATATAATGTGCCTTATACGGTCATCGACGGAACTAGTTTGTCTTCAGATCATTAGAATTGGTTTTTCGCGCTTTATAATCCGTAACTATAACTATGTTATCATAATAGGATATTGTGTTATAATACCTGGCTTTTGTGTCACGGAATATTATTTGGCTCTATGGAATAACGTAACAAGTTAATAGAATAACACGGTTACTCTATGTGATAACATGACAAGTTACTGGAATAACACTACATGCTCTTTGGAATAACATGAGAAACATATGACTCGAATACTCAGGTGAAGTGGTGACTTATAAACTTATATTGTGGCCATTACATCAACTGTAGTGTGTTGGTGGAATATTCAGTTTCTACTAAACTAGCTCATTAGCTCAATTGGTAGAGCATTTGTGCAATTGCATAAAGGATGTAGGTTCAATTCCTACATGAGCTTCTATTATCAATATATGTAACATAAGTGTTACTTTATCAAATAAACAGTGTTATTATATATACGAAACAATGTTACATTATCAAATAACTAGTGTTATTCTTAGCTAGCATCACTTTGTTCGATAATTATTGTTACCACATAGAACAACTAATGTTACTACAAAGTGTAACTAGTGCTTTATATATGTTCGTCTATGTGGGGCTCGAACCCACACCATGTGCAATAACACATTGCTCTACCTTTTGAGCTAATAGACGACAATGGCCAAATCCGATATGAAAGTAGACAAATAACAACTTATACTCGTAGATAAGAATTTTTCAACCCAAACTAGCACTAACAAGGCTCGGTGAGTCGGTGCATGTGTAGCCCTTTTCGGTATAGTAGAAAACCTCTCACGCATTCGGGTTAGTCCAATGTTAAATTACATATGTAAATGCCTTAAAATTCCATGTTAACATCCCAAGACACCCCTATCTCCATTTATTAAGATTCCACGATTATTAAGTGAAAAGTATTGACAATATGCTATGTATCCATGAACATGCCATTTAAAACATGAACTTCGTGATTCGGTAAAAGCACAAAACAATGTGTATAGAGCGAAGGTCCCTGTAAACAACATAAGAACCAGATGAGCGCCAGCGATTAAGATTAAATTCAATACTTCCATAATCCGTTACCTAAATTGTGAGGCAAAGTTTTTACGACTAAAACAATATCTTTTTGGGTGTAAAGTGAGCCGCAAAAGCATCTTTGATGCTGATGAGTTTCAAAGCCCGATCATGACTCATGAGTACTAGGCCTATTAGCACTCATTGATTTACCGGGTAATTAAGCTAACCTTTGCAGACTAAACATTAGTATTGGAAAAAAGGCAAGAGAGAATTCGGTAGAAGAACTTTGGTATTGGAAAAAAGGCAAGAGAGATGACCTCCACTGCTTCAAATTGAGCATCAAAGGAGATCATTGTGATCCCCAGGAAGTCATGAAATTGGCTAATGTTGCTACACTCCCAAAGAAGACTCTTTATTCTTACGGGAAGGATCTTCGAGCAAACCAGATGCGAAGTTCATCGATTGTTGCGGTAAAGTTACAATAAGGTGTTAATCTAATCTAAAACGCATAGATTCTAAAACGCATTAATCCAATCATTGTTAAGCTCAGTAATTTCAACAGAGGAATAATTGCACTAAGAACATCATCTCGTTCAGATTTCATCTTATTTTCATATAACAACCTAGTAATTACCTCGCCATTACTTCTTTTTTTTTTTTTTTATGATACCCTTAATTGATCAATCTGCACATCAAATACCCAAAATTTGTAAAGAACAATAAATCTCTTTTAAGACGGTTGTAAGCGTGAAACGCACCCAAAACACGATATAAACACTTTTTGGATATACGGGTTGTTTTAAATCCGTTTCACGCTTACAACCGTATTTGTAAAGATTAAAACTTGACAAATTAAACATAAACAATTTGACGGGAAATCACAAAAAACAGCAGAAGAAAGAATTAAAGAAAGGGGATGTACCGAGAGAAGAGGGAGATTTGCACGTTGAAAAACAGATGCGTAGAGATTGGATGAGAAGATACAACCTTTGAATCAATGAGTATATGATTATTGATTAACTAACAGTTTAGTGAGTGTTGTAGAGAGATACGACCTGTGGAATCTATGATTAATAATTTGGTGGTTAGAATGATAGTGATGTATGTGAACTTGTGAATATTCTAGCAGACCTGTTATTAGCTAGGTTAATTGAAGTGGAATTTGGGGATTTGTTCGATTGATTTTGTCGGAGATTGAGAAGAATTGGATGAAACCCTAGATTTTGAGGATTTGTTCGATTGATTTGTGAAGGGGGAATTGAATTATTAGCTAAGTATATTAGTGATTAATTGAAATGAATACTATTAATCAAAAGTACCTAAGCTGAGGACGATAACGGAGGTCGGAAGCTAGATGAAACGCAGTAGTAATGGCGGTTGGAAGCTCGATGAAAGCTCGGTATTAATGGCGGAAAAAAGAGTGAGTGAAATCAGTTGAAGAGAGAGAGAGGAACATGCAAAAAAAAAATGAACGAGTAATGACGATGATGAGTTAGTTGGGGAGTATATAGAGGGACACGTGTCATAATCTGGTGACTCTATAATTCTTAGATCTGATGGTTTAAAATGAGTCCAGCCGCCTCACCCTAAGAAGGGTGCCTCACATGATTCAATCTCTATATATATATATATATATATAAGATAAGCATTAAAGTCGAGTAAATTAAAATGATATCAAGAGCATATACTAGTACAATGAAACTAATAAAACAAAAAAAAATCATAGCTAAACATTGACCACATAACACCATATCATTAACCTTAAAAAGGCAACCAGGCTCGTCTATAATATCGAGTTACAATCACATGAAAAAATTCCATGTATCCTAACAATCTTCTACAGATTCACAAGATTTAGAGGCTAATATGTGTAGATCTTGGAATCCTTACATTCAATAGGAAACTTTGTGAACTAATGACAATCACAACTAACCTTCAAATATAGAGTTATGTTGAAGTTTAAGGGGACTTCATTCAATGACTGAATCTTCTAAGTCCAAGGTCGACATGTATACAGGTAGCCGAGAGGTATGCACTTCTGTGCTGCATCTCCCCAGATGAGCTCCTCCAAAGCCACCTAGCCCAGCCACTGCATGACCGCTCCTTCAATAGGCGATAATAATGGGAATTAAGAAACTAATGGTTATGACATAGCAAAAGAAATTTATGTCGAAGTGTCATCATATAGTCTATAGCGAAAATACATATAGTCAAGAATCGAAGGCAAGTAAACAAGCTCAATAAAAAAAGTGGTATCGAACCATTTGTATAAATTTTATGAAAATAGTTGCTTTACATTACTGCCTATATCAAACAACAATCATTGTTCAACAGTCATCCAGTACAACAAGAACAACAAAAATTCATTAGTCCCAAAATTAGTTGGCATTGGTTAACATGTAAATAGTTGAAAACGGTAGTTGCTCGTGAATTTCTAACTACATTAAATCCCTAAATTAATAACAGAAAGAGCTTAAGAGCCGTGTAGTTTGTAGCGTTGGTGAAGCATTAGGCACCAAAGTGGAAACATAAAAAACCATCATTATACAAGTGAACAACCTCTCCCTTAGAATTACTAAAAAACTTATTTTTAGCTAAACGATGACAACATAACACCATATCCATACAAACATCTGTCAGTTATGTGAAGGGTCCCCATACATTAGTTTCCACCTTACGACAAACTAATGCATCATCATATGACATTACAAAAACAACATTCCCAAATATTATTTTTTTACTACTCCTTCCGTCCCACTCTTTTGTTTTTAATCAAAGGTAGGAAAATGATTGAAACGGAGGCCAAAAAAAAAATTGTTATCTACCATTAGAAGCTGATACAAATAGATTGTCTTTTCATAGCTTCCTAAGTTAATGAGCTTAAAGCCCTTGCGCAAAAGCGTATTATTCATCATTTGACAGCTCCTACTATCACTACGACACCGGGCAATGGGGTAATCAAGTAGGCTGGAAGTTGAGCTGAAAATTTACTTTTTAGAGACATGAATCGCGATAAAATGAGCAACGCATTAAAGAAAAACTAACAAGGACGGACAGAAAATCGAGTGATTGTACACAAGGTGGATAACTGAAGAGAAGCTCACCAGCCAAGCTTGCCTATGTGAATATGATTGAGGTCTGCAGAAGGCCTATCCAGAATGCATAACCATGAAACCACCCAAAAAAACAGCAGAAGGCAGCATCAGGACAGCAGCGGACAACACGAAGATAGCAGCATCATCATAGTCAGGGTTTTAAATAGAGGTATCGGTCGCGATCGCGGTCGCGGTAACGGAGTCGCGAAATCGTCCCCAACTCGGCCGTCGCGCTCCGAATCGCTATTATCGCGGTGATATTTTTTTTACAAGCTTTTGTAGATATTTCATCATCTATTGACTATTTCATATAAAGTTAAGATTAATTCTACTTAGGATAATTAATTTGATCAATGCTATACAATTTCTATGAGCTTTCCATTAAAAAACTTGGCCGGTACAAGTTATAACTCGTTCATATCGGGTTCATCGCGGGCTGTATCGGGCCGAGTTGGCCGATACACGTTATAAATCGGTCGTCTCGGCCGATACTTTCTTCTTTTCAATTTACCCGATACATCTCGGGATATCTCGTATCGGCGGCCTCCGATATACCGATACATCTCGGGCGATACGATACGTCTCGGCCGAGATTTAAAACCCTGATCATAGTAGTACATTACAGCAACAACAGTAGGCAGTAATAGCATCAACACAGTAGCAGCAGCATCAGCAACATCAGTACAGCAACAGTAGCATCAGGACAGCAGCAACATCAGCAGCAGACAGCAACAGTAACAGTCGACAGCAATAGAAAGCAGCAGACTGCAAACAACAACAGACATTAAACAACAACAGCAATATCAGCCCACCTGCACACACACACACAAACCATCAATGTTAGCTACCTTGAGACGGAAAAAGCACGCATTTGGCTTGTCTTGGCTATCCGAAAGCATCGAAACTATTTTTTTTTTTTTCAAAGTTTATTAGATAAAGAGGAAGCGAGATTGTTAAAGACAGAAGAAATTTTGGGAGTTTTAAGAACTTGTTTCCTCGAAACCATATAAGAAACATGTAAACCTACAACACAAAGGTATCTGGGTAAATAATTTCCTACTTCAATAGATCTTCTTAACCTATAATTACTCTAGTTCACTCATTAACACATGAATGATTTTGACGACTAGCACAAGGCACTGATACATTCACATATAAATTCTAACCCAAAAGCAAAATTAAGAGATAGATCAAGGCAGCTAATTTACATTAGATAACAATTAAGATCAAACTTAAATAAAAGTGATACATGGGCAGAACACCATAAAAATAATCAAGCTGCTGTGATCGAGAAATATAGCAAATATAACATATAATGGTAAGAATGAACAAAAGCAGCTGAATTAGAAAAAATAGATACTACCCTATGCCGTTAGGAACCTTGCCAGCCCAAATCGAAATCTTCGCTGTTAAAATAGACGGAATAATTAATTCAATTAGATCGAGGAACATCTAATTCACAAAATTGAAAACAAATTAAGTTTTACTTAAAACAAAAATACATATGCAAAAGAACATTAACATATCAAGATCGAAAATAAAAGGTAGCCTTCACTTAACCTGGAAAAATGGGAAAAATGCACAATTGACAATAGGCCATTATATCACACTACCTCCAATTCTTTGAAATTGGCACTTTTTTTCGAAATTTGGGAAGGGGGATTTTAAACAAATGGGGCAATTCCAGAGAATCGGGATAGAGTATATCATAATAACACATACTAAAATTATGGACATGTTTCCAATTGGATACAAATTCACTTAATTTAGACGGAAAATAGTTGCTTAAGAAAAATGCAATAATACCCAATTGCTGAAAATGGTGAACCAACTTAACAAAGTTGTTGATCACTTGATTAACCAAAAACAAACTAGTTTAGGATATAGACATCATCAGATGATCATAAACCAAAATATGCACAAAAACTCGTCAATTTGTATGAATTGATCTCAATCATACCGATCTTATGAACACGACTTGTATATAATGTGTGTGAGGCGGCCACCCATATATTGAAAATTAGTACTCCTCCCACCTCAATCATTTGTTTACCTTTGTTATTCTTTATCAGATATTTTAATCAAAGGTAAACGAATGACTCAGATGAAGGGAGTAATAAAGTTATAACCTTCATCAAATTATCATTAATATGGAAATAAAGTTATGATCTTCATCATGAATCACACCCAGAAAAAACTAAGGTAACATCTTACAACAAATACAAATTCAATTTAAACCCATTATTTATTAATTGAATTTAACATAATACTCCCTAAAAATTGGTACCATATACAGAGTATATAGTTATAAAAAGCTCCAAATTTATAATCTTTACACAAAAATATATCGTATCCTCTTTTCTTGCTGAAAATTTCGCTGTAGGTCCATACGAAAATTATTATTATCTTGAATGAATTGAAAAACGCACATCAACAAATGAAGTCTTCGACCACTATACACAATAAATCAAGAATCGGACTTATGAAATCCAAAATACAAACAATATTTCTGTAACTCAAAATTGAGTGAATTAAATTGAGCTTAGTATAGAAGCAATTACATCTAGCTTTGATGGAATCAATCGGTATATCTTCATCGTGCGTGTAATTCTGCAAACAAACAATAAAAAAAAAGTTAAATTGAATCACAACAACTAAAGGAATCATCGAAACATAAACAATTGGGTGGAATTGAACTAGTAATGAAAAAATGTACGAGATAGCATACGGTTTGTGTGATAGAGTAAGGAGTTTGATCCACCATTATTAGGGTTTCGAAGATGGGAGATATTGAATCAAAGATGTTACTGAGTCGAGTACTCCGCACAAAATCTTGAACTGAAGGGGAATTCACAAAGAATAATTGGGATTTCATTTGTTGGAGAGATGTTCAGGATCGAGAGATGAGGCGGTTAAGAAATTAGAATTGGCATATCTATATATCTATATCTATATATCTATCTATATCTATATAAAATAATAAAACAACAACCATAACATATTTTTTTCCCTCCAAAACTTCACTCCACATTTAACATAGATTTTAGGATTCATTAAAAATAAGCCCACTAAATAAATAGCCCAATATATAAAATTTATTTTATATTGTTAACATAAAATTTATACCACCATATTTTATTGTTGTTTTTACTAACTTCTCTATATTTTAAGGTCTCCATAATATCATAATTAGTTTTAGAATTTTGTGGTTTTTTAAAATTATTTCCATATCCTATATAGTATATACAGTTGTTTGATGGCATGAATTTAAATTCTTTAAGCATCATGTTTTTATTCGATTAAACAATATTGTTTAATAATGAAATTTAGATAATTGTTAGTCTCAAAATCATTCCTTTTATGTTTTTAAACTGGTGTGAATAGATATTTGTTAAAATGGCCAGTCATGTTGAAGTGTTCATAACTTTCAATCTAACTATCTATACTAATTAATAAAACAATAACAATTGCCATGGTATATCGATTAAATTTTTTACTATGAACTTAATGTTTTGTTGCCGATCTTCGATTATCATGTTATTATAGCATCTCCCCTTTCCTTGCACGAGTAAATTGAATAATCTAACAACTAACAAATTGAATTTGAGAAGCATTGGTTAAATGTCTTTAGAGAAGGTCTCATAATAAATTTGTTATGAGCTTATTTTATGATTATAATACAAAACAATACCACGGGCAATAAAACAGATGAAAACATGGTTAAAAATAAAATGAGTACACTTATTATAAGAATATATACAAAGTTAAAGAGTCGTGATTAACAATATAATTATATAATGGTCATGAAAATGATAAATGATTACAATGTTATATCGATAACTTCTTTAGAGACTATATCTGATTTCCCTCAAAAAATTTATCGATTAATGCAATTTATACGAATGAAATTTGACTATGGGTAGGTTGACATTGTTTAAACATTAATAAAGGATTAAAGGGTATGTATTAAAGAGTTTTGATTGGATGTATATTTAACGTTAGCGAACATGAATAAGGGGTACTCTAGAGTTTCAATGGCCTAATTCTCAATCACAAATTATACTATGATATTATATCCTAATATGGTGAGACCACATAAAAATGACCATTTTATCGTAAAAATTTAGCTTTTGATATTAAAAGTTACCACTATTGTGTTAGTAATAGTGACTACTTTAAAAAAACAATCATTTTTACACATATTGTTCACTATTTCTTATAAATTGGTCACTTTTACCAATCTATATTCTACTTACATTGATAAAAGTGATCAATTTCTTATTTCTTATAAATAATAAAACACAAACCATAAATATCTTTTTTAATTTCCCGCCTAAATACTCACCTCATATTAAGCACAATTTTACCAAAATTCATTAGCCCACTAATCAAATGGCCCACAATGATCATCAAATTTATATCTACTAACTCATACATGACTAATATTAACTATGAAATGACCCCACCATGTTAACAAAAAGAACCTCAAATTGATTTTTAAAATTATTTTGTACCAATTTCTACCAGTCAAATATTGAATACCTTGAAACTAAAAAATAAATTCAACTTATTTTATGACTTTTGAATGTGTAAATCAAAAGATATGAGACACCAGTAATGCTATGGGACATAGAGACCAAATATGTTTCGCGATTAACGGGTCGTAAAATAATTTCAAAAGCTCAGAGAGGTTTTACATTTCAAAACTTATCCTATATGGTAAAATTTGCCGATATTTGAAATTATTAACATGCTTTAACATAGGTGTAAACATGTCGACATATGCATGCTCTAATCAAAGATATGAGATACGGCGGTGTAAGCATAATATACAACAAGAGTATAACTATGTTTTTACAATTAATACTCTCTTAATACTAATGTTATTTTGAAAAAAAAAATTAATACTATAATTTAAATATGCAGATTATATTGTTATAGAAGTATTGTATTTGTAATTATAATTGTCAAGTATATAATTTCCATGTAACATATGGGAAATCAATTACCTCAAATAAGAAACCAAAACAATGTTGTAAATTTAAGAATTTACGAAAAATTTTAAATATACAATCTATACACGCCCGTGCAACTTTGCACGGGTCCTAAACTAGTTAGGGTAAGGAAGGAGGATAACTTTAATCATACGATGTCGTTTTTTCTTGAAACTAAAGCCCGCCTGATATTGGGCTTCGACGCTTATAAAGGCGTCAAGGAGGAAGCGTCGTCATTTAGGGGGCGTTTGGTTCGAAGGGAAGGAATGGATTGGATTGGAATCTCATACCATTGTGGTATGGATTCTAAACCCCATACTTGGTTTATATTATTTGGTTGAACTTTGGAATGGAATGAAATGTTAAACATTATGGAATAGAGTTAGAATCTTGGGTTAAAGGTTGGGTATGAGATTAAAGCAGATGACAATTTTACACACAACCAATACACGTCACTTTCAATGATATAAATATTTAAAACACGACATAAGTTTATAAATATGCAACCTAGGTTGCACGGACACGCCTGATTTCTAGCGTCCGCGTGTCGGACACCATGTCCGACATGGACACGTAAGGGACACGCCTGAAAATGTGTCCGACACGCGTTGGACCGTGTCTTCGGTTTTTTAAAAATCCAAAACGTTTTGGACACGGCCAAGACACGACGGACACGGCCCGTGTCATAGTGGACATGGCTAATAACAATAAACCCAAGAAAATTGAGCATATCTGATAGAAAAAGAACAGTGCAAAAACGAAGATCCTTGTCTTAATTACACAAAATATGAACAAAACAAATCTTGTATGTAGCCCGTAGGGAGCCGTCGGTGGAGATGGCCTCAGACTCACCGCCGTCAGTGGGGCTAATCGGTGGGAGTGGGTAGAGTTTGAATAAAGGTTGGTCGTTAATGGCTATGATTTAGTGAGTTGGTGGAGGTAAGAAGACATAAATCTAAAGTGAGGGCAGAGAACGGCTGTTGAAATGAGGGGAAGAGTAGTGTTTTCTTTCAATTTGGGCCTTTCATTGGTATTATACGACTTAACATCACAACCCAACAACGTGATATGTATCTAATGGTGTGTTTACATGGATTTGTACACTATGTTGTTAACTCATTGCTTTTATAATTGAGTTTTTCTAACATATGCCCTTAGGGCACATGATAATAAGATTAAGTAGGGAAATATTTTCAACATTATATAACTAATTGTGGTAAATATGAGTTTTAACTCTAATTTCTCATGATAGATTCTCAACAAACTTTCCCTATTTAGCTTATTATCATGTGCCCTAAGGGCACGTGTTAGAAAATCTGTTTATAATTTAATATATGAATGCAGTATGTTGTATATAATGGTGCGTTTTTCATACTTGGTTCATATTAAGTAAAAGGCTACGGTTACACCAAGTGTATAAAATCCTTTATACACTACGAGTAACGTATTGACAGGTGGCGATGGTAGAGCATAAAATAATAAAATCTTTTCCAATATTGATTTTTTTGTATTTGGAAGCCATAAATTTGAAAATCAATCTGTTTAATTTTTACCTTAAATAACATCTTAACAATAGTATATTAAAAAGGTAGCTGAAAAGCTATCTGAAAATTGAAAACTACGAGTACCTTTTTTGTGTTTGGTAAAACTGACCGAAAAGGTATCTGAAACCTGAAAAGGTATTTGAAACCTGATAAGGTGACTGAAATTAAAAAGGTACCTGAAAAGCTAGCTGAAAATTGGAAACTGATAAGGTAGCTGATTAATTGTAAAGTATTTGGTAAAACTAACTGAAAAGGTAACTGATTTTTTATAAAATGACATAAAAGGACATTAATAATTATGATAAATTAATTTAAACAAAGGGTAAATATGTAAAGTAGAACATTTCAACTACCTGAATCTTTAAAAAGCTACCTGGAGTAGCTTTTTATTTCAGGTACCTAAAAAGTCATTTCAGGTACCTGAAATGACTTTACCAAACAGCACTAGGTAAAACAACTACCTGAAATATTAGTCAAATCAGGTT
Organism: Silene latifolia; assembly: GCF_048544455.1. NCBI lineage: Eukaryota > Viridiplantae > Streptophyta > Magnoliopsida > Caryophyllales > Caryophyllaceae > Silene > Silene latifolia. The sequence continues at coordinate 13,306,154 of NC_133538.1, read as the reverse complement.
GCTTGGTCAAATCAGGTACCTGAAATGCCTTGCCAGAAATAGCCAAAAAATTGAAAATCAAATTATGTGAAGTCCCTTCTGTTCGTTTCTTCTTTTTAAACAGTCTACTGATCTTTCATCTTAATAATCAACACTCAACACCATCCCACTCCACCACCGCCTCTCCACCAGACACCGCCCTCTGTCGCACCGACGACCATCTCCCCTGCAAACGCCCTCCGTCGCTCACTACGAACCCCCTCCTCACCCTAGCAATATGTATTTCATAATGAAGAACTCGTCCCTATAAATGCTAGCTCTACCTTCCACACATACCCCTCCCCACTAACATCCGCATGTTAATGGATGTTCTTCATGTAGGTGATATCAAAATAGGGTACCTCTCGGGTCAACGGCCTATAATACTACGTTTTTCTAAGTCCTGTTACTCGGCCGAATAAGGCTTACTCGGCCGAGTAATGCGTCGTGTGTTTCTGGTCAGGCTACTATCCAGGAATACTCGGCCGAGTATGGTAATACTCGACCGAGTAACGGATACTCGGCCGAGTATACCCTATACTCGACCGAGTATCCGGTCTGACGGGAATTATTTCCGCGGTTTGATTAAAGACGATTAGAGTTATAAATTGAGATTTACTGTTTCACTTTTCATTTTTAACAAAATCTAAAGCATTCTACGTAACTCTAATCACCTCTAATCTCTCCCAAGATCGTTGATTGTTCGTGAGTCCTTGTTCATTCCTCTTTTGCGTCGATTGTGTCGGTAAGCCACTAGTCCTATAGTTTTGTCAGTTTGCCTTTTTAGGGTTTTACCCTAGTATTGGAATTAGGGGAAAAGGGATGTTTTGCATGTTATGATTAGATTGTATGATTGTTGTTAGGTGGAGATTTCGTAGAAGAGCGGTTCTAGCTTCCTTGCTGACTCGTATCGGATTTGTGCTAAGGTAGGGTTTCCCTATTCAGTTGATTGCGTAGTTAATTTAAGATTGATGATTGTGATGTTGTGATTTAATTATTATGATAATATTGTTGTTGATTGTATTCTGTAGTATTGGAGTTGAGATGGGTTGGAGATGATTGCGAGGTGCATCTTCGGCTGAGTGGAGTCACTTGCGGGAGTGGCTTCACGCCCTTGATTCGCCCCTTGTGGAACTCGCCACAAGAGGGGATGTGCAGATTAAGGAACATGGGTTATCGCTCGTTGTGATGAGCGGGGCTTATGTGGGTAAGGTTGCGGTCCCCCACTGGCGGTGAGGATTATCTGTCGCGACAGTAATCTGGCAGGGCTACACACTTAGGTGTTTAGTCAGTTATGAGATGTGGTGCTGAGATGGAGATGATTGTGGAACAGTTGCTTTTGACATTGTTGTATTTTGTCTTATTTTAATTATGCAGTGAACTGACCCCGTTGTTTTTTTGTAAACCGTGGTGATCCATTCGGGGATGGTGAGGAGATTGTGACAGTTGATGGTTGTCTTTAGCTACGGGGACAAGATGGGATGTCATCACTTCGAGTCTAGCTTCCGCTCTTACGAGTTTAGCTGTTTTGATTTCACTTGTATTGCGATTTTTATACATTTATTTTGAGTTGGTTTTGAGACAATGTAATCGTTAAGTTTATATACTTTAATAAATATTTTGGAATGGTTACTTTTGATATACTAGCCTCGGGAAACCAAGATGGTAATAGTCTCTCATGCTAGGGTGGTCCCGGTAAGGCACCTTAGTATGTGGGGGTGTTACACGGCCTATCCATCTCCCCAGGTTCATACCTCAACAACCTCTTAGCCAAATGGGTCACTAATGCACCACAATTTAGGGAGCACTTGTCGGACGAGGCCATCCTCTCAAAGGCTAGGCACACCATAGACACGACACTAAAGTATGAAGGTTTCTCTTGGTAAGGGTTCAAGTATGAGCTCAAGAGTAATACTTCCGTCGAGCTCAACTTGTTAACATCCTTTCTCCCATAGAGTAGGTGGGTCATAAGCCTCAAGAAGATCCTCAAAACCGGGTTTTCGACGTCACTACTTTTTATGGCACTCACTAAGGTGAGAGTGTTGCCCGTATACAAGTCGAAGTACCTTGTGGCTTTCATATCTTTCATCACCATGTCATGACAAAAACCGTCCCTCTTATCCACTCCCAAACATTCCGCGAAGGTGTCACTTGTCAAGTTGAAGGTAGTGTTCTTAATCCTAAATCTCATCGAACGGTCCCCATTGTTATGCCCAAAAGAGCTCAAAAATTCTAGGTCAGGTTTCGGTAGCTAATTTCCTCTAGGTTGTATAGCCCCTCAAACCCGAGTATATCAAAGATACCATGAGCCTCCTCCTCTATTCCTAACTCCCTCAAAGCACCCGCCGACACACACCTAGTCGGGCCTATAGGTTATTAGGAAATTGTACACGAACTGAAAAGACAATAATGAAAACCGCACCGAATCGCTATGCTTTCCTAATAGAACAATTCGACCTTTACTTTAGTGCCTGGGTTGTATCGAACTTTCTATTGAGATAAGACGGTTGCCCTCTGTATTCGGCACAGAATACAGAGATATAATTAAGAAGTATTTTTGAGTAGGTTGTGTTCTTTGTTCAGGAATGCAGAAGTTATATTTTTTCTGTATTTTCCTTCTGTCCCTCAAACTCTATTTATAGAGTAGAAGAATGGGAAAGCAGAGGGAAAGGGGAATGAATTCTGAAGGGTTACAACCTTTCAGATTTCCCCGCATAGTTATTCGAACGAAAACTATTCCGTAATCCCGTAAATACTTATGCAAGCGTACACTCCGTATTTCCCGAACTAGCATTTTATTATTTAGAAATTACCCATCCTTGAACCAATCTTTAATTATATCGAATGAACCGGTAATTAAACTTAAATCACCAACATTCCTCCCCCATTTAAGCGTAATATAAGATTTTTAAAATAGCCAACAAACATGCCAATTTATGCATAAATGAAAATGTCACGAAAATTGAATTTCCACTTAGTGAAATTACACATTCCAAATATTCGAGTATCGGGGTGTGACTAAGCATTGAACCCGTTCTACCCATTTTGAATACATGAAGATAACTCACACATAAACTATTTTACTTCTAAAATTACAAAAGCCGACACTTAATTACAAGCCTAGTGTCCCTTATCTATTCATGAACATTTGAGGAGCCAAACTCAATCTCCTTTGAAGGGGCTCAACTTCATGTTCATATAGGTTGATTCTTTTCATCGTGTCCTTGCAAACACACTTTTTCAAAAGATCAACCTTCAACATGCAAGTCTAAGCACACACCTCGGGATATAAATTATTGTGTGCTTCAATCTCTTAACAATAGGCCTTCCACATTGAATTCAGCCTCTAACATTGTATTAGAGGGGAATTGGGTATCCTATCGCCAAGGATCTTATACGAGTTTTAGACCCATCCCGTCAACCGACTTTATAACCAAGTCCCTAATTGACCTTTTATGCAATCAACTAAAAATGAGATCTCACAAAAGACAACCAAGATTATTCCCATTTATGATAGTTCATAAACCATGTTATAGCAAACACTTCGGTGTGCACCGTTATTCACTATCAAAAATTATATGAATGAAATTGGTCAAATACTTTAAGGAACATCGTAGATTATTTTCTTCAGCTACTTAGCCTTTTAACCGGCTATATGCTAACACTACGCATACCAACTCCAATGTCAAATTCATAATGCAAATTCGATCTTGGAAATCCATATACTCATATTACTTTCCCAAGTAAAATACACTACCACTAGTAGAAAATCAACTTCTATATTTGGTACTTCAATTTGCAAAATACTATCCCTCTAAAACCGAAGGAAAATTGACATAGGACAAACCATAATTCATGGTTTACTTTATACATTGTCACACTTGCTTAATCCCTTGCCAAAGATGAGTACTACCTATACTAGTATACTTACTCAACTTGTCAAATCGCAATAATTAAGCGCTTGTGAAATCCCGAGTCATGACTTCAGTTCACTTTTACGGTTAGATAAAACCGTCATACTCAACCCTTGGGAATATTAACTGGAGAATAATAATCATACTCTCACCCTTGATCCTAATACTAAGGATCATATTACCTCTATCATGTCCTTCATAGAAGAACACGATGACAAAACCACCTTTTACAAGGTAATTAAATCATCTTTTGTTTATCAAAGATTAACTTGTCATTCATCCAATAACAAAAGATTGCTCCATTACCGAACATGTCAAAAGTTGTACATACAATACTAGTGATTGTATTATTACATGGTTAAACCTCCATGATTCCATAATTTCACCATGTTTACCATCAACCAAATCTGATCAATAATTGTTGATAACAAAAATTCAATCATGATAACTGAGGACATGACAAATAAAAGGAAATAATCATCATTATTACTATTCTAAATGTTCTCTGGCTTCATGTAACAAACATCATTGATTAAACTTGTAAAAACATAATTAAATTAAACAAGCATTTGTTAGTCATTAACCAACTAACAAGATGTAAAGCAATTCAAGTAAACATCCATTGCACATACTGTTTCACGGAATGCATTAATAATTCAATTAATGTTTCAACATCATATAAATGATCATCAATACATACATAAAAATTATTATCGCGCATCAAATAATCAGTTCTAATTGATCAATAATGCATACTGCACAGTTATAGTTAACAAGCCCCACATTATTTAAGATCAATTAAACACTTTTTATAAAAAATTCATGCAATAGTGTATATGATTATTTAATTCACTCTGATGCTCTTGAATCTTGGTAACTGAAGATGGGCGCATTAAAACGAAAAAACAAACACAAACTTTGATTACGGGCGCATCAAAATTCATCGCAAAGTTATAACCACTTATCAAATATTACATGTATAAAATAAGTAGAATATACTTATCTGAGTAACGATATCTCTATTATTGAACTTGTGAATACACACATAAACCCGTTCAATCGCACCAAAAGTCCAGATTTTGAACAAAATATACATCAAAATAACAACAGTGTATGTATCAGTATATAAGCGTAGTGTAAACACATTACAAACATTCATGTCATAAACTAGCTACTATCTTATCATGAATATACCACTACAATACCGATTATTAAAAACACAATAATGACATAAACATTATCCTTTCATAGGCGAGTTTCCAACTCCTCCTTAAGCCAACCTAGGATGTCTCAAGTTACCACAAAAATGGAACTTGACACTACCTAAAACAATACACTACGCTAATGAGCTATAAGAGTACCCTATGGTACTACTCAATCCCGCTCTTTAATTTGTGTATCATATCAAGAAGAGTCTATTAACAATATATACACTCATTCCGTAAAGCCAACAAACAAGTTGTTATGTTATAGTACCGTAATACACATGCACTCACTGCATAAAGCCAACATAAATCATGACCCAAAACCTATTCACCTGATCTTGACAATCATGTTTAAACATAACAAGTACACTAATTAATTCCCCACTAAACTTGGATTTAGTTACTATTTATTATTTAAAAAAAAATTAGATCACAACCATTGATCAAAATGTCATATATACTCTTCAAAGTGCATGCTTGATCAAAATTAGAGCCAACATAGCGTATGTACCTAATTAATTAAACATGTCTCCACTAAGAAAACAAACCATCTAGATAACTTAGATAATGCATGCTTTCGTACAACATGTTATCATTCATATTAGACATAATATCAATACTTAAACTCATAAGTGACCATCACTGCATACATGTGAATTACTCATGAAGGAACCTTGAATTTGTCGTAAAAAGAAAATGAATTACTAAAATCATTAATTGCACACTCACAACGATCGTGATTGAAGTATCAAGGAAAACACAATATATCAAATTTGTATTCACAAAACAGAGTAGCATGTTGGCATATTAAATGCTAAGCAAATTCCACTGATCAGCAAAATCAAGTCAGAATGCATTCAAATAATTGATTCTCATATGTAATTCAATCGTCCATCAATTTTAGTAACATAACACAAAGGCGGCCAAAGTGGTTGTAAATTAAATAACGAATATGCTTACTAAATGGTCCAAACATGTTTACCGCATGCGACACAAAACGACAATTAATTATTGAAAACAAATTTACTTATCTACACTGACTTGCCAAATTTTGATCTGTAAATTTAGTCAGTGATCATTCCCATATTATTAATCCCATGAGAACATAACATGACAACAGTTTAGTCAAATACCACTATCCATTCTACTCTTTACCAAACCTCAACCAAATCCCCCTATTTTCCATATGTCGGTATCATCTTGATAACCGCCGCAATCACATGGTGATTATGATAAAAACAAATAAAAGCATAAGCATCAATAATAGATTACTTATCTGTTACTCCACACATTATTTGTTTGGCCAACATCAGTAGAACCACCATTGCAGTCCTCATAATCAATGTCCACGAATCCCACTTCCAACAAAGCATCTTATGAATTCGCTCAACCAACAACACAAAGTAATAAGTTTTACTTATCTGGATAAAGTTGCATAAATTGTATCGTTTGCCATCAACAGCATTTAACATATCATTTGTTATCACAAATCTGGTGCACTTCCGACATCAATTGCTCGCCAGTATTTGCCCATGGCAGAAACCAGATCGATTCGTAATCGTCGTCCAAACATTATAAAATTTGCATCTTCTTCTGCCAAAATAAACACCCACAAGCCTGTCCAATCTGTTCACTTTCATTACCATTTCCTTTCCATTCGCCATCTTGACATATTTCGAAATTGTTCTATTAGATTGTTAGGAAATTGTACACGAACTGAAAAGACAATAATGAAAACCGCACCGAATCGCTATGCTTTCCTAATAGAACAATTCGACCCTTACTTTAGTAGTGCAGGTTGTATCGAACTTTCTATTGAGATAAGACGGTTGCCCTCTTTATTCGGCACAGAATACAGAGATATAATTAAGAAGTATTTTTGAGTAGGTTGTGTTCTTTGTTCAGGAATGCAGAAGTTATATTTTTTCTGTATTTTCCTTCTGTCCCTCAAACTCTATTTATAGAGGAGAAGAATGGGAAAGCAGAGGGAAAGGGGAATGAATTCTGAAGGGTTGCAGCCTTTCAGATTTCCCCGCATAGTTATTCGAACGAAAACTATTCCGTAATCCCGTAAATAATTATGCAAGCGTATACTCCGTACTTCCCGAACTAGCATTTTATTATTTAGAAATTACCCATCCTTGAACCAATCTTTAAATCACCAACATAGGTCTCCCGGCCAACGCAAGAAAAGTGTTCTTTTGAGCCTCACTCTCAAACATAATGCCCGGAAATCCCCGGGCTTCAATCAAGGGTGGAAATACCGGCGCTTGACGGGTTTGCCTTCCGCGGTTTCCTCGGGTGTTCCTTGACATGCTAAAAAACCGATTCACACAACAAGATTCCTGATAGAAAAGATGAGAATTCAAGACACTTTGAAACAAATTTGAAACTTCCCCATATTTCTAGTTTACTAATAACATTTTGAGTAGAAAATTTTGGCATGATTTCCTTTGAATTTTAATCAACCAAAAGTTTACTGGAGACACAAATTTTCCGAAAACATAAATTCTTATGAAATTATACAACGTTTTAAACCCAATTTAAGCATTATACAACATTTCTAGTTGTTATCAAACTTTTGACATAATTAAATCAAAATGAAGTATAAAAATCAAAATTTTCGGTATACTATCATACATTTGGAAAATTTGGGTAAATTTTAAGATGAAATTTCCAATGTCAAGTAATGCGATAGATTATTAACAAGGATTGGAGTACCAAGAGACAATTAAAGAAAGGATTAAGCATAAAAAATCAAAATCCGGGTATGCATACTACCCATTTTTGAAAAGTTTGAGGAGAATTTTAAGACACATTTGACAAAACGGGTTTTGTATATTATAAGGGGGTCGATTAAGTGATTTGAGAAAAGCTAAAGTCGGCATTTTATGGGCCATAATACATTTATATGTGTCGTGCTTGATCATTCTTATATCGAGTTATTTACACGGACTTGACCCGATCATGGAAGACGGAGTGGAAACCGAGTGAAGCTGGGTGAATGGCTAGCAAAGGAAGAAACACAGCAAGGAGAGGCTCAACGCGAGCAGCCATGGTACCGTGGCGAGCAGCCAGTAAAATCAGAAGAGAGAAATAGCAGCAGACTAGCCGCCTACCAGCCAAGCTAGCTGCCTAGCGTGTTGCCATCTACATAGGCGAGCCGCCTGTATGCATGAAAAACAGCTATGGTGCGTGGGTTCTTTTGTTGTCCAGTGGTATAGCGTGGAAAGTTGTGATGTTGGCTTTGGGCTTTGCATTTTACGCACACGTTTCCAAGCTTCCAATCTTTTCTATTACTAGTTGTCTCTCCGCGCGCAACAGTTCTAAGGACCATCTTCGTATTCTTTGAAAACATTTAGCTTAAATATTAACATACGATTAAACTGATAAGCCCAATGTTTTGGTAGTTACATACCCAAGTATTACAGATTTCTAAAAGGTGCTAGTAACACCGCAAAAAAACATCTTGATCTGGATGAAATACGGGAGGGCGGTTCAGTTAATTATTTAAGTCTAGTCTTAGTACGCAAAATATTAAGGTTACAGGCCATTACTATTAGTCATTCTATATATGCTTGTGCTGATTCTGATACTGCTCTCCCTTCATTTATGGAAGAGGTGTAGAGGCAGCGGCTGCCTTTTCCTTCTTAAGCACCTACTTCATAGCTTGTGGCTGGATAAATTCTGCATCAGTGATCTCACTTGGTTTGTCTACTGCAGTGTTTACTATTGCTGATGCAACATTGCCAGGGGCGGTTGATATGATGGATATAGCAGTTGTGATTTCATTGTTTGTAGAAGGTGCAAGCAGCTTGCCTGTTACCTGGCTTCCTTCAGAGCTGCTTACAACTTGGGCTTGCGAAGGGTCTCCTTGAATAGCTGATACACTTCCTGAAGCATTATCATCTGGGCCATCAATAACCACCTTCTTGACTACCCAGTGGAGAATGTTGCTCATCACGAGCGACGTAGAAGGGCCAACTTGGACTTTGAAAGGTTTATAGTGGATCATCTCCTGCACGACTGAAAATGCTTGTTCGTCATCCTGCAAAGTAGTACCATATATGTTAAGTTATAGGCCTTGGCGCATGATTTTAGGTTTTAATGTTGGTACACTCACAGACTCCTTCATGTGGAATATATCTGCTGCTGACATCATGAACAACTTCTCAGTAGTTGACGTAAATGCAGTCATTGGTAATGTTCCACTCCCATCCGAGATATCACAGCCGAATGTGATCCTATAAGATATTGTGTTCATGTGTTAGCAATGTACTAATATAGTTCCTAGGTGTGGTTTTAGCTGGGTTATGAGGTTGTATATTCTACTTTTTTTTGCATTGCAAATTAGAATAGTGTTTTGGGGCTTACTTTGGTTCTGAGGTGCAATCGGTTTCAGAGCAAGTATCGCATATATATGCACGGCCTGGTGGAATGCTGGATCGCTTTGCACAGTGTGAACAACCCATGTATGCATTTACTCTGTAGAGCTCAGCAGTTGGAATAGTAACGTCTAACCAGTATTTCTCGTCTTGTAAAGTCGACTTTGCCTGTGGAAGGCAGAAGGGTAGGTTATGGTTGCTTAGATGGATTGGCACTCTTATGCACCTGTCATGGATAATTTAATGAAAGTTGAATGCTAAAATTGTGTGCACCTTCTTAGAGCGGAGTGCGGCAATCTTAACGGTTTTCTGTGTTAGAATTGGCATCTTTACATGAAAGACCCTTGATCGCAGCTCTGTCAGCGCCATGTGATGGCTGGTCCTCCTACAAATTTAAATAGTTATAATATTGAGAATGCGAGTAGAAATGTTCTTGTAGTTGCTAAAACAAGAAGGTTAAGTCTGAAGTATACCAGGATGCTAGCGCTTCAGCTTTAAAGCTCCAACAGGCGAATGTATGATAATGGTTGACAGAGATGTTGTGACATTCAAAAGCTTGCATATTGTATGTTATAGAGACAAGGCTGTTAATTATCAGCCTGCCTTAGCGGATGACCTTTATAATGCAAATATAGTAAATGAGCGTAACCTCTGTGGTTCGATACTCTAAGCGCTGTTAGCCCAACTGTTCTGAACTGACCAGGTGTTGGAATAAGCATGCTGCAGTCGTCCTCAGCTAACTCATCCCACATAGAAATTGACAGTGGTTGTGAGGTACTGTAATCACGAATACATCAAATTTTGTACTATTAGAAGAATCGTTTTCGGTTAGGTTTGTTTTATTGTAGAAGGTATACTGGGGAGATGTTGATTGTGGGAGTGTTACCTGTGATCAATAAGCACGACTTCACGTACTTTGGACTCACGATTAGTGTTTGTTGTGATCATACGTGGTTGGTCCTCCACAAAGAGTACAACACCAACCACATCTGCAAGGTATTTAAGAGATGTTCAAATGACTGTAAAATTTACATTAAGCAATCGATCAGAGTATTAATCAACATGTATGGATGGAAAGTGTTACCAAACATCTCGGCATAGTCTGGTACTCTAGGCAGCTGGGAGATTGGGCTGTAATCTTGGATAGTAGGGTCATTACCGTCATCACCATTGTCTACTGGCAGCACGATGGTTCGGCGCCCAAAAGTCATTTGGAAATCAAGATTAGTGGGGTTTGTCTTCCACTCTGGCTTAACAGGGCTGATAGGAGCATTAGTGATTTCATAGACTCCGTTGCACTTGATTGCATCTTCAAATATTTCCACTTGATCAGCGAAAAGAGCCCCTCGCATCTTTGTGCCCTGCAAATATAACCAGTACTTATATTAAGATTTATATTTTTTTGAACCTTTTTTTTCTAAAAAAAACAACAAAATAAATAGGTGTTTGTTAGATTTTCTTCTATTCATTTAGATTTTTCTGCTTATGATAATGATGTAGGCATGTTTATCCATCTGATAGTCTAAATTAAAGTGAGGGGCAAAAACAAAAGTCTTCTTACTAAATACATTGAATAATAATGGAAGTCTGCATTTTAAAAAAATTGAGATTAATCTAGGGCTGTGTATATGGTATTAAGACAAATAAAGAATAAATGACATAGGAATTGGGTCTATTGAGAGTTAGTACGCACTCACGGGTGTCGGGAGTGAAAACAATAGTCATTATTATATATAGATCTAAGTTGTTTAATCTGAAACTTTATATAAAAAAAGGACTCGTCTTGTCATCCTGGAGCAACAAGCTTTGGTAAAGCACCTTCTTGTCAGAGGATGTCTTCGGGCGTCGCTTCTCTAACACCCTCACTTTGACTTTGTAGTCTTTGCTTTTAGCAGTCAACTCATCTAAGTAAGCTGTGTTAGGTTTCATTCTGGAAGGCTATTGATTGAGAGTTTAGTTTCTAATAGGTAAGATCTATATATTATATTGATCTAAAAACACAGTAAAGCACACACTTTGACCTTATTTACAGCAACAACAATACATAGTGAACATTTATTTGCATAATTTCAACATGAATTCTACAGATTTGCCTATTTAAAACAAATGTATGCTTAAATCATTAGAAACAGCCATTTTCATTGCATAATATCAAAGCTTATAATCACTAATAAATTCCAGTTTTGACTGCCTAAAAACAAAACGATAGTAAGCTCACATCATGTGTGGACCGCATGAAACTGATGTCGTTAAACATTGTTCATAGCAGTGCAAAGACATTCCTATTCTACTTAAATATAGGGTGTCAATAATGTAAACACAAATGAAGCGAACACAAATCAAGTACTGGACTACCTAAACAATCTTCTAACTATACTTCAGTTTATAATTTCTACTTTAATTGATATGCTTTAGCTATGTTACAAATCAATACATAAATTAAATTCATCCTTTGAATCACTAAATAATATTTAGTTGAAAAATCTTTAATTTTTCTAAGAGATGTTCACAGCAAACAACATTTAAATTTTTGGATCACAACAAACAACATTTAACCTATCTTGAATCTAATTCATTTACATGGTATTATGACCCATATTTGAAGGAACTATGAAACAAAAAACAAACTTTTATGCAGTTGGTAAATATATAATCATAAACAGTATTAATGATCCAACCTTATTTAATGAAAATGTAGATTTTAGAGCAAAGTTTAGGGTTTCATACCTGTAGATTTTCTTCCTTTCCTCCACTGTTGTAATGTAAGAGGAAAGTTGTATAGTGATAATATTGCAAGTATCAATGTAAAGTAATAAACGAGGTGGATTTTTTTTGGTGAAGAGAAGCAATAATAAAGGAGGTGGAGTGTGATAGAAAGCTATGCCTCTTAGCTATCTATTGATTAGTACGGCTATGTGGTAGGGTGAAAAATAGGTGTCGTAAAATACTAGAATTAACCTACCAAGTTAACAATTTATAAGCCAAACTATACTCTAGACTACTCTAAATGATAAAGTAATATAGTGCAAGTAAGGGTCGGTCCCAAGAGAGGGTCTTTTAAGCTAAATACTTGAATTGTAAACTATTGACTACTAAAGACAAGATTATAAACAAATAATGGTTATTCACAATGGCAAACAATAGAGAGACATGAAAAGAGGGGTTTTTGAGTTGATTGGTAACATGGAACAAGGTAAAGTTTGTAAACTTAGTCTCACAAGCAATATAACAAACACTTGGTGAGTAAGATGATTCAATAATTAAGAGAACTTGGTGCAATTCTTCCTTTGTAACCAACAATGGTAAAGTTTAACTCTTTAATAATTCCCCTACTAATTTCTACCCAATACTTTCAAGTCAAGATAATAACATGCACAAATTAAACCATCTATGCATGTCCTCCAAGTTTAATCAACAAATCATTAAACCATGAGTGCCAATCAAACATGAGCATTAAGAGTTGTGCCAAGACAAGAAGCTAAGATCAATTCTCACAAGATTAAACCATACAAATGAGAAAAGACATAAAATTTCCTACTTATTGCATGAATCCTTTAAACCAAATCAACATACAACAAGCTTGCTCCAAACAATCCTAGATAGATTAAACCATTTCTCTAGAATTTGCAATAGTTGGGTAAATAAGATGCAAGAGTGATCAATTCATACATTCATCTACTCAACATAAGAATTTAAGAACAAAGGAAAGATCATTAGATAAATAAGAGGAGATTAAAAGAGTCTTACAATACCAAAGTTGGAGACTTTGGATGAATTACACCAAGAAGGGAAGGATTTAGCCTTCCATAGTCTTCAAAACCCAAAGAAATAAAGAAAGATTACAACTTTCAATGGAAATTGTTTTCTAAATTATTACAAGATTAGAACCCTAAAATGAGATTAGATGAGATGAAATGATGGTAGGTGACTGTCTTAGGTCTTCAAACTCTCGGATATTTATAGGGCTTCACGAAAACCTAGAAAGATTTCCACTTAAGAAGCCCAAAAAGAAGATTAGAAAACCCGCATAGCAGAGCTGCGCAGGTTGCGCAAGCACTGTTCTTGCCTGCGCAATAGTGCGCACCTGCGCACCCTGTTTGCGCAGGCTGCGCACATGCTCGCATTTTTGGACTTCTATTTTCCACGAGCTAGACCTCTTAAATTGCCTTCATTTCTTCTAGTCTTCATTCCTAGTTCTCCCAACTGGTTTTCGGGTTACAAGTGATCCTCTTGTGCCTTGTCTTGACCTTTGAAAGGTGCTCTATTGCCGCTCGGGTTCCATGCATTAAGGATTGAGTGCCCAACCGAGTTAAAGTGCACAAGTTACCACCACATAACCAATTGCCAAATGTTAGGAAAAGTGTACCAAAATACCCATATTAAAAGACACAAGGGTGATAAAATCACCCTCATAGACCGACACAATACATTACTATCAAACTCCCCCACACTTAGACTTTTGCTAGTCCCGAGCAAAACCCGAAACAAGCAACTATGAAGTCTACAAGAGAGTGTAGGAGAGAATGATCACTCTTCCCTTTCCTCTTCCTTCTTATATCTCCCTCAAAACACAACCACCAATTAAAAACAAAAATAACTTGACTCAAATTTGACACAACTCTTCACTCACTCCCCCGCCTTATTTCTCCCTCAAACATGAACACGACACACCACCAACGCCGACTCATCACGCAACTCCACCCTTCTTATATCACCAAGGTAGTAATGGTCACTCTTGCCTTATCCCAAGGCAATAGCAAAGTGACCTAAAAAATCCTCCAACTCATTCATCTTCCCCTTATATCACCCCCTTATCACTCCAACCAATGCAAGTCATGCTACTAAGTTGGCCAAACACCAACAAAGATCAACAACCTAATAGCCAACATGAAAAACCACCAATTTGTAACAACTTTCTTTGACTAAAAAAGAAATTAAATCCTAAATCTAACCTCCTTCCAAGACCCTCCTTATTGCTCCCTTCTTATCCCTCCATCTTTTTGGTGTTGCATTTTTCAATTTTTCGATTTTTTTTTTTGTTTGAAAATCCCTCATTTTGCCTAAGGTGCCCTTTCAGGTTTTCACCTTAGCTTTTTCCTTTCCTCTCATCGGTGGCTCGCAACTCGATTCTTCATTTTGCCCGGAATGTCCTTTCGGGTTTTCATTCCGTCCTCGGCACCTTTTCTAATGTTGCCTAGGTGCCCACCCTTGTGGGTTTTCACCTAGCCGGAATTTTCAATTTTTTTTTTTTTTTTTTGCATTTGCATTGACTTGAAAGACAATTTACATATGTTACAATTTCTCACTCCCCCACACTTAAATTTCACATTGTCCTCAATGTGAGGGAGTACCAACTTCTTCAAACTTTTAGTTGGAGGGGCCCGAGCCTTCGCCTTGCTCATATGCCCCCCGGTTCATTCTTCTTCTTTCTCTTCTTTCTTTTTCTTGTTGGGCCCTTATGTAGGCCGCATTGACTTGAGTTTCATTGATGGTGGGTTGATAGGTTGGTTCATTTTGGTGAAGAGTCATGCCGAAAAGGCCTTGAATAAGGCCAAAGGAGTCTTCATGGGCTTGAGCGTCATAGTAAGAGTCCTCAAGGTATTGGTGGTGCCTTTCGTTTTGCACCCCAAATTGTTGGCTCACTTCTTCACACCACTTGTTTTGCTCTTACCACATGGCTTGATTTTCCGCCCAAGCCTTGGCACTTTGTTGTTGCCATGCAAGAGACTCCTCTTGCCTCTTGGCAATCCCCTCAAGAATTTTCCTTTGGGCCAATTCGGCCTCATCTCCCAACCTTTTATGTTCTTCAAAATATTTCCGAAATTGATCAAAACTCTCCAATCTTGGCGCTTGTTGTTGTTGCCAAGAATGGGAGCTCTCAACCCTCCCACTAATTGCTTCCAACGTCCCCCGGGTCTCCTCAAAGTACTTGAACATTTGGTGTTGCCATGGTGCTAAAGGTGGATTTGAGGAACCCCCGGCCTCAAACATAGGAGTGTCTTGAGGCGGTTGGTAGGACGAAGGAATGTGTGGGGTCTCATGGAATCCCCCCTCAATTATCTCAACCTCTCTCTCTTCCTCTTGTTGTGAGCCTTGGGAAGACTCAACCGCTCTTCTCTTCCTCATTCTTTGTGGGGGTGGGTTGGGGAGGTTGGCCTCGGCGGGACAAAAGAAATCCCGGGCTCGTGGTCCACTTGGGAGGGGGCCATTTAATGGTAGCTTCATGTATTGGACACCCCCTTCCCCCAACCAATGACAACTCCATGGGACCGTGTCCAATGGATAAATCATATGGGTCTCCACCAACCCCGCTTCATTGTAAAGGTGATTCCCCCACACTCGAGGTTGTTTATCAAGAATATCCCCAATCAAACTAGCCACAAAAAGAGTGACCAAACCTCCACAATTAATGCTCCCCTTCTTCTCTCGTTGCTTAGATGCACCAACCACGAAAAGTCTTGCCCAATCCGGCACCCCCTCCCCCTCGGGCAACATTGCCCAAATGCACTCATAGACCCCCTCATTGAGTTTGGTAGGTTCCCCCATCGTAAAGAAGAAGCACGAAATCATACGTGTAAGAATCCGGATGGGGGGGGGGTTGTGATTGAGGAGATCTTGTCATTGTTTGTCCCGTGTGTTTTCCCCGTGAGTGCACACCAAGTATCATCCAAGGCCGTACCCGGTAGGTTTATGGAGGAGGGTGGTTTGGTGATTCTCAAAATTTCCCTCACCCTCTCAAAGGTTAGGGTATGCCAAGTTTTGTTCAACCTAAAGCTCACCCGTTCATTCCCTCTTTCCCCCGTGATTTGGATGGTCGAGAGGAATTCTAAGGTGTAGGCGGGGTATGTATGAGGTTGAAGGATAATATACCTCTCTAACCCCACCTTGGTGAGGAAGGCAAGGGTTTGGTCAAAGATACCCATGTCCCTCAAGGTACTCGGGTGAAGGAATTTTGAAATCGGTAAGGGCTTACTCTCAAGGAACTTAAAGTACGTCTTAAGGTTGTTTGGTAACCCTTCATCCCCTTTAAATGGTTTGGGTGGTGCATTGGGTGGAGGTTGGTTTGAGGATTCACCCTTCTTCTTAGATTTTCCTTTGTCAAGACCAAAAACCATCTTGTTCTCTTTTAAAAATTTCAAAAACAACCACTTAAAACAACCAAAAATCTGAAAAATTTTCCAAGGGGCAATTCAACAAATACCTTGTGTCCACTAGCACAATCTTGTGTAGCTAAGGTAATTTTGTTGAATATTTGCCTTCCCTAACAGAAAATGATTGCCAACAATCCCCAAATAACAATTACAAGCAAGAATCCAACTCAACTACACAAAGTAAAGTGAATTAAATCAATGGAAACAAAGAGAGTGGAGAAATTTGTTATACCTTCCCGAATATTCCCAAAACTTGCTTGAATGAAGAGGAAGGTTGCATAAAAATCCCTTGGCAACCCAGAAATCCACTTGAAAAAGCTTCAAATCAACCCGGAAAAATTCTAGGGTTTGGGAGATTGGGGATTTTTGTCGAGAAAAAGGATGTTTGATGGTGTTTTTGATTCCAAGGATGAATTTGGGGAAGAAATTGGTGATGAGAAGGAGGTTTGTTAATGATAAAAGGTGATTTGGTTTGATTTGGAGTGAATGAGATGGGGTTTTGGGGAAGTTGGACGAACAAAACTTTGGTAAATAATGATGATTGAAAACGGGATAAGAGAAGATAATAACCGAGATTACAGACCTGCGCAGGCTGCGCAAAATTTAGGCTTGCCTGCGCAATCGTGCGCACCTGCGCAGGCTGCGCATAGCTTCGCAGTTTCGACTTCAGCTCTTTTAATTGTGAAAAATCAAATTTAGTTCATTTTTTCTTCTTTTACCCTTGATCTCTTCTTCAAAGCTTCTTCCAATCATTTTGCCTATTAAACCCGACTCTCATCTCCTCTTGGGCACGCCTTCCAAGAGGGTCTTTGCAAATCACTAAATCATTAAACAAACCTCAAGTGCCTTTTTACATGTCAATGCAAATGAAATTAATTTAACGAAAATTAACATGCGAGAAAATAAATTGCGGAAATAAACTACGCTAAGAAAGCAATTAAATTGGGATAGAATATTTACAAATTTGCCGTTATTTAACATCGATGGCTCGACAAAGTGCTTCTCATGCTCAAGCTTGGTAAATGGGGTCTTCCAAAGTGACTTGTTCAACAATTTGTGCTTCCATGCCTTTATGATACTCTTTAAGCCATTGCCCATTCACCTTAATCGTCTTTCCCGTGCTCGGGTTCTCAACTTCGACCGCTCCATGAGGATAGACTTTGCTCACAATGAATGGTCCAACCCATCTTGATCTTAGCTTCCCGGAGAACAACTTTAACCGATTTTGGAAAACAAGAACCTTGGTGCCCTCCTTGAAAACCCGCCGACTTATCATTCGATCATGCCATATTCTAGCTTTCTCTTTGTATATGGCGGCATTATCATAAGAGTCAAGACGGATTTCTTCAATTTCTTGAAGTTGAAGCTTCCGATGGAACCACGCATCATCTATGCTTTGGTTGAAGGATTTGATGGCCCAATAGGCTCTATGCTCCACTTCCAAAGGAAGATGACAAGCCTTCCCATAAATGAGTCGATATGGGGACATACCAATGGGTGTCTTGTAAGCGGTGCGGTATGCCCAAAGAGCATCATTCAACCTTTGACTCCAATCTTTCCTATCGGGATTCACTGTTTTTTGTAAGATATTCTTGATCTCCCGATTGGAAACTTCCGCTTGGCCATTGGTTTGTGGGTGGTAGGCGGTGGAAACTTTGTGCACTACCCCGTACCTCTTTAGCAATCCCTCCAAAATCATATTGCAAAAATGAGTCCCCCGGTCACTTATCAACGCCCTAGGATAGCCGAACCTTGAGAAAATATTGTTGTGAACAAAGCTAGAAACCGTCCTTGCGTCATCATTCCGAGTTGGAATAGCCTCGACCCATTTTGAAACGTAGTCCACCGCTAAAAGGATATAAAGATACCCATCCGACTTGGGGAATGGACCCATGAAGTCTATCCCCCACACATAAAAAACCTCCAAATAGAGCCTTGGTTGTTGGGGCATTTCGTTTCGTCGTGAGATGTTGCCAACCCGTTGGCATTTGTCACAAGTATTGACGAACACATGAGCATCCTTAAACAACTTGGGCCAATAGAACCCGCACTCAAGGATTTTACGTGCCGTTCTATAAGGCCCAAAGTGACCCCCACAAGCGTACTCATGGCAATGTTTTAGGATGGATGGGATTTTTACATCCGGTACACAACGTCGGATGACTTGGTCTTGACACATTTTCCATAGATATGGCTCATCCCATATATAGAATCTAGAATCGGACTTGATCTTAGCTTGTTCCTTTGACTAGATGAAAGTGAGGTGGGAAACTTCTTGGTGACCATGTAATTGACAAGGTTGGCATACCAAGGCTCAACGACCTTCATGGAATAAAGAGATTCATGTGGTAAGCTACCGTCAACTACTCCCATAGTCTTCACGAGATCCTCATTGATGTGAAGCCTACTAAAATGGTCGGCCACCACATTAGCACTCCCTTTCTTGTCCTTGATCTCTATGTCAAACTCGCTCAACAAAAGCACCCATCTCACGAGCCTTGCCTTGGTGTCTTTCTTGTCTACAAGTTGCCTTATAGACTTGTGATCGGTATAGATGATGACCTTTGCACCCAAGAGATAAGCCCGAAATTTTTCAATGGCATACACCACCGCTAAAAATTCCTTTTCCGTGACGGTGTAGTTCCGTTGAGCATCATTCAAGAGTGAAGAAGCATATTGGATCACATGAGAAATCTTCCTGTCCCTTTGGCCTAAAACCGCGCCAAGGGCATAATCACTAGCATCGGTCATGATTTCAAACGGGAGGTCCCACTTTGGAGCTTGAATTATCGGGGCCGTTACAAGCTTTTCCTTCAACTTATCGAATGCTAACCTACAAGCATCATCAAAAACAAACTCCACATCCTTGTGCAAAAGCTTGCACAAGGGGTAAGCAATCTTGGAAAAGTCCTTAATAAATCGACGGTAGAAGCCCGCGTGTCCTAGGAACGACCTTATCTCCCGAGTATTAGTAGGATATGGCAAGGTTTTTATCACTTCAACCTTAGCCACATCCACCTCAATCCCTCTCTTTGAGACTATGTGACCTAACACGATGCCGCTTTTAACCATAAAGTGACATTTTTCGGAATTCAACACAAGGTGTGATTCCGTGCATCGTGATATGACCATAGTTAGGTGGTCCAAGCAAGCTTCAAAACTATCTCCATGGACGGTGAAGTCATCCATGAAGACCTCTAAGACTCTTTCAACAAGGTCCGAGAAAAGACTCACCATGCAACGTTGAAATGTACCCGGAGCATTACACAAACCGAAGGGCATCCTTCGGTATGCATATGTTAGAAAGGGCATGTGAATGTTGTCTTGGATTGATCCTCCGGACGTATGGGAATTTGAAAGTATCCGGAATATCCGTCCAAGAAACAATAAAATTCCTTTCCCCCTAGCCTCTCTAGCATTTGGTCTAGAAAGGGTAGAGGAAAATGATCTTTGAAAGTCACGGCATTTAGGCGGCGATAATCGATGCAAACTCTCCACCCGGTTTGAATCCGGGTGGGAATTAAAGCTCCTTCTTTGCCCTCGATTACCGTCACACCACCATTTTTAGGTACACATTGAGTGGGACTTACCCATTGAGAATCACTAATGGGGTAGATGATTCCCATTTGGAGTAGCTTGATGATCTCTTCCTTCACCACCTCCATCATTGGTGGGTTTAATCTTCTTTGTGGTTGCCGAACCGGCTTTGCCTCCCCTTCCAAACGGATCTTGTGCATGCAAACGCTTGGGCTTATCCCTTTTAGATCCGCAATGCTCCACCCAAAAGCTTCCTTTTACTTGTGCAAAACATCCACCAATCTCCTTTCTTGATCACTCTCAAGTTGGTTTGAAATTATGAGGGGTAGAGTGTTGTTTGCCCCAAGAAAGACGTATTTCAAGTGGTCGGGGAGTGGTTTTAGATTGGGGGTGGGTGGCTTAATGATGGATGGAAGTGGTCTTTCAAGGGAGGCCTCTAGGGGAAGAAATTTGGATGGTTTGTCATAAGAATAGGAAGAAAAACACGATTTGGTTGAGCTGGGAATTGCACAGGCTGCGCATAGGGTCTGCGCAGGCTGCGCATTGGGAGTGCGCAGGCTGCGCAAGTGCTCGACATTTCCTCTTCAATTTCTTTCACTTCTTTTTCTTCCTTTGATTCTTCTAGTGGTTCTTCCTTTTCCAATGCCTCTATATTTTCCTGCACATCATGAGACAACAAAAACCGCAACCCTTCCTTCTCGACATTGTTAGTGAGGGCCACCTCAAGTGGGTCCCTTTGACTAAATTGGTAAACTCGATTTGCCAAATGTTCAATTTTATCAAGAAAGTAGCAACAACTCAAATCATCGGTCTTTTTCATCGTCTCATACACATTATATTTCAAAACTTTCCCTTCAAATTCCATGGTCAAAGTTCCATCATACATGTCAAGCTTGGTTTTGGAGGTTCTCATAAAAGGCCTCCCTAGCAAGAGGGGTGTAGCCTTAGAGTCCGGTTCCATGTCCAAAATATAAAAATCGGCCGGAAATACGAACTTATCAACCTCTACCAACACATCTTCTACAAGACCTTTAGGGTGAATTGTGGAACGATCCGCCAATTGGATCACAACATTGGTCCTAGACAAGGGAGGCAATTCTAAGGTCTCATAAATGGAATAAGGCATGACATTAATAGAGGACCCCGAGTCTAGCATAGCTCTAGCAAAAGCTTTGCCTCCAATTGAGCACGGTATAGTTAGCATGCCCGAATCATCGCACTTTTTGGGAAGGTTTTGTTTGAAAATTGCCGAGACATGCTTACTAACCGTGACTCTTTCAACTCCTTTCCTTGGCTTCCGTTTAGGGGTGCAAAGTTCTTTGAGGAACTTTGCATACCTAGGAACAGTGTTAATGATAGTAAAAAGAGGGATGTTGACCTCACATTTCCTAAAAGTCTCATAAAGATCGGTGTCTTTATCAAACTTCTTGGGATTTGTGAGGGCACTAGGAAATGGTACCTCCGGTTCATACTCTTGTTCAATCTCTTTGAGTTGATCCTTTGTGTTGGTGCTTCCTTCCTTTCCTTTGTCAATGCTCCAAGGACTCTTTTCTTTTTCCTCATTACCTTTTGAAGATGATCCTTTCTCTTGTTCAACCACAAGCTCTTCTTCAATTTGCTCTTCAATGTCAATAACCCTTTCTTGTGACTTGCCCCTTCTCTTCTTCTTGGGAGGGGATTCTAAAGTTCTCCCCTTCCTCAATGTCATAGCACTAGCATTCTCTCTAGGAGGAAATGTAGTGGAGGGAATAGAAGTTGAGGTCCTTTGATTTTTCTTGGCAAGTTCTTGGGCAATTTGGCCAAGTTGGACTTCAAGGTTGGCAACCTTGGCATCACTAACATTCTTGTCGGCATCAATCTTGTCAAGCCTCTTGTTCGTTTTGACTTGCTCTTGCAAAATGTTCTTAAGCAAGTCTTGAACACTTGGTTCTTTTTTAGAATTGTTGTTGTTACCTTGATTGCCAAATTGGGATGATTGACCTTGGTTTTGATTTCTACCTTGGTTGTTGAAATTCCCATGCCTATTTCCTTCTTGATTGAAATTCCCATTCCTATTTCCTTGAGAATTTGAACCTTGACCTTGTCGGGAATTTTGGTCCCTCAAGTGGTTGAATTGACCATTCACAAAGCTCTTTGAGGTGTCACCACCCCAACCAAGTCTAGGATTGTCTCTACTCCCAACATTGTAATTGTTGCCACTAGGGTCATAATTGTAGTATCCTCCCCCTTGAGGATTCCTAGCATTGTAATTCCCATACCCCATTGCACTTACATTCTCATCCAATTCCTTCTTCAATCATGATGGGGCAATTTTCCTTCAAGTGAGAACCTTGACAATAGTTGCATTCCACTTGATTTCCCCTTCCCCCATCCTTGTTTGGATTGTTCACTATCATATTCTTCACTAAGTGAGTCAAATCATTCACACTTTGCTCAAGGTTTTGAGTAGATGAGGAAGAGGTTCCCATGGAAGAAGTATTCCTTGTTCCTTTTTGAGTTCTTCCATAATTCCTCGTAGTAGAGGCAAGTCTCTCAATGATTTCCTTGGCATCCACTATGGAAAAATTTTCCAACCCTCCTCTAGTAGCGGAATTGACCATTCTTTGATCATCTTGACCTAGCCCTTCATAGAAGTTCACAAGAAGATCATCATCGCTCAATCCGTGGTATGGGCATTGAGCTACCAACTTTTTAAACCTCTCCCAATACTCATACATGGTTTCACCATTGAGGTCTTGTTCTATGGTAGTAATGGCCTTCTTAGCACAGTTGTGGCGGGCATCGGGGTAGTACTTCTCAAGAAAAGCCGCCTTCATTTCCTTCCAAATTCTTATAGATCCCGGATCAAGATAAAAGAGCCAATCTTTGGCCGAATCCAACAAAGAAAATGGGAAAGCCCGTAGTTTGAATTGATCCTCTGTCACCCCATTCGGAATAGCACCTTCATACATCATGTGAAATTCCGAAAGGTGACGGTTTGGGTCATTCCCTGCATGACCATGGAACTTAGGCAAGTTATGGATAAAGAAGCCTTTTAGTTCGAAATTTTCATTGGCTCCTAGAGGGGGGTAGGTGATACACAAGGGTTGCTCATCATAATTCCTTGCTCGTATCTCCCGGATGGTTCTCGTGTCATTCGCCATAGGGGGATACTCTACTTCAATCGGATTTACTTCAATAGGTTCTTCTAAAGGTGCTTCTAAAGGTGCTTCTTCTACTCTATGTTCTCTTTGTGCTCTTTGGTACCAAGGATTAGTAAATAACCACGAATATGCTCCAAAAGCGTCCTCTTCCACGGGGGTTGATTCACCGTGTTGTGGAGAACTAAACATAAACCTTCGCACTACACACACAAGTTAGAACTTCCACTTACTTATCCAAAACAAAGAGAAGAGAAATAACTAACATGCAATTTAACAATCAAGCCTTTAGCTATGTTGCCCTTCCCCGGCAACGGCGCCAAAATTTGGTAGGGTGAAAACTAGGTGTCGTAAAATACTAGAATTAACCTACCAAATTAACAATTTATAAGCCAAACTATACTCTAGACTACTCTAAATGATAAAGTAATATAGTGCAAGTAAGGGTCGGTCCCAAGAGAAGGTCTTTTAAGCTAAATACTTGAATTGTAAACTATTGACTAATAAAGACAAGATTATAAACAAACAATGGTTATTCACAATGGCAAACAATAGAGAGACATGAAAAGGGGGGGTTTTGAGTTGATTGGTAACATGGAACAAGGTAAAGTTTGCAAACTTAGTCTCACAAGCAATATAACAAACACTTGGTGAGTAAGATGATTCAATAATTAAGAGAACTTGGTGCAATTCTTCCTTTGTAACCAACAATAGTAAAGTTTAACTCTTTAATAATTCTCCTCCTAATTTCTACCCAATACTTTCAAGTCAAGATAATAACATGCACAAATTAAACCATCTATGCATGTCCTCCAAGTTTAATCAACAAATCATTAAACCATGAGTGCAAATCAAACATGATCATTAAGAGTTGTGCCAAGACAAGAAGCTAAGATCAATTCTCACAAGATTAAACCATACAAATGAGAAAAGACATGAAATTTCCTACTTATTGCATGAATCCTTTAAACCAAATCAACATACAACAAGCTTGCTCCAAACAATCCTAGATAGATTAAACCATTTCTCCAGAATTTGCAATAGTTGGGTAAATAAGATGCAAGAGTGATCAATTCATACATTCATATACTCAACATAAGAATTTAAGAACAAAGAAAAGATCATTAGATAAATAAGAGGAGATTAAAAGAGTCTTACAATACCAAAGTTGGAGACTTTGGATGAATTACACCAAGAAGGGAAGGATTTAGCCTTCCATAGTCTTCAAAATCCAAAGAAATAAAGAAACATTACAACTTTCAATGGAAATTGTCTTCTAAATTATTACAAGATTAGAACCCTAAAATGAGATTAGATGAGATGAAAGGATGGTAGGTGACTGTCTTAGGTCTTCAAACTCTCGGGTATTTATAGGGCTTCACGAAAACCTAGAAAGATTTCCACTTAAGAAGCCCAAAAAGAAGATTAGAAAACCCGCATAGCAGAAGTGCGCAGTGCTGCAAGCAATGTTTTTGTTCTTACTGCGCAATAGTGCGCACTGCGCAAGACTGTTTGCGCAAGCCGCGCACTGTGCTCGCATTTTTGGACTTCTATTTTCCACGAGCTAGACCTCTTCAATTGCCTTCATTTCTTCTAGTCTTCATTCCTACTTCTCCCAACTGGTTTTCGGGTTACAAGTGATCCTCGTGTGCCTTGTCTTGACCTTTGAAAGGTGTCTATTGCCGCTCGGGTTCCATGCATTAAGGATTGAGTGCCCAACCGAGTTAAAGTGCACAAGTTACCATCACATAACCAATTGCCAAATGTTAGGAAAAGTGTACCAAAAGACTCATATTAAAAGACACGAGGGTGATAAAATCACCCTCTTAGACCGACATAATACATTACTATCACTATGTCAGCAAGACATGGTTGCTAACTTGCTATAGATAAAAAAAATCTTTATAGTATACGTATTTAAGTACACAAAATCTCATTGAAGACGGCGATATCCGTCACAAGCTTATGACGGATACCATTTCCTCTTACAAAATATCCATGAGAGGTGAGTGGGGAAGCACATGGGGGATGCCCCCCACCAAATTACTAAATGATCAAATTGAGTGTAAATGATAAATTCCATTTATAAATTTATTCTTAAAATAGAAAGGACAATAATTGACTGAAACACCATAAAATGAAAAAAGACAACAAATGATCGAGAGAGAAGTAGTATTTTTTTTAACAGTCCGTCTTGCTTCAGACCGCCTTATTTTAGACCGTAATAAGACTCTCATAAGTGAGAAGCACATGGGTGGTGGGACACCCTCATGTGCTTTCCCACTCACACCCTAAATGAGTTTTTTGTGAGAGGAAATGATATCCATCTGACCATTTCAGACGGATATGACGGTCCGAAATAAGAATTTGTGTTTTTTTTAAAGTAGAGTAGTACATTAGAAGATTGTGTAAAGCATTTATTTATGACTGTTTACTGGATTTAAGGAGATCTGCATCATACAACTTGAAGATTTAATTATTTATTGAAGCCATACCTTTTTTTCTGTTTAGGTTGCGTTGTGTTGCTGTGATAGGGCTTATAGGGTAGTGAATGTGAATTTTCTATGATTGTTTAATTGATATGTTGTATAATCCAATTTGTTATTTATCTACTGACATTGAAATCGGGTTTATTGAGATTTAGTGTGTATAATCCCATAACTCCCTTCTGAATTTTCTATAGCGTTATAGGATGGCGGATATAAATTGATACATACGATGCCGTATTTAAGCTACGAACATATTTAGCGAGTTAGTGTATGTCCTGGAAAGCAATAATGTGTACGCTTATAGATAATGAAGTATATGTGAAGTTACGAAAATGAATTATTATAGATGAGTAACAAAATCATGCGGTAATAAACGTGCAAAACATTCCGCAAAAGTCCATATATAAAACCGTCACAGTTCAGAAGCACTAATACATTCCTTAATACAATTTAGCCAACCAAAGGCTCATATACTTATTTGAGCACATAGGTTGGCTGAGTAGCATGGTTGCATTAAAGGAGCAAGGCCAGGATATCGCAGATGCGAGTTACATTTTGCCTGGTAGAGTGGCTCCTGCAAAATTAGAAATACAATGCCTATGATATATGATTGCGGCTAAGACAAAAGGGATACTTAACTTGTATGAACTATGTTTAAGAGCTGATGTGGTACTTATATGATGCCCGCAAGCCTTAAGACCTCGTAAGAAACAATGTTTTTCACGGAGCATTGCAGCGGATTCTGGACTGTTGGTGCACAGACCACTGTTACTTTGCTTGATTCTCTAGCTCGGGAAAGAGCAACATACAACTGGCCATGAGAGAAACAAGGTCTTGGAAGGTAAATGGCAACTTGGTCTAATGTTTTCCCTTGGGACTTATTAATAGTCATTGCAAAACTTAGTTTCAAGGGGAACTGATTACATTGAAACTAGAACGGATAATTAGCAGAGCTTGATGGTTGCATTTTAATACGCGGTATAAATACATGCTCACCTCTGTGATGGCCATTGGTTATGACACATTCAATCAGATTTGGCATGAATCTTTTGCATATTAGCCTAGTTCCATTGCACAAACCTGAGGATGGAAGAAGATTTCTGAGCAGAATGACTGGACAATTTTGTTTTAGAATTAGTTCAGAAGGACTCATGCCCCCCGGACAAAGTGTGTTTAGAAATTCAGTAGGTAGATGTTGCAGTTATCAGTGAGCATTGAGTCATATCCTTTATATGTAACAGCTGGCCCTGGGAATCTTTCTATTAGAAGTGTGTTAAAAACATCAACGTCTTCATTTATGGGCGTTAGTATTGATCGGTGGATAAATATATCAACTCCCAAAGCTTTGACATCAGCCTCTGGATAAGCTGCATCGGCAACTGCTTTAATTAGATCGGCCTCTTTCCCATTTGTATGTTGCACAATTCCAAATGGTAAATCAACTAATGCAGTTTCTTCAGTTTGTAGTTCACCATTTCCTAGAGCCAAGAGGTATCTGGAGAATTCCGGGTCAGTTTTGGCCCGTACATTTACAGTTAGCCGAAACTTTGTGAGTTGAGGCCAGATTGCAGAGGCTACCATGCTAGATCTGACAACTCCGCGCAAGGATTTATGTTGTACTACTGGGAGTACCTGATGGAAGTCCCCTCCAAACACAATTAACTTACAACCAAAATTACATTGCTGTCACACAAATCTCGTAACAACTGGTCAAGTGCTTCGACAGTCTCCTTCCTTTCCATTGAAGCCTCATCCCATATAATGAAGCTGGTTGCTCGTATTAAAGCGGCTTGGATTCCTTGTTTTGGCACATTGCAAGTCAGGGAAATATCTAAATCGAGTGGAAGTTTAAACCTTGAATGGGTGGTCCTTCCCGATGGTATGTTTGCTGCAGCGATCCCTGATGATGTTGTAGGCAAAACAATCTTTCCAAGTAGCCGGACTTAAGCATACAAGGCGTTGTAAAGGTATGTTTTACCGGTGCCACCAGGCCCGTCCACAAAAAAAGCTCCAGGTTTGTTTGCTGTTACATGTTCCATTATGACGTCGAAAACATGTTGTTGATCTGAGTTTAATGATGTACGACATAACATACAGTCCTCAGGTATAGGTGCGTTAAGTGTGTCAGTTATATCGCGTGTCCGTTGACGTACAGAATCTTGAGGTTCGCTTAAATGTCCCAAGCCAAATGATCTAAGAGATTTTCCCATTTCTTCCAAATGTTGTTCCACCTTTCGGACTGTAAGGACTCGTATAATATAGGTATCACATGTGTATTCTCTTGAGTAATCTTCAGAAAGTGAAGGGTAGTACTTATCCCACAAGCTGGCTGGGTCTTTTGGCTGGCAGAAGATGAGAACAGTTGCAAATAAGTGACGGAGAGCAGCAGGCATTTGCACAGTTATTGCTTCACTGAGGCACAAATCCACCATGTTATCTTGCTCCACTAACTGAAGTTTTATCGCAGCTTCTTGATATGTTGAACAAATTTGGCCGTTGACTGTTCGAAGATCGTCAAAAGACTTGGGTGCTTTGACATGAGCAAGTAGCAACCTCAGGAAATATCGTTCTCCTTCTGACGGGGATACGAATACAAGCCTGCCAATTACAAACAGCTTGTTTTTTCTCTTGAACCATGTCCTTTGCGTCGTATCCCATCGGTAGGGCAGAGTACGGATCGGGTATTTGATCCAAAGTGCTAGTTCGGATCGAATATCCATATTAAAAATCCTGAAGTTAGATATCCAATATCCAAACCAAATGTTTCGGATATCCAATGTTCGGGTATCCAAAATAATCGGATCGGATGCGGATATCCATCGGATATCCATACTTTAGAATTTACTTTAAAATTAAGTTTGAAACACGATTATATTCATAGTCTTACATGATGATTTTCTTTAGTATTCTTATTCCAATGTTCTCGACATAAAATTTAAGTACCACCTAGATATTTCTCTAATATTTTAAACATTAATTAAGTTGTTGTATCAAATAAAATTTTATTTTCTCGAAATTATACTAGAAAACTATAATTTCGGATCGGATCGGATATCCAAATGTTTTAATTCTAATATCCATATCCAAACCAAAACCAAAGATTTCGGATCAGATATCCAAACCAAACTTAACTTTCGGATCAGATATCCAGACATTCGGATCAAATTCGGATCGGATATCGGATCAGTTTGGATAATCGGAGTTTTTGCTCTGCCCTACCCATCGGTAGTGCTCGGTGAAGTTGGGACACAGATATTTTCCGATGGGCTCATCACCGGGCTTAGTAGCAGCACTATTAAGCCTGAAGAATTCAGTCAATGGTGTTCTTACTTGCTTCTCGTTTGAAACTACACGAGACAAATTTTCATGAGGCCTGAGCTGGATTGATTGCATATATGGAAGATGGACTGGTAGTGCCATAACTAGTGGGTGTATCTCAAACAGATCGAACCCATAGATGCACCAAACTGCCTCTACCGGAGATACCCAACGGCCAGATTGGTACTGTTCGATTTCATCGACCACCTGTACCTCGCCCTCTGCCGCTACATTAAATGATATCTTGTCCTGCCCTTTATAAACGTACTTATACAAATACTTGACTGCTTGTATGGTAGAGCACACTTCTACATTTAGGTGGCAGTCGAACAGATCAAGAAGATATGGATTATATGGAATAACCCACTGATTGTTTAGGTTATGGCCTCTTATCTTAGCGCTTTCTCCTGTGTCACGCCGCATGTAGATTGGATATCCATCATCACTATTTGTGGTGTCAGCTGCAAATGGCTTCGGGTACGCATACTTGCACTGACCTTCCGTCTTTTTGTGTTTCATGCATTGACGGTTGGGATCTAGGCGGCCGCATGGGCCGTGCATCATATGTTTCAGCATAGCTGTGCGGAGGCTTTCATTCGTCACTGGAGGAATCTCAGCACTTACAAACTTGTCAAAATCTTCTGGACAATTCATTTACTGCCAGGCTTCATTATTAGTAGAAGATGTGCGTGAGGAAGGCCTCTTTTCTGGAATTTTACTACATATACATATGCAGCAACTTCCCCAAAGATTTTATCCTCAACAATTCTTTTCTTCAAAGCCATTAGTTTAGCTCGGAACACCCTAGCAACTATATCTGGTCGGTTCTGAGCTTCTTCTCCATGAGCAGGTTCATTTTTAATTTCTGGCCAGTTTGCATTGCAAGTTATTGTTACAAAGAAATCTGGCTTCCCATAGCGTTGCACAAGAGACATTGCATTTAGATACCTTCTTTTCATATCTCTAGGGTTACTCGCAGAAATGTGGCCCACAAAGCACTAAGAGCCGGATACTGATGGCCCACCATGAAGCGCATGATACGGAGCGAGTTAACCAGGGCGGTTTCGCATTTAGATACCTTCTTTTCATATCTCTAGGGTTACTCTTCTTCCGACATTAGCTGCGCACTGCTCACCAGCGTCGATTGTATCAAGTATTCCATGATACAATTCAGCTCTTATAGTATCTTGATTGTGTCGGAAGAAGTCTAAGCGAGTATTTTCTAACTTTACGTACATGTCTACAACATATTGTTGCAAACATCTGCCTGCCCTGAGAAGCATGTTCCCTGGCCTATTCTGCAATTTGTAGG
This sequence comes from Silene latifolia, assembly GCF_048544455.1. Classification (NCBI taxonomy): domain Eukaryota; kingdom Viridiplantae; phylum Streptophyta; class Magnoliopsida; order Caryophyllales; family Caryophyllaceae; genus Silene; species Silene latifolia. The sequence continues at coordinate 13,275,685 of NC_133538.1, read as the reverse complement.
AGTAATACTCTCGGCAAGACACATTCTTGTCGTCTGAAGACGGTTGTTGTGAGCTCCCTGCATTAAAGAATTGTGACTAAATGAGCCCAGTAATAATTAAAATATCCTCACTACTATGACTCTATATGTTACTGAAAATAAGAAGGGGTTATATCAGGTTGGTTAATTCAAGGATATCTAGCACCATATATAAGAAGAGGAAATAACTCTGAGAGTACCTTTGTTCAGGAAAAGAGGGTAACGGTCAAAGGAAAATGGGTTTGACAACAGGAGAACAAAAGGATGAATTTTAAAAAGTGGATTACCGGAATATTATAAGGTGTAATGAGTGCTATGATTACGGAATTGAAGAGTAATATCATTGATATTGTAAGTTTTAGTACTGATGGTATTCAAGGACCTATGGATACTTCTCACTTTGTGTATTTTTTTTTTGATGAAGAAATCAGTTTGGAGTTCTTTAGTTTTATCTATAAATGTGAAAATTTAGTGTGGACTACATACAATCTTCATCAAATCTAAGCAAAGGTGGGGATTATTTAATGTGTGTCTTAATATGGGTGTGTGCATTAATCTATAGTAGATGCTATGTAGGAAATGTTATAACATAATAGAGATATGTAAAGAATCATACGTTGTGCTTCTGCATCTAACAGACTTGTAGCACTTGTGAAACTGGACGGGGGAGCAACATTGTCACGGGTGTTTGCTGATGCGTTAGGCTGAACAACGTGTTTCTTCAGTCCTTGGTGCCAACCACACTCTTCATTTGGGAAAAGAAGAGGGTACTGAAGTAGGTCGTAACAGTCGTAGAAGTGCATTATTCAATGTGAAGCATGTGTTCGTCCAGTCACTAAGATGTGTGGACCATTGGTCTCGCCTAATGTCGAATCTTCAGACCAAAGCGACTTCATCAGAAGTAGGAGCGTTACTGACGCGCTGGTCCCTCTTAGGATTCTTGCTTATATGTATTTGTGTATCTTCATTGACATCTATTTCTTGTAATGACCGGAAGAAACATGCGTATGGGTTTGCCTGTGTTATACCCATTAGTATGTCTATAACATCCTTATTAAGATCTTTGAAACACCCAGAACGGTTAGCAGCTTCATGTTGCCCATCGTAAAAGTAAAGCTGAAGGTATTTTGGGCCACCGTCATTTGGTACGAGATCTGGAATATTGTGGTAAATCTGACCATGTAGCTTAAAAACATAGATTCCTTATTGCGTCTGCTAATCTGTGCGACCTCCGATTGAGCTGAATGCAAATAAGTTATTGTAGAGGCGTGCATACTTCCTGAAGTGGATTGAATCTGTATCTGAAGATGTGTACAATCTGGTCAGTTATGGAGGGTATGTGTATGATAGCAGCACTATTGTTCCATCTCTGCAACAGAATGTTCGAGTTTCATAAGCAAATCTTTTGGCAAGGCACTTTGCACACGCCTGAACAGTTGGAAGTTGGTGAGGTTGTCCAGGCACTGGTTGTCCGATCATAGCAGGAGGCAGGTCTAATATCGAGATGCAACACCATGGTGAGAGCTACTATACAAATTATGTATATAGGCTAACAGTTAGAGAACAAACATTTTGACACTTACAGCGTTGCCTCACCGCAGGGGATCTTCCGCGTGGTTTTTTTATTGCCCCTGCAACACTGCTCCCCAGCTTACGCCTGATATGAGTTGATTATATTACGTATTATCTATCATAATTCATAATACTACCTTAATATAAGATATGGAGCGGGACGTTACCTTGAAACACTCGCCTGAACTTGGCACTGCATTATGCATTTTCGTTTTGTTTTGTTAATAATAGGAGAATCTGTGTAGTACGGGAAATCATCCTCTGCACATAATGAATACACATTATGTATAAAGGTGCTGAATTAGTGAACTTGTAGTGATCACATAATTACGCGATAATTTAAGTACTGGGATGACACCAGATTGCACACGTACCCATTTAACTAATAGATGACGGGATATATATATATATATATATATATATATATATATATATATATATATATATATATATATTATTAAAGGAAGCTTTTTTCGAGCGATTATAGAGAGTACAACTATTGCGGAACTCCAACTTATAAAAATTACTAATATTTAATAATTTAAAAAATAAAATACCATGAAACCATAACAACTGTTTTGGTGAAAATTTACCAATTACGAATGTGTTTTTGTGAGTGATAGTGATTAATCTAATGCCAATTATATTTTAGATGCGACGATAAAGACAACGAAATAAAGACGAATGAAAAAGAATGACACGGAGAATTTTTGGTGACGCGGAAAACCCGGTGTGGGAACAACCGCGGGGGGAGTCGGAATCCCACCAATTTATGCACTATAATCGAGGTTTTGTAAGCAAATAAGGAAATACAAGTGTTATGTTGCAAGTAGGATATTGCCAAGTGTAGACAGGAATTTCGAGAAGTGTTGTGTTGTTCGTGCTGAAGTTCGGATGCCTCTTGAAGTTGTCCTCCTCTTGCTTTATATAGTCTTCAGGAATAGGGTTGAAGTTGGTGGACTTCCTCCTGCTTCTGCTCCTATAATCGTGGGTGGTTACCAAGAAGATAGGCAGTGGTTATTGGAAAAGGTCAAAGCCCAACTCTTTCCTCTCTTTCGTACGTGCATTTGTACTTTAGCCCAATTTGTGTTTGTTATTGTTTGATCCTGTGGTCCACAATGTGCCACCTCAGCTATCCTTCTCTCCCCCTTTCTACCATCCAATGCATTCCACGTGTCTACCCTCTTACTACTTTTTCCTGTCAACTTGATACCACGTTGGTATTGATAAATAGCATTTTTTATCCCTAACAATTGCCCCCAAATTTCCGTCTCAAATACTTTTTAGGCGGGAATTTCAGTTGCGACGCGGAGAACTGACGAAGCCTTAGCAATTATCTTGGTTTCTACAACTTCCCTCACTTAATTCTTCCCAAACGCCCATTAACTTCCCCACTTGCTCTCAAACTCTTCCTCTCACGCCACTCCCTCGGTATCCTCCCTCTTTTTATATTCCCCGACTCCCTTTATTATTACCTCTCACTTCCCATCACCATCAATCACTTTCCATCTTCTCCGCCGGTTGCTTTGTTTCATAGGTACTTCGTCTTCACCTTCACTTTCTTTTTATTTCTTTGCATACTATGTCACAATGATCGGCCTCTTCGACCTCGGCCTCGGATCCGGCAACGCCGTCCGACGCTTTCCTTTCCGGCGGCGTCCTCTCTGCCAAACATTCTTGTGACTCTGACTTCACCTCCGAGGACTTTGATCACATCAAGAAAACCTTTGGTTTTTCTGATGATGTGGTGTTCCACATTCCGATTCCCGGCCAGAAAGCTGATTCGGTGAGGGAAGGGTGGATTTGCTTGTATGAATACGCCTTTCGTCTGGGTCTGCGATTTCCTTTCCCTCCTTTGGTTCAAGAGTATCTGAACTTGAATCAGTTGGCTATTTGCCAAGTGGCTCCATATACTTGGCGGACCTTGCTTGCGATTGATGCTATGAATAATCATTTCGGTTATGAGATTGGTCTCCCGGACCTTGCACACTTGTTCTCGGTCAGGTCCCTTGCTCGGGGTCAAGTGACCATTCGGGTTCGAGACGGGGAGAAGAATTGCATCATCTTCCCTGTGAAGCCGGATGACAGCAAGTGGTTTTCCCGCTTTATTTTTGTGAAAATTGACACTCTTCCTGCTCCGACTGACTATATTGTCAGTGTCTGGCGATCAACAGATGGTACTTTGCATGCCCTTATTCCTGTGTATTTTTCTTTGATGCTCATATTTCCTTACTTGGTTTTTTGTGCAGGTTTGTGCCCCTTGCCTTTGTCTCCTGATAAAACCGCATCTCTTTCCAAGCTGTTCAGTCCACCTCCAGAAAATAGGACCTTTCCTAATCTGGTTCAAGATTCTGCTGCTGTGGTGAAGAAAACATTTCTTTGAAGAAAAAGACTCAATGTCGACTAGTATGTTGTTCTTCCCTTTTGACTTGGTTACATTTAGGATTTTTTATGTATCAGGTTCGACTTAGTTTTCATGTTGCTTCCAGTGTTCGCAAAATCTAGAATTTATTTGCAAGATGTTTTGGCTCAGAGAGTGAAAGAGCAGGTTACGGCTGTCCCCAAGCCTGCTGAGAAGAGAAAGTCTACTCCTGCCCCCGGTTCTGGACCTCGTCCCAAAAGGAGATCTGCTGCCGTGGACCGGGCTAAGGAGCAGGTCCCTATTGAAGCTACACCTCTGGCTGTGAGGCCTCCATTGCCTGGGCACGGATTGTCTGCTTCTGGAGATGCTTCGGTTTCCAAAGCTGTTCCTGGCTCGGCTCCAACTAGGCCTGCGTCTGGTGTGATTCCAACGCCTGAAACCATCCCTGCTTCTGGAGCTATTCCTGCTTCTGGGGCTGCTCCTGCTTCTGGAGCTATTCCTGCTTCTGGGGCCACTTCCGCTTCTAAAGCTGCTCCTGCTTCGGTGGGTACCTCTGCTTCTAAAGCTGCTCCTGCTTCTGGGGCTACTTCTGGCTCCAAATCTGCTCCTGGGGTTATTGTTTTTACACTTCCAGATAATTTCGGTAGGGCTAAGTCTACGAGTAGCTTGGACTTAATGAGCCAGATGCTTCTTCCAGCTCCTAGGTCTGCGTTGGATAGCAATCCTTTGCCTGACTTGGTGGATCGTGCTGCTGAGCATTCTTTCGAGGTAAACAATCATTGGCCGCTTTTTTTTTTTTTTTTTTTGACGCTTTGTTCTGGTCTACCAGTCCTTTCAGATGGCCCTGTACTTGCGGGAGAAGGTGCCTCTCCTGGTAGCAGAAAATGCGAAACTCCGGAAGCTGGCGAAGGAGGCCAATGAGGATAGGCTGAAAACTCAGGCTGATCTAAACAAGTCCCAGGATTTGCTGTTGGAGGAGGCCACTCAGAAGCAGAGTTTGCAGAGCAGTTTTTCTCTTGCTGAGGGGCGGATTTTCAGTCTTTGAGAAGAAAGTCAGCCGATCCGAGAAGGAGGCGGCTGATGCTAGGGAGAAGGCTGCTGATGCCGAAAGACGTGCTTCAGACGCTGAAAAGCGTATCTCAGAGGTGGAGAAACGTGCTTCAGATGCAGAGGCTCGTGTTGCCCAGGTTCAGGAGGAGAAGGTTTCTGAGGTGCAGGAGTTGAAGAGGACTCTGGTGGATGCTCTGTCTTATGCTGCTTTGGAAACGAAGATTGACTGTATAAAGGTGTTCCAGAGGGGAGGGCATTCTGCCTGGGACTTAGGAGCTGAAGAGGGGAGGCTTGCTGCTACTTTTCCTGATGGTTTGAATTTGGATGTATTAGCTGGCTTGGTGGAGCCTGGTACTGTTCCTGCTGATGATCCAGGCGCTGAGGAAGAGGTGAATTCTCCTGCTCCTGATGCTCAGGCAGCTGCTTCTGAAGCTGTGGAGCGTATTGACGTAGATTAGTATTTTTCTGCATCTGAAAGACTTATGCTGTGCTTAGTTAGTTTTTGGCCCTACGGGGCATGACATCTTTATTTTGAACAGTTTATGTACTTTTGGTCTGGCTCTGGTGCCAGGCATACTTTGCTTTGCGACTTTAGTATTTCCTACTGGTTATCTTTTTGTGTCGTACCGTTTCTGGTGCTTTGATTTGTGCATGCACGTCAGTTGTTTGGCCATCGCTGATAGATTGTTGGCTAAGGGGTCTAGTATGCCCACTCGTCCAGAGGAGCCAGGCTTGCGTGGGTGCTAATGCATCGCGGGAGGCTGGTGGTCCCGGTTGTATGTGCTTAGCCACGGACACACGCCTTCTGTAATGAATACAAGCTCTGCCAGATTAGTTTGCATTTTATTTCCTTGGCTTATTAGAAAAAATTAATTTACTCAAGGTGGTTTTATAATTTTAAAACTTTCCGGAATTAAAATATGAGCAAGTCTATTGGAACCAGAATTGTTGAATTCGAAAATAACATTTTTAGAGCCAGAAAACATTCAGAATCAGGAGATATCCAGACCCAGAGAAATATATAAAAAATAGAAAAATATTTTAGAAGCAGGAAAATATCTTTTAGTACCAGAAGAATTTTTGGAGGCATAAAAGTATTCAGAGAGAAAAATATTCAGAGCCAGGAAATATGTAAGGCAATATCCATAACCTGGCTGGGCTGCGTCTGGTAGGCTGAGTACCTGGTTGTTGACCCTGCTGGTGACTTTAAATAAAATATTTTTTCAAGTGGGTGATATTCCAGGATCTGGGAACCATTTGCCCTTCCATAGTCATGAGTCGGTAGGCTCCATTTCCAACTGTGCTTTCTACTTGGTATGGCCCCTCCCAATTGTAGGCAAATTTCCCTGCTTGCTGGTTCTTGGTATTCTGGAAGACTTTCCTTAGGACCAGATCTCCCACCTGCAGGGTTCTTACTTTTACGTTCTTGTTGTAGCTTTTAGCCACATCTGTCGCTGTCGCAGGAGGAAGCCATCCCGATCCGGGCGGTTCTCGAGTTCATCTATCGTGTCCAGCGCTTGTCATTTCCACCTGGTTCCGCTCTTCGTGATGCATCCATATCTGTGGGTTGGGACCCCGACTTGAGATGGGATGACCTTCGCTCGAACACCGGTGAAGGGGTTTGCCCCGTTGCAACCTTTGGTGTGGTTCTCACACCCGAGAGAACCGAGAGGTAGCTCTTCCGCCCATTTGCCCCCAATCTCCTCTAGTTTCTTTTTCAAGTTTTCAATGATAATCTTATTCTTTGGATTGACTTGTCCGTTGATTTGGGGTTTCTGGGAGTAGATTTCGCAACGAGATGTTCCACCTAGCACAAAAAGCTTCCGTCTTATTTCCAATGAATTGGAACCCATTGTCACATATAATTTCAGATGGAATGCCAAACCTGCATATGATATTGCGTTTAATGAAAGATATCACCTGGGTTTCTGTAACTCGGGAGGATGATTTCGCTTCTATCCATTTGGAAAAGTAATCCGTCATGGCGAGCATTTAGACTTTGTTTCGGTGCTCGGGTAATGGTCCCACGATATCCATCCCCATTTCATGAAAGGCCATGGTGAGATAACCTGGTGCGAGGCTCTGGGTGGTGGCGACATGAGCGTGTCTCTGCAAGCGTCGCATTTTTTTGCGAATTCCATGGCATCTTTGCGCATTGTGGGCCAGAAGTATCCCTGCCTCAGTGTCTTGTTGGACAGGCTCCTGCCCCCTGCATGGTTTCCACATTCTCCACTGTGGATAGCATGCAAAACAGTCTGAGACTCTTCCCGATCCAGGCATCTGAGGTAGGGTCCAGCGTGGGATTTCCTGAAAAGAACATTATCGATTAGTAGGAATCTGGATGCTTTCATTTTAAAGCCCCTTACCTCCTTTTTATCTCTTTGGTAGGATGTCATTCTCGCAACCGGGGATCTAGGTAGGGCTTCCTCCAGTCTGGGGTACTTTCTTCACTGCTGGTGCTGCACACTTTTTCTGCTTCCTGCTGAGACTTTAGTGTTGCTGGCTCCAGCACGTGGACAATTGGTATCGTGGAAATGGTTCCTGCCTTGAAGGTTGCCCCCAGTGTGGCTAGTGCGTCTGCTTCGTGCATTCTCGCTCCCGGGGATTTGCTTGATGTTGAATGTGACAAATTTGACTTTGACTCTTTTGCTACATCTAAATAGGCCATCATCCTCGGGGTCCCCTGGCTTCATAGCAATCATTTACATGGTTAACTATAAGCTTAGAATCGCCGCAAACCCGAAGGTGTTTGATTTTCGAGATCCGAGCGCCTTCGGACCCAGGATTAGTGCCTCATATTTCGCTTCGTTGTTTGTGGCTTTGAATTCACATCGTACGGCCTGGACTATGAGGTCTCCCTGGGGAGATTTGAGGACCAGCCCTACTCCTGCTCCTTTGGCGTTTGAGGCTCCGTCCACATGTAACTCCCATACTTGTTCTCCTTTGTCTTCTTCCAGATTCAGGATGTCCTGTTCGGCTTGGGTCCTGGAGTCTTTGGGGCGAAGTCAGACACAAAGTCTGCCAGAGCCTGAGACTTTATGGCCGTACGGGGTTCAAACTTCAAATCGTACCCGCTCAAGTGCACGGACCATTTGGCCATTCGTCCTGACAATTCTGGTTTTCTCATGATAGTTTTAAGAGGATAATTAGTTATCACAGAAATTGTATGAGATTCAAAGTAGGGACGCAGATTTATAGGATGCAAAGAACAAGTGCAAGGACAAGTTTTTCTAGTGATGTGTACCTGGTTTCGCCGAAAGCGAGACTTATCGATGTAGTATACCGGATCTTTGTGATCCTTCCCGCTCTCTCACTCACTAGCACGCACCGACCGCCGCTTCGTGATCGAGATATAGGAAAAGTGGCTCTCCGGCTCGGTTTCGACGGGAGAGGTGGGGTCTTTGAGATAGCGCTTCGACTCCGAAATGCTTTCTCGTGGTCGTCCGTCCATTCAAATCTTTGGCTTTTTTTGAGTATATCATAGAATAGCTCGCATCTGTCCGAGGATCGGATATGAACTGTTTAAGGCCGCCACTCTTCCATCGGCGCCGGACGCCTTTTGGTTTTGCGGTGATTCAGTGAGAATTGCTCTTATTTGTTCGGTGCTGGCCTCTATTCCCCTCTGGGTCACCATGTACCCTAGGAACTTTCCACTGGATACTCCGAAGGTACACTTCGTAGGATTCAGCTTCATTTGATATTTCCTGAGGGTATTGAAAGTTTCTACCAGGTGCTGGTGGTGTTGTGAAGCCTGCTTTGATTTGACGACCATATCGTCTATGTATACTTCCATAGTTTGGCCTATTTGTTCTTTAAACATCATGTTCACCAGCCTCTGATAGGTAGATCCTGCATTTTTCAGTCCAAAAGGCATGACGTTATAACAAAGAGATACCTCTCTCGGATCTCGAATCTTTGTCTTTTCCTGGTCACCGGGTGCATCTTTATCTGGTTATATCCGCTCCAGGCATCTAGGAATGTCAGCATCTCGTGGCCTGCAGTGGCATCTACCATGGCGTCTATGTGTGGTAGAGGGAATGGATCTTTTGGGCAAGCTTTGTTTAAATCCGTGAAATCGACACAGACCCTCCACTTGCCGTTCTTCTTTGGGACCACTACCACATTAGACAACCACTCTGGGTACTTTACTTCGCGAATCTTTCCTGCAGCAAGCAGGTTATCTACTTCTTGATTTATGACTTGATTTCTTTCAGAAGCAAACTTTCTTCTTTTCTGCTGCACAGGTTTATAGCTTGGATCTACACTTAGCTTGTGAGTTATCACGCTTGGATCTATCCCTATCATATCATCATGTGACCAAGCAAAGCAATCTATGTTAGTTCTCAACAACCGAACGAGTTCTTCACGAATCTTACCTCTACACTCAGATCCAATGAGAACAGTTCGTTCTGGATGCAGCGAGTCCAGGATTACTTCGTCTAGTTCTGCCTGCTGAGGCTCAATGTACTCGTCTTGGATGCGCTGGCTCTGTAATTGCTATGCGGGCGATCCTGTTGTTGGCTTCAGAGCCACTTTGTAACAATCCTTAGCTTCTTCCTGGTCCCCACGTATTTCTTGCACCCCCCAAGGTGTTGAAAACTTTCGGCACTGGTGGTACGTTGAGGGAATTGCTTTCATCTCGTGGATCCAGGGCCTGCCAAGGATTACATTGTAAGTAGAGGGCCCATCAATAACCAAATACCTTACCTGTCTGTTTACACCTCCGGCGTAGGTTGGGATGATGATTTCTCCCAGGGAGTGCTTTGTTTCGCCGCTGAAACCGACTAAGGGAATTGCCTTCTTTGCTAGATCTTTCTCGGTGAATCCCATTCCTTTGAGTGTTTCCATCATGATCAAGTTGACGGAGCTTCCGGTATCCACCAGGATCTTTTTCACCTTACAATTTCCTATGGGGAGCGTGATGATTAGAGCGTCGTGGTGCTGTTCGGGAGTAGATCCTGCGTCTGTTTCGTCGAAGGTGACTGACGGCAGATTCTGGTGGTTAACTCTGCAGGAGCTTTCTGGTCTGTCTCCCTTAGTCCTGGTTGCATGCCTCTTAGCCGCTGAGTAGGTTAGCCCACACAGCTCCGATCCACCTGTAATGACATTCACAGTTCTAGAGCAATGAGGAGGAGGGGAGGGCAGAACCTGATCCGCTGAATTTACTCTGGTCGTGTTTTTGGGTAGGAGATGATCCAAGTTTCCTTGGTCATAGTGAAATTTGACTTCCTTTCTGAGGGAGTGACATTCATCGGTGTTGTGAGTGTTCTTCTTAGTGGAACTCACACTTTTGCTGTGTGTCTCGCTTTGGGGTTTCCTTCTGGAAGTTTTGGCCATCTGACTCTGCGTCCCAGCTCCTTCAAGGCTTTGAATAGTCCTGCAAGATTGGTAGTGAAGCCATACTCACTTACCTTCGGAGGCAGATCTGCTTCGGATTTTCCTTCTGCATTTCCAGAAACTTTATTCACGCTCCTGCTGTAGGGTTTGGATCTTTCGCTCTTCTTCTCTACCGGAGCCTTTCTGGATACTGGATCTGAATCATAAGTGCCTCTTACTGGTGCAGGGTCTTCTTCTAGCCTCATGACAGCAATCGCCTTCGATTGCACCTCCTCAAAGGTAGTGCATGGATGCATGGTTAGTTCCTTGTATAGCTGTGAATCCTGGTGCAGTCCTCGGCGGAAGGCTTGTATAGCGGTTGCTATATCACACCTCGGAATTGACACCTTCTCTTTGTTGAACCGGTTTAAGTAATCACGGGTGGACTCCTCAAATCCTTGCACTAGCCGGTAGAGATCGTTGTCCGCTTCTACGGCTTTCTCTGGCTGGCGAACCGCGATTGAAGGCATTGACTAGGTCGGCGAAAGTGGATATGCTCTTGTTCGGTAAGCCGACGAACCATCAGGTCGCTCCCGACAGTGTTGATCCGAAACCTTTGCACATGCAAACTTCCTTTAGAGATCCAGTTGCGGTTATCACCATCATTTTCTGCTTGTAGTGGTTGATATGGTCAAGTGGATCTGTGGTCCCGTCATAGAGCGTCATAGCTGGCGGCACACATCCTTTAGGAACACCAATTAGAGCTATATCATCCACAAAAGGTGAGTCTGCGTAGCTATCTTTGGCCGCTTTCTCCAGTGGACGGGCTACGCCTGGTATCCTATACATTAGCTCCCTCGGCTCCCGGTATTCTTTGCTCAGTGAATTACCCGCTCCCGCAAGAGGGTTAGAAACAAAGGGAAGGAACCGGCAGGTGTACCTCCTAGCCGGGTGCTCAAAGTTGGCACGATCTTTGGATGACGGTTCTTGGTGTTGTGCGATTATGGATCCAGGCTGCCATCCTGGTGTCTGCTGTAATCCTCCGATCCAGGCTCCACTGGTGAACTGGCTGCAGGATGGAATTGCTGTGTTGGAGACAGGTCCAGATTGCCATCCTGGTGTCTGGTGTGCGGGGGTACCTGAAAAGGGTGGAAGGTCAGATCCAGAAGGGGTGCTAAATAAAGCGTTACCTGTTGTCTGATGCAGACTGGGTGGGTTATCAAATGACAGACATCCCAATCCTCTTGGCTCGATTGGTTCGCTGGGTGCTACTCCTGCAAGATCCAGCCTAGTAACTAGTTCTGACGGGATTGGTCGACCCAGTCCTCCACCGCTGGTTCTGGCTAGAGCCTCTGGTGCTGATGCTGGTTTGGACTGGACTGCCGTCACGATTTGAGCCATCATATTCTGGTTGTCTTTCCTCAGACCTTCAACAGCCCGACGCAGGATGTCCATCCCCTGAATCATCACCGCATCGGATCGAGTCGGGGACCCTCGCTTCGGAGAACTTCGCGCGCCGAGCTTTCTGGGTCGGGCTCTGGATCTTGCTTCGCCTCCTCTCTTTGGGCTTTCCCCCTTTGGACTTTGACTGACTGGATGCACCTGTTGCCTTTGGGATCTGCGGTGGTTTCTGAGGCTGGGGCATGGCTCTGGTCGACATGCTGGCAGGGATCATTTGGCTGGATGCCGGGGATGCACTGACTGGTCCTGCAGATGCGAAGTAATTCTGCTTGCGGAAGATAGGTGGCATACTGGTCGCTGGAAGGATTCTGGCTGGTTCCAGACATTGTGATGGCTGGTTCGGTTTTGCGGGGCTTGGCTATAGAAAATGATCACTATGCCCCACGGTGGGCGCCAAACTGTTTTGGTGAAAATTTACCGATTACAAATGTGTTTTTGTGAGTGAAAGTGATTAATCTAATGCCAATTATATTTTAGATGCGACGATAAAGACAACGAAATAAAGACGAATGAAAAAGAATGACACGGAGAATTTTTGGTGACGCGGAAAACCCGGTGTGGGAACAACCGCGGGGGGAGTCGGAATCCCACCAATTTATGCACTATAATCGAGGTTTTGTAAGCAAATAAGGAAATACAAGTATTATGTTGCAAGTAGGATATTGCCAAGTGTAGACAGGAATTTCGAGAAGTGTTGTGTTGTTCGTGCTGAAGTTCGGATGCCTCTTGAAGTTGTCCTCCTCTTGCTTTATATAGTCTTCAGGAATAGGGTTGAAATTGGTGGACTTCCTCCTGCTTCTGCTCCTATAATCGTGGGTGGTTACCAAGAAGATAGGCAGTGGTTATTGGAAAAGGTCAAAGCCCAACTCTTTCCTCTCTTTCGTACGTGCATTTGTACTTTAGCCCAATTTGTGTTTGTTATTGTTTGATCCTGTGGTCCACAATGTGCCACCTCAGCTATCCTTCTCTCCCCCTTTCTACCATCCAATGCGTTCCACGTGTCTACCCTCTTACTACTTTTTCCTGTCAACTTGATGCCACGTTGGTATTGATAAATAGCATTTTTTATCCCTAACAACAACCTTTCCTACGTAGTAACGTATCAATGAGATTTTATCATAAAAAAAATAAACATAGATAAGATTATGGGTGTTAGAGTTTGGCGAGGATGAAAACATAGCAATGTCTTGGAGTATATAAGACGTCTCTTACCTTCTTCTCTTTTCACGGTTATGCACTTGCATCATCTCCATGTTTTACTTTATTTGTAAACATTATTTCTTTGTTCTTTGATTGTTTTACAATGTCATCAATATTAGATCATCAATATTAGATGAATATACTTTATTAATTTTGACTTATCTTGCATGTTTAGGTTGATTGAAGTTTGTAAGATGGTAGATTTTGATGATTTCGTACATGGCGTCGGTGTCAAGTGTCAAAGACACTAAAGGTTCAATGGTACGTGAGGTGATTTTCAACATCTTATTTGGATTTTTGCTTTTAAACGTCGATATTGTTTACTTATAGTTTATCAATAAGAAATTAACTATGAAACCACGCAGATGGAGAGCACAAGCCATTAGCGAAAAAAGATATGACACCGAATCAGTATATGTTTTAAGAGATTGTATCATAATATAGTGTTAACGAGTACGTCTTTTTGTTGATACTACGTACAAAGTGTTATCATTGCAGGATTATTGATTTTAGATAGTTTGTTTCATGTCATAAGTTATACTCCTACCACTCCTTACAAACGATAAAAATCAAATTAGTTTTGACAAAATTATTGTGAGATTCATATTTGACCCGCGAATTTAGTTTCCATGGTCGAGATTGAATTTGGGATCTATTCATCTATAGCTATCCTTAAGAAATAAAAGAAATCTCTACATGGACTATACTACAAAGCCGAATTTCATATACTCCATTAGAAATTCCAAAATATCTTCAGCTAATCTATGTCTGAATGTAGATAATAAGGGTAACATTAAAAATGCGTTTAACTACCTATGACAATTAGTTGCATTGTATGGAAAATCACGGTATATTTATTTTTAATGGTAAACTACAAAAAAAAAGCCTTTCCGTTAAAGTTGTTCAATTTTTAATTTATTTATTTTTCCATAATATATACAAGTATTTTTTTTTTGTACAGATGAGGGCATAGCCCGAAACTAAGTAATTAAACGAGGAGTAGCTACACCCATAATATCTTCGCGAAGGATGGAACGAAGAGCAGAGTGCGGAACATCGAAGTGTGTGATAGTAGTAGACGACTGGATTCCTTGATTGGCTAACAAATCACTTGCTTTATTAGCTTCTCGATAGACATGTAAGAGCCTGACTGTCCACCCGGGATCATGGATTAAGCCTTTGCATCTAGTGACGAGATGACGGATGCTATTGCTGACGAGTTGGTCTTCCAAAACGAGCTTTACACAACTAGCATTGACCATATGAACAAGGAGTTTGTCAATATTTAGCACCTTCGCTCTTTCGAGTACTGCAACAAGAGCCAACATTTCCGCTCTCACTGAGGTACAAACGCCAGCAGAGAACAAATAGGCTGAAATGATGTTACCAGTTTCGTCCCTAAACAATCCACCACAACCAGCTGGACCCAGGTTCCCGTTAGATGCTCCGTCCGTATTGAGGAGGACCCACCCGTGAGGAGGAGGATGCCAGCGAATGAAAACTTCTTTGCGTAGGGAACCGGTACTAGGGATAAATAGAGAGAACTTGTCGAAGGCATGTTTAGAGACTTCGAATTGCTGATGAAGTAATTCAATTGGAAAGGTCGGGTTCTCATGAGACCGTCCAAAGGCGACATTGTTTCTCCATCTCCAAATCCACCAACATGTGATTGCAAATTTCATGGACCAATCTTGTATTCCCGTGTTTAAGTTATTAGTAGCATTTGAAGATATCCAATCCGAGAAAGACGAAAGATAAAAGGAGGCAGAGGAAGCAGAAATACCGAGAGCTGACCAGATTTCACGCGAGATTGGACAGTAACGAAGGACGTGATCCATAGTTTCCTCCTCTGCTTGACATCGCGGACAACTAGGATCGTCTGATAAGTTGCATCTGACCCTATTCACATTACACATAGCTCTTCCATGTGCAGCCAACCAAATAAAAAACTTGATTCGTTGTTGGACCGGCAGCTTCCAAATGACGTGCCATTGAACCTGATTGACCTCCGGGAATGGGTCTAATGCCTTTATGATATTCAAGGCAGATTTGATGGTGAACTTACCATGAGATGTCCCATTCCAATAGAGGGAGTCCGCTAAATTGGGGTCTGATGAGAGCGAGAAAGAAGCGATCTTTAGTAGGTTGTCTCTCGGTAAGTAATTGGCAAAAATATCCCACTTCCAACCAGTTGCCTCGTCCCACATGTCACTGACCGTTGCTCCGAGAAGAGTCTCCGGGATAGGGATGACTACCCGGTCAGATAGGGTGCCTTCATCGACCCACGAGTGGTCCCAAAAGAGAGTTCGATGGCCATTCCCAACCGCTGAAGTTGTACCCTTGATAATATTATTAGCTTGCGATGAAATACCCGCCCACACATTAAACATGTTAGCCTTCGATTTAAACATATCAACGTCACACCTTCCATTACAATATTTGGCTCGAATAATACGCGACCATAGGCTCTGTGGTTCCGCTAATACTCTCCATCCCAATTTCGTTAAGAATGCTGCGTTGGCTTGGCGAGATGATGTAATGCCGAGTCCTCCTGTTGCTTTAGGTCTTTGAATAGTTTCCCAAGAGATGAGGTGAACATTATTCTTATTCTCGTCACCTCCCCATAGAAACCTTCTAGTTCTTTTATCCAACGAATCGCAAGTTATCCGAGGTATCTTCGCCGTCTACATGCTATAATTAGCCATGGATGACAAAGTGGACTGGACTAGTGTGGCCCGACCCGCTAGGGAAAGATGCTTGGTACTCCAACCGGCTAATCTTTGATTAAACCGCTCAACAATATTAGAGAAGGTATTTCTCGTAACTCTACCATTAATGGTAGGCATGCCCAAATACGAGCCAAGGTCATTAGTAATATCGAAACCCAAGGTATTTGAAACAGCATTCTGAATCTCCGGTCGCGTATTAGATGAAAAGAAAACACGAGATTTGGCAATGCTTACTTTCTCGCCTGAAGCTCGACAAAACACATCTAATACTTTAGAAATTATAATTGCTTGATCAACATTAGCTTCTGCGAATAGTACCATGTCATCCGCAAAAAAATAAATTAGATATTTGAGGACCATCTTTACATACCGGAATAGACTTCCATTGATGATTTCGAACTTCCGCGTCAATAAGCTGTTGCAATTTCTCTAGGCACATAACAAAAAGGTATGAGGAAAGGGGATCCCTTTGACGAACTCCTCTCGTAGGTTCGAACATTACTATTGGTTCACCATTCCACAACAGCTGCATCCTAGAGGTCATAACACACTCCATGACAACGTCAACAAGGTAGCCGGGTATACACATGTCATTAAGTGTGTCTCGAATAAAGCTCCAACAAAGACGATCATAAGCTTTTTCAAGGTCTATTTTTATTGTCATATAGCTACTATTTCCCTTTTTCTTTCTCATTGTATGAATTACTTCTTGGAAAACCACAATATTATCGGAGATTTGTCGGCCTGGCACAAAGCCACTTTGTGTTTCCGAGATTAGGCGAGGTAGGACTCGTTTAATTCGGTTGGCCAACACTTTGCTAACGATTTTATAGGATACATTGCAAAGACTTATAGGGCGGAATTGAGTAATGAATTCAGGGCCGGATACCTTAGGAATGAGGACAATGTGTGTATCATTAAAGTTCTCCGGAAAGCCCTTCCCTTCGAGAGCCTTAATTACCGTCGCACAAACCGACTGACGCACCACTTCCCAATTTTTTTGATAGAACAATGCTTGAAATCCGTCGGGGCCAGGCGCTTTAAGAGCCCCCATATAATGTACAACACTTTCAATTTTAGCCTCAGTGTAAGGTCGAGTAAGCCATTGGAAATCGTCCCTACTAAGTTCGGGGAAAAGATCGTATGGTATATCAGCATTCTCGTTGTACTCATCCTCTTGTGTATAAAGCTCCTTATAGAAATTAACTACTAAGGATTTAAGTTGCTCCTTGTCCTCAACCCATACTCCGTCTCTGTTCTTTAAGGACCTAATACGATTACGCCAACGTCGTACTAGAGTACTAACGTGAAAATAAGAGGTATTTCTGTCTCCGTCCCGAATAAAATCGACCCGCGATTTCTGGTACCACAATATTTCCTCGCGTTCCAAGATCTCGTCCAGCTCTTTGCGAAGCTTTGCCTCTAAAACAATGGTCCCCTTGTCTCTGATAACGGCCAATTTTTTTTGGCAGCCATTAATCCTTGCAATTAATTCTCGTTTTTTCTTAAAAATATTCCCAAAAACCTCCTCGTTCCAGGTCTGCAGCTTAGAAGACAACTGATTTAATTGGGTGGTTAAGCTCCCGTTAGTTTGCCAATTGTTCTCGACAAACTCTTGAAATTTCTCGTGTGTAAGCCACGCGGCTTGGAAACGAAACGGTCTATGAATAGAATTAAGTGGGGCAAAACCGTTTGGCGAAATTAAAAGTGGGCAATGATCAGATTGTATTGCCGGAAGGTGTTTAACACTCGCATCACCAAAAAGCATACTCCAATCGCTATTACAAAGTGCTCGGTCTAATCTAGCGCTTTGTCTCGTTTCAATACTATTACCACGAAACCAAGTATGTGCAGCTCCCGAGAATTCCAATTCGACTAATTAATTAGATTCTCTATCCAATTGTTGAATAAATCGCATCGACGAGCCATATTAGCATCCCCTCCATGTCTCTCTGAGAGATTCCTAGTCTCATTAAAATCCCCTGCGCCCATCCAAGGATGATTATTCTGCCTCGCAAAGTTTTCTAATTCTGACCATAACTCTTTCCTATTATGGGGGTCCGGACTAGCATATACAGCAGTGAAAAACCAAGGTGTTTCACTATTTCGAGCTATCTCCATTGTAATATATTGAGGGTGCTTGGTAACCGGGGTAATATTGACCAAATCAGATTTACAATACACCCAAATACCTCCACGAAAACCTACTGCGTCAACTCTAGCGTGACTATCATATCCGACGATCTTTTGAACTTTATCTGCATGTTCTCCACCCATATGAGTTTCAACAAGAGCGAAAACAGAGGGTTTATAAGTTCGAATAATGTCTTTTAAAGCTGCAAGTTTAGCCTTGCTAGCAGAGCCTTGGAAATTCCATACCATGCACGTAATGTGAGGTAAGTTTGGGGTCAAATTCGGTATTCGATCCGACATAAAATATGGTAAATATGGTAACTGAGAAACATAAGATCGACTGACGAGAGATAATACCTCGTTAACATTCCATGGAATCGACATTTCGATCCACAGACTCGTTGGATTCTCCTGTACCAGTTCGAATGTCAAGTTCATTATTGGGGACTCCCGTGCCATCACCCCCATAAAGGGTACGACCATCCCCTCCCAGGTCGTGAACATGAACCGTTGATAAGGAGGTATCATTAGGACCTGGGTTAGGTCGATTAACGAGTGTCCTCGATCCTGGCGAAGCTCGACCACTGTCGAGTAGTTCATCATCCTGAATTAGAATAGGACTTTCAATATTTTGTACTAAATTCTCCTTTTGCACAATAGTTGGACTGGTAGGGTTATTAACTTGTTTCTTGATTGCACCGGAATTTTGAACAATATTTAGGGTTTGATTTTTGGTTTGATTGGTGCTATTGTTGGTGATATCACGTAGGATATTATTTTCGATAGTAATAGGTTGATTTTTAGAAGATTTTTTCTGAATAGTTGGGATTGATTTATTGGTAGCAATATATTTGGAAGATATTATTCTCCTACTTTTGGGCAGTTGATTGGAATTAGGAATAATATTATTATTATTTGGGGTAGTATTTTTGGCTAATTGAGCTTGGATTGGCTGGGTAAAGATTCCCTGAGATTTACCAAGATTACTCTCACCCTGACCCAAACTGTTAAGGGCATCGAACCTCGACCCTGTCTTATCCTTAGATGTACTCCCAAACTCAAAGGTATCCTGTACAGGGTGTTGCTGTATAGCCTAAACCGTGGGCATGGTGGACTTTCCTTGCGCTTTTCTGCGTGGCGGCTTTCTCACCATCATCCAATCACCAAAATAGGATTCCTCCTCCGGACGAAGCCCTGCCTCCAATGAGTGACCCCCTGAATGTGAGGAGGGAGAGTCTGCTGTTGTGTTACTTGAATCAACGTTCATGGTAGAGACTAGATCACTTTCCTTTGCACATTCTGCAGCTTGATGACCCATCTTCCCACACTTGAAACAAATCATCTTCAGACCTTCATACTGGATGCAGTAAACTTTGGCATATAATCGGAACTTTGATAGCAATGGTTTCGAGATATCAACCTCGACGCTCAACCTTGTAAACTGTCCCCTTTCGGCAGAGGCAGTGTTCTTGTCGATTCTAATCACCTTTCCTATCTTCGAACCAACTTTTCTGAGAAAATTCTCATTAAAGTATTCTACTGGCAAATTAGGGATTCTGACCCAAGCCGTCAAATACTTAATACTATCTTCTGATGGCACAAAGTTAGGGACCCATTTTCTTATAGTTAGATAATGGTCGTCTATCATCCAAGGTCCTTGGGTAACGACGAACTCATAATCTTGTTTAGACGAAAATCTCGCAACATAGTATGAGCCTGAAAGGTCAGTTAAGGTTAGTTTACCCTTAATCGACCATTTGGCTTGCAATTTCCTCATTAGCGAGAGGTATCCAATGTTTTTGTATAACATTTTAACAATAAGTGAATGACGCCATGGCTTCCGAATAAGGGCCTTCTCCTGCTTCGTGAGACAGATTCGTGGGCAAGTTTTATCTTCTTCCTCATCTGAAACCTCGACATCGTCTTCAGAATCGACATCGAGATCCCCTGACAAGGGGTCTTCGAAAGAGTATGTCCCCGGGGAAAAACCTTGCATCATTTCCCTGTATGACATGGTTGTACTGACTGGACGCTCTGGTTGAAAATGATTGGAGTTATAGCCTGTGGGTTTCTCAGCAGAACAAGTTTGAGTCGGCGGATCTGCAAGGAACTCATTAAGATGCATTGTTTTCCTTTTTGCATTCTTAACCAAAGGTGGGATTGGACTACCTGGATGGGACTCGTTACCGTTTGGCAGAACAGAATTAGGGTTGGCCTCCGGCGGGAGACCATTGATAGGATCTGACATTTGAAAAACAAGGAAATTTCTCTCTCTAGGAAATTTCTCTCTCTACAAGTATTTATTTTTTAGGATGGTTAAAAAAATGATAAAAATAACAATATTACCCATTACCCTAAAAAAATTTACGAGATAATTTAGTTGTCATTGGAAGCAAGTTACTCTATGATGCTAATATTAAGGAATCAAAATCAACAAATGAATTGGTTTACAAATTAAGTCTGTCATTAGAAAGAATTTTGAGTCCTTATGTTGTCCTCCTAAACTTGAGTACTACTAAACCTATAATTTTTTTTTTACCTATAATATTAGTCCTAAGATATCTTTTGATAATAGTTTAAGGGGTTTTTCGAACAGTAACTATTAATTTCGTTAGCGAATACAGTAGAAATGTATGGAGCATTAGGATGATTAATTAATTTAGTCAACTTGGAGAATGGAGATAGAGTTCTAAACGAGCCTCTTTAATGGAAAAATATGGAGTAATTAATTAACGAGTTTCTATTATTGTCAACTACACTTTATTTCCACATATTTTAATTAATTTTTCGTTGTCAAATAAAGTAAAAATATAAATTATTGTTTGGAAATTTGTAGTAGCAATTTTATAAATAAACGTTTAATGGTGATTGATAAGGCTAGATATTACAAGTGGCCCGTGCATCGCACGGGCATTAAATCTAGTATATATATATAAATAGGATCATGTAAATCCTATGTTTTATGTTGAGCCCGTAAGTCCTAATATAAGCCATTAGATCTTATAAAATGGATGGTTAAGATTAAAAGAGAAAAACACACTCTCTATGCATAATTAATTCTTTGTCTCCCATAACCCCAATTTCCCATACACTAGTTAATTTCTTCTCCTATAATTTTATTCTCCCTCTCATCAAATCATACAAAAATCTGATTTTTGTTTATCAACTCACACTATTTTTCCTCTTCTTCTCTCCTATTTTATCACCTTCATCATTTCCGCGTAAAATAAAAGCGATTTCATAAAAACCTCCGTATATCTTCATTCGGACTCCGATTAAGACGAAACAAAAGCCTAACTTTATTATTTTTTCGAGGCCGTCGCAATGGTAATATTTTCATATACCATTTAGTTTTTAAAATATCCAGTACTGCTCGGTTGTGCTCGAAATATAGTCGTTTGTATATTTGTTTCTTGTGAAATTTTTGTTGAATTTTGTTAGAAATTTTGGTTATATATTTGGAATAATTTAATAGTGCAATTTAGTGTTTTTGGATAATGGGTGAGATTATTATAGTTTGAAATCTAGTGGTTTGTATAAGTTTTTTTTTTTGTTGAGTTATATCTATGTTTTTTAATTATAAATTATAGTTTTTTTTATGAAGATGGAGATGACGATGACGATGACGATGACGATGACGATGACGATGACGATGATGATGATGAAGATGATGATGAGTATTTGGCGGTATACATTGACGATGAAGATCTTGATGAGTATTTGGCGTTATAAATTGACGATGAAAATTTGAGATTTAAATTGATGGGTGAAGAGATTTCGATTGATGGACGAAGAGATGAAGAAATTTTTATTTATTATATGTAATTTTAGTGATTTACGAGTATAATTTTAGTTTTCTACGAGTGTAACTTTAGTATTTGATAGTGTGATTTTGAATATATTAATTTGAATTTATGTAATTTTAAGACAAGTTTATGTAACTTTAATGTTATACGAGTATAACTTTAGTTCTTGAAGGTGTAACTTTTGTCCTTTATGAGTGTAACTTTAATTTTTTCTGAGTGTAACTTTAGTTTTTTATAAGTGTAACTTTAGTAAATTTAATTAATGAGTAATTAATTATTTAATTACAAGTAAAAAGGGTGTAACCTCAAGTGAATATATGGTGTAACTTTAATTAAGATATAATATTTTACGAGTGTAATTTTAGTCTTTTACGAGTGTAACTTTAATACTTAACAATGTAATTTTATACTACAAATTGATTTTGTTGCATATTATTTTGAATATTTGTAATTTTAGCATAATTTATATGATTTTGATGATTTATGAGTGTAACTTTAGTCTTTTA
Organism: Silene latifolia; assembly: GCF_048544455.1. Classification (NCBI taxonomy): domain Eukaryota; kingdom Viridiplantae; phylum Streptophyta; class Magnoliopsida; order Caryophyllales; family Caryophyllaceae; genus Silene; species Silene latifolia. The sequence goes on along the minus strand of NC_133538.1, from coordinate 13,253,532 downwards.
CGGGTGTAACTTTAGCCTTTTATGGGTGCAACTTTATTCTTTTATGAGCGTAACTTTCGTGTATTTTAATTAGTGAGTAATTAATTATTTAGTTTCAAATAAAAAAGGTGTAACTTCAAGTGAATATGATGTTACTTCAATTAAGATATAGTGTTTTACGAGTGTAACTTTAATCCCTCATAGTGTAATTTTATGTTGGAACTTCCGGAAAATTAGCAGTACTCAAAATTTAGAAACTCAATTGTATAAGAAAATATTACCATTGCGTTGGGCTCGAAAAAATAATAAATTTAGACTTTTGTTTCGCCTTAATCGGAGTCCAAATGAAGATTTACGGGGCATTTTACAAACCCGCTTTTATTTTACGCGAGTATGAAATTTCGTTTTTTACATCTTATATTTTGATATTTGAAATATAAATAAATTATATTAATTTAATAAATTAATTGATAAGAAAGAGAAAGTAATTGATTAGATAAATTGGAAATTGAATTTATTAGAGACAAAGCATTAATTGCATGTTTGTTGAGTGTTTTTTTTGTTTTAATCTCAACCATTAATCTTGTAAGATCTAATGGTAGAGATGGAGACTTAGGGACTCAACCAAATTTGTGGACTCGTCTGAATCTATCTATATATATATATCTATATATATATCTATCTATATATATATATATATATATATATAGTATAAGGATCATATAAGTCCACCTCTAAGGTGTGAGTCCATAAGTCCCATTTAGGGCCAATGGATGAGGAAGATGGAGGGTTGAGATTGGAAGCAAAAAAAGGTGATTAATTAGCTAAATAAACACTCTCTCTCACTACCTTAACTAATCCCCCCTAATTATCACTAATTTCACTATATATAATTTATTATCACACCCATTTATCTCTCATCTCACACAATTCATTCACTTTCTCTATCAAAAACCCAATAAAATCAAAAACCCAATAAATTCAAAACCTAAAAATTCAAAAAAAATTCCCCCTCTTTTCCTCACCAACCCACCCCCTCACCCGACACCACCATACCCGACACCACCACCATCTGACGCCACCACCACCGTCGGCCGACAATAACAACCCAGCCCTCACTCGACACCACCATACCCGACACCACCACCATGTGACGCCACCACCACCACCCACGACACCCTCACCACAGCCACCATACCACCCTCTACACAGCCACGCACAACCACGCAACCACCACCACCAGCGACCCTCAACCTCACGCACACCACCGCCACATCTGACCCCTCGACCTCACGCAGCCACCCGCCTCACGCCGCACTGCCGCCCACGGGTTGTTTTGTTGTCGTTTTTTGGTGTTTGTAAATTGTAATTGTTGGTGTTGTTGTCACTGTGTTGTCGTTGTAGTTTTGTTAGCTTTTTTTTTTTTTTTTTAAATTGTTGGTGTTGTTGTCATGTGTTTGTCGTTGTTGTGTTTGTTTTATTTTTTTTTTTTTTATTTATTTTTTTCTGATTTTTTGTGTGGTTGTAGTTTTTTTTTGTTCTTATTTGTTCTTATTTGTTCTTATTTTACTCTTTTTTGTTGTTATTTGTTCTTCTCATTTTATTGTGTTTTGTTCTTATCATTTTCACTATTTTTTTTGTTTTTTTTAATTTTGTTTTGCTCTTCTTAATTTTTGTTCTCATTTCATTGTCTTGTTATTTTTTTTTAGACCTAGATCTATTAAAAGTACAATTATCTTTATTAAAGTTACATTTTTTTTCTATTAAAATTACACTTTTTTCTGTTAAAATTATACTTTTTTCTCCTAGAATAACACTTGTTTCGGCTAAAATTACACTTTTTGTTGTTAGAATTACACTTTTTTCTGTTAGAATTACACTTTTTTCGGATGAAATTACACTTTTTGTTGTTAGAATTACACTTTTTTCTGTTAGAATTGCATTTTTTTCTGTTAAAATTACACTTTTCTTCTTTAAAATTACACTTTTTTCTGTTAAAATTACACTTTTTTCTATTAGAATTACACTTTTTTCTGTTAGAATTACACTTTTTGTTAGAATTACACCTTTTTCTGTTAGAATTACACTTTTTTCTGTTAGAATTACACTTTTTTTTGTTAGAATTACACTTTTTGTTAGAATTACACTTTTTGTTGTTAGAATTACACTTTTTTCTGTTAGAATTACACTTTTTTCTGTTAAAATTACACTTTTTCTATTGGACTAATGTTACACTCTCAATGGACTTGGTCATATTCTCATATTCTCATTGGACTAATGTTACACTCTCAATGGACTAAAATTACATTCTCGTGGACCGAAATTATACTTTTCTCGGACTAAAATTACACTTTTCTGGACTAAAATTACACTCTCATTGGATTGAAATTACATTTGCCTGGACTAAAAAAATACTTTCCTGGACTAAAATAACACTCTCATTGGACTGAAATTACACTTTCCTTGACTAAAATAACACTTTTTGTCGTTAAAATAACACTCGAAAAATGCTAAAATTACAAGAAGTTGTGATAAAATTACAAAAAATTAAAACACTCCTTAAAATTACACTTTTTGCTGTTAGAATTACACTCGTAAAATCCTAAAATGTCGAAAACTTGTCTCGAAAAAAAAAATGAAAAAAAACGAAACAGGAAAAATGTTAACAAATTTTTCATAAACTTCAAAATTTTTTCCGTTGAATTTGAAAATAAAATCCGTCAAACCGTAATTTTTTTCGTTGAAATTACACTTTTTTCCGTTGGAATTACACTTTTAAAACAGTGAAAGTGTAGTAACATTTGTATAAAAGTTTCAGTCCAAAAAAAAAAAATTATGCTCAAAAAATTTTTTTGTTGTATAATTAATCCATTAGTGAATGTATAATTAAAGCTAGAGAGATAAAGTGGATTAATTAGTGTATAGGAAACTCATTAGTGTTAAGTATACTTTTTTGCTTTCAATCTCAACCATCCTTAGTGGAAGATCTAAGGGATGTAGAGAGGACTTATGGACTCAAACATTTTGGTGGACTCATAAGAACTTTACACTATATATATATATATATATATATATATATATAGAATTAGGATCACATGAGTCCACCCTATCTTTTTGAGTTCATGATACAATATCACACGTTATATTATACAATATCACAGCTAATACTACAATAAAACAAAACAAAACAAAAATCGTGATATTGTTTCATACGTTATCCAAAACAATATCACAGTTTACACTAAAAAAAAGTTTTCACAAAAAAAAATTGGACGACTCTAAGAAAAACAATTGATGAAGAGACTCTATATGAAGCATTTAGTATTACATGTGATGATTTAAGCCATATCTATTTCTCAAGCATCTCTATATTTTATTAACTTTAAGGGTCCGTTTGGATACGATTTTAGGAGGGAAAGGGAGGGGAGGGGGAGTGAGGGGAGGTGAAGGGAGGGGAGAGAAGGGGAGGGCAAATGGAATGTGGGTGTTTGGATAACAAAAATTACGAAGGGAAATGGAAGGGGAGGAAGGAGGGAGATGAAGAATGGATGGAGGATTGAAGGATGGTGGTGGTATAATTAGAGTCCAAATAATGTTTTCTTTCCAAATCTTGCCACCCTTGGAAAGATTATAAATTGTTCTATAAGAGGGAAAATAAGTCCTCTCATTTCTCTCCCCTTCCATTTCCTTTCTCCCATATTTTTTATCCAAACAAAGGAAATTAAATCCCTCCATTTCCCTCCCCTTCCCTTCTCTCCAATTCCTTCAATCCAAACGGACCCTAAATAGTCGAAGGGGTAACTACTGTACATTTTTGTTCTTGAGACGTGTTCCTGTACTCTTATTATCATTATCATTTTTGGATAAAGCTCCCGTATTTCAAAAAATTGAGCCATGGCAAGATTGACTATAGGAAGTGTAACTATGTCCAGCATTCATGCCCAAATGTGAGTAATATATATAGCATATTACTATCTTGACTGCAAACTAAGCATAGAAAGTGATGGAGGTGGACCTAGTTTGCGGCTGTACCAATATCGCTGAATGCAGGGTTAGTAATAACAACCAAACACTCTTATAGACTTGTTAAATTTATTTTTATAGTTTTTATTTGGCCTGACTTCCATTTGATCTTTCTTATCTTAGTCTTTCGTGATCTATTCCTGTTTTGTTTTCATTTTGGCATTTATGTTCTAAATAATCGCATATCATCACTTATTTTATGCTAAAAGTTAGTAATCTGACGAAGTCTTGTATGAGGTGAGACTATCTTAAATCTTTATGTGAATCTCCATTAGTTCTATGGCTAATCGCAAAAAAAAAAATTGTGATATTGTTTTGTAATACAATATCACGCGTTATGCAAAATAATATCGCATGTTATACTAAACAATATCACAGGTTACACAAAAAAGTCTTCGAAAAAAAATGTAAAAAAAGTTTTCGAAAAAAAATTTTGAAAAAAAAAATTGAAAAAAAAAAATTTCGAAAAAAAAATTTCGTGATATTGTTTTGTATAGTGCGTGATATTGTTTTATGGACTCATGGACTCAAATATTAATGTGTGCTGCAACCACCCTTTTTTTCCCGTAAGTTCCTGCAAGACAAACAGTTAGCTTCGCTGATATCGTGCTTTGCAACAGATCTGAAATCTGAAATGGTCAGTTTAGCAACAACAACAGACCAGAGCCGCCACCGCACAAATACATCTCTTGTAACCATTTCAGTTGAGTAATGAGTAAACGGAAAGAGGGATGAGCCTTCAGAAATGAAGATAAGCTAAAACAGAAAAAACATAGGAAGTTGTCTTAAATACAACCAGCTCTGGAAGCATTGCAGAACGTTGCACTCAAAAATGTTCATTAGAGGTTCAATGGTTTGATGTGGAATAAGATTATCTTTCCCCTGATCTAAGACGCTAATCCTAATATTGATATATAGATAAGAGAATATAATAACTGTATTGTTTTTTTATTTGGTCCAATTTATCGTCTAGAATCTATACATGGTGTATACCTAAATGTTATGCATCTAAAGCCAAGCACTGTTGGACAGTCCGCAAAGAGTCGCAAAGAGTGATCAGAGTTTAATTTACAAAATGGTGTATCAGTCAGATCTAAATCAATCCCAGCAAACTATGCAGAGGAATACTACATACCTTACTACATACCTACTTTCCTTAAATGTAAATGAACCCGTAAAGTTAATTATAATAGCAGTATATGGTAAAATTTGAAGCTAAATTCTGAAAGTAAAACCAGTACTTGTAAATGTACCTAAAGTATTAAGAACATATCATGACAAATAAAACATTAGTTTATATAACATAATTATCCTAATAAAAGAGAAACATAGGAAAAGACATAGCCTACATAGACACTTAATTAGGGAAAACAGTTGCCCTTGTCCAAAAGAATGTAACAAACTTTGAGTTTGTTATGCCACGTCACTCAACTACTTTTCAGCAAGTCAAAGTTAGTTAGAAAAGTCAATAATTAGAGAGTTAGTTACTATAAATAAAACAACTGTAACTAATTCATTCATTGATTCATTTTTTTTGCAATTCTGTTACAACAAACTTTCATCCTTTCTCTTCTACAATTCTCTGTAATCTTTAGCAATTAAGTGAATTGTTTACATTTGTAATTCTCAACATTTGTAATCATTCTCTAATCAATAAAGACGCCATTGATTCTTCATCCGAGCTTTGTTCTTCATTCCCCAAAGCTCCTGTGATTAATCTTGCTGATTTGTAACTTTCTTCCGGATTAATTCCCTGAGACTGTTACAGTTGGTATCAGAGACAGTTCATCCTGTCCTCTGTTTATCTTCCGCCATTGTTATACTGTGAAGCTTTCAATTTGCCGCCATTAAAGTGTTGAGTTGAAACTATAAGTTTTCCGCCATTAAAGAAAGAAGATTGAAGCTGGCTAAACTAACAATTGTTCAGTTACAAGCACAAATGGAAGAACGCATGAAATTGATCGAGGATTCCATGGGTGTGATGAGGGAACAAAATCAAAGGATTGAGCAGCTTCTTCAGGGTTTTCAGAATAATAGAGTCCATGAGGAACCTGGAAATCGTGAAGGTATACCTCAAAATCCCAGAAATTTCAATTTTAACCCTAAAATTGAATTCCCCCAATTTGATGGTAAAAATGCTAGAAATTGGATTAAGAAATGCAACAGATATTTTGATTTGTGTAAAGTACCAAATAACCAAAAAGCAGACTTAGCTTCATTGTATGTGATTGGAAAGGCTGAACCTTGGGTTCAATCTTATATGTCAATTAGAGCAAATGTGGATTGGAATGATTTTGCCATGGATTTGTGTATCAGATTTAAAGAAGCTATTGATAGTAATGTGGTTGAAGAATTTAATAAATTGTCACAAACTGGTTCTTTAGAGGATTACCTGGATTCATTTGAACATCTTAAAGGTTTGATGCTACAAAGAAACAGACTGTTACCTGATCAATACTTCTTAGATAGTTTTGTGGGTGGGTTAAAACCTGCTGTAAAACCTTTTGTTAAAGCCTTTAAACCTATGACATTGTCTGAAGCAGTGGAGTATGCTAGGTTGCAGGAAGAAACTATTTCTGCAACAAAGCCTAACAAACCTTTGCTTGATAAACCACCTCAATCCAGGCCTAATTACACCAATTTTCAGACACAGTACAGACCAGGCCAAACTTACCAGAAAAATGACCCAAAAAACACCCCTACAGGCCACAATTTTCAAAAACCAAACACTCAAATGACCCCTTATAAACCGAACTACAGAAACAGACCCCCTTTACCCGTAGATGTGGAGGAAAGAAGGAGGAAGAATCTCTGCTTTTATTGTGATGAACAATACACTGCAGGCCATGTATGTAAAGGGAAGTTGTACAGGATACAGGTGGTTCCAATAGAGGATATTGATGGTAATGAGGGAGAAAGTGAGGAGATGGAAGGAGAGTGTGACATCAATCCAGTGCATAGTAGCAGTGAGGAGGAAGTGGAAGAACAACCTTTGATTTCTCTAAATGCTATGGCTGGCCATAACTCATTTCAGACCATGAGGGTGTCAGGGAAGGTGAGGACTCAGAATGTACATATCTTAATTGATTCTGGAAGCACTCACAATTTTTTGGATGAAGGAGTGGCTAAGAAACTTGGATGTAGAGTATCTAGTACTTACCCTTTGGAGGTGTCTGTGGCAAATGGTGACAAGATTTTAACCACTAAGATTTGTAAAAAATTTACCTGGCAGTTACATGGAGTGGAGTTTTTAGCAGATGTGATGATAGTTCCTTTAGGAGGGTGTGAAATGGTGTTGGGAATACAATGGCTAGCCTCTTTAGGACCTGTCAGTTGGGATTTCAAAGAATTGAGAATGGATTTTGTGTACAAGGGAAAGAAGGTGGTACTGAGAGGAGTAAAAGGTGGAAACTGTTTTTGGTTAAATGGAGAAAAATTGAGTAAGAACTGTAAGGGAGGGCAGATGTTTGCATTACAAGTACAACCAGTAAATGGCAACCCTTGTGTTGAGACTGAGGGTAAGGGTGCAGGAGAATTAGCAGAAGTTTTGGAAGAATTCCAAGATATTTTTGATGAACCAACTACATTACCCCCACACAGATCTCATGACCACCAAATTCATTTAATCCCTGGTACAGTACCCATTAATGTCAGACCATATAGGTACCCAGTTATACAGAAAGATGCAATTGAAGTAATTACTAAAGAAATGTTGGAGAGTGGAGTGGTGCAGCATAGCCAAAGCCCTTTTTCTTCCCCTGTGGTATTAGTTAAGAAGAAAGATGGCACTTGGAGGTTGTGTGTGGATTATAGAGAACTCAATAAGCATACAGTCAAGGACAAATTTCCCATCCCTGTTATTGATGAATTGTTAGATGAGTTACATGGTTCCACAATTTATTCGAAAATTGACTTGAGAGCTGGGTACTGGCAGATTAGAATGAACCCTCAAGACATACCAAAAACAGCCTTTAGAACCCATGAGGGACATTATGAATTTTTGGTAATGCCTTTTGGACTCACAAATGCCCCCTCAACCTTCCAGAGCTTAATGAATTCCATTTTCAGTTCTTATTTGAGGAAGTTTATCTTGGTATTTTTTGATGATATTCTCATTTATAGTCCTGATTTAGAGACTCATAAGGAACATTTGAGGATCACTCTACATATTTTAAGGAAACATCAATTGTTTGCTAAGAAGAGTAAGTGTGTTTTTGGGGTAACTGAAGTGGACTATTTAGGACATGTAATTTCTGGGAGAGGGGTGGCTACAGATCCATCTAAAGTACAAGCTATGGTTGACTGGCCTGTGCCTAAAAACATTAAGGAGTTGAGAGGTTTTCTAGGGTTAACAGGATATTATAGAAAGTTTATAAAGGGGTATGGGATCATCAGCAAGCCTTTAACCAATTTACTCAAGAAAAATGGGTTTGTATGGAGTGACAGGGCTACTGAAGCCTTTAGAGAGTTGCAAGTGGCTATGAGTCAGGCTCCTGTTCTTGCTTTGCCTGACTTTCAGGAAGATTTTGTGGTAGAAACTGATGCAAGTGATAAGGGAATTGGAGCTGTGCTAGTTCAGAAAGGGCATCCAATTGCTTTTTTGAGCAAGTCTTTGTCTGAGAAACATTTTGGATTATCAACATATGAAAAAGAACTCCTGGCAGTGGTTATGGCCGTGGAAAAATGGAAACCTTATCTCATTGGCAGGCATTTTATAATCAAAACAGATCACTTTAGCTTGAAATATTTACTGGAACAGAAGATTACAACTGCTTTTCAGAGCAAATGTTTGCCTAAATTACTGGGGTTAGACTATGAAGTGACTTACAGGAAGGGCAAAGAAAACACTGTGGCAGACTCCCTTTCTAGAATCACTGGGGGAGAATTAGTGGCTTTAACTGTCTCACAGATCAGGGCCGACTTGTTACAGAAGGTCTATGACAGTTGGCAGGAACAAGAATGTCAAGAACTGATACAATCACTCACTGATCAGCCTAATTCTCAGTCCAAGTTCAAATGGGAAGATGATCAGCTGAGCAGAAAAGGGAAATTAGTGGTGGGGCCTAATGAAGAGCTGAGAAAAGAGATTCTGTCTGTCATGCACGAATCTTCTATAGGAGGGCATTCTGGTGCTCATGTGACTTACAAGAGAATTTCAGCAATTTTTTATTGGAAGAATCTTAAGAAAGATGTGAGAAATTTGGTCAGGCAATGTGGAACATGTCAGAAGAATAAGCCTATCTTAAGGGCTCCAGCAGGGTTATTACAACCTTTGCCAATTCCAGCAGCAATTTGGTTGGATATTTCTATGGACTTTGTTGAAGGGTTACCAAAATCTCAAGGAAAGGACACTATTTTGGTGGTGGTGGATAGGCTTAGCAAGTATGCTCATTTCCTACTTCTGAGCCATCCTTTTGATGCCAAAACCGTGGCCAAGATTTACTTTGAGCAGGTGTTTAAAATACATGGGACTCCTAAAACTATAGTCAGTGACAGGGACAAAATTTTTCTAAGCAACTTTTGGAAAGAGTTGTTCAAATGCCAGCAAGTAGAACTGTGTATGTCCACTGCTTATCACCCACAGTCAGATGGTCAAACTGAAGCAGTGAACAAATGTGTGGAAACGTATTTGAGGTGCATGACTGGAGAATACCCAAAACAGTGGGCTCAATGGATTCCCTTAGCTCAATGGTGGTACAATAGTAATTTTCATTCATCTATTGGGACTACTCCATATGAAGTGGTGTTTGGGCAGCCCCCTCATTTGCATATGCCCTACATTACTGGAGATAGTGTGGTAGCTGCAGTTGACAGGAGCTTACAGGCCAGGGAAGAGTGTATCAAAATGCTCAAGTTCCATTTACAGAGAGCACAAGTTAGAATGAAGAACCAAAGTGACCAGCACAGGTCTGAGGTGCAGCTAGCAGTGGGGGACTTGGTCTATGTTAAATTGCAGCCTTATAGACAGCAATCCGTGGTTTACAGGACCTGCAACAAACTTGCACCTAAGTACTTTGGACCTTTCAAAATCACAGCAAAAGTGGGAGAAGTGGCCTATAAATTGGAACTACCTATTCATGCTAAAATCCACCCTGTGTTTCATGTTTCTCAACTGAGAAGGCATCATGGACCTGATCCTGTAGCAATAACTCTTCCTGTGGTAGATGACAATCTACAGCTTTCAGCTGAACCTGTGGCAGTCTTAGAGAGGAAAATGTCCAGGAAGGGAATGGGCTATGAAGTACATTTGCTAGTACAGTGGTCTAATGGCACAAAGGAGGATGCTACTTGGGAAGAATTTGATGCTTTTGTGAAGAAATTCCCTGATTTCAATTTGAACCAAACTTGAGGTCAAGTTTTATTGAAGGAGGAAGGATTGTAACAAACTTTGAGTTTGTTATGCCACGTCACTCAACTACTTTTCAGCAAGTCAAAGTTAGTTAGAAAAGTCAATAATTAGAGAGTTAGTTACTATAAATAAAACAACTGTAACTAATTCATTCATTGATTCATTTTTTTTGCAATTCTGTTACAACAAACTTTCATCCTTTCTCTTCTACAATTCTCTGTAATCTTTAGCAATTAAGTGAATTGTTTACATTTGTAATTCTCAACATTTGTAATCATTCTCTAATCAATAAAGACGCCATTGATTCTTCATCCGAGCTTTGTTCTTCATTCCCCAAAGCTCCTGTGATTAATCTTGCTGATTTGTAACTTTCTTCCGGATTAATTCCCTGAGACTGTTACAAAGAAAGACCAAATAAAAATTACTACACATATACTACATAGCTTCTAATGAAGATGTATTCATCAATACAACACTTCAATAAGACAACTCCATGCAAAATGATAAGAACTAAATTTGCGTCTGTAGGCATAGCAAAAGAGCATTTGTGGAGGACCGCACTGTCTTCATGCAAACTTAACATTCTTATAGAGGCTGTTAATATCATATTGAGGTACAGTATAGAATGTCATGTTGCGGTTATCTGGCACATTGTCGGCCATGGATGCAGTTGAAAAGCTGGCTTTCCGTTTCTGAGGGGGTGGTGGTGGGGATTTTAGGAGAGGGATTGAGTGCATCACATCTTTTAGAGTAGTGAAATCTTCTTCAACAAGTTCAGGGGTACCTAGAAGACCCTGTTGCACATCTAAAACATGCTTCTCTAAGCTCAAGAACCTCTTCTTTGCAGATTGACACATAAAGGCAGCAAACTCGACCTCCTTAGGAGCATAGTTTGCATCAATGATGTCAACATTGTAAAGAGGTATTAGGTATTGGATAGCTTTGTGAGCAAGATCCTTTTGTGATGCAATAGGCGATGTGCACGTATCACTCAAGATATAGGCGTGCTCGTGCTTGTTGTCATCGTGTTCTATAGATAGCCACGATGTAAAACTTGAAGGAGTGTGCTCTATAGTGTGAATAGAGGTGCATTCAATGGGAAGTTTATCAGTGATGGCCATAAGAATAGACACTACGTCTATTGAAACATGGTTGTAATGATATATCTCATGAAATACAAACTCTTCCTCCAAAGGGATTTTAGGTAGCCCTTTTACTAAGCGGTCCATCTCAACGCGTTACAAACGCCGGAGATTGGTGCACCTCTCATACATCTGTTTCTTAGCAGCCGTAAAATTATTAATGTAGATATCATTCTTAAGTATAAGATCACGGACAGCTGCTTTTGCTGCCTTTTCACACGACTCTTCAAGGGTCGTTGAAGCACCGCCTAAATAGAGGTGTTCTACAGGTTCATAATCGACGTTTAGGGTTACAGAAACACTGTTGTGCTCTAAATTTTCTACTTTGTATTCTGGTTCTGTGAACTGCAAGCACTCAGTGATTTTTGCTAGCAACGGTTGGAAAGGGATTGCGATCTGTGTAACTGGTGTAGTCATCGTCTGTGTGAATCCTATACGGGAGTGGAAACAGTGAATGGGCTGACAATCATAACTTATTAAATAGAAATACAAGTGATAACTTTAGCATGGACTCATAACACAATAAATAAAAGTCCATCAGCCTTTTTAATTTACAGTTCTGATCTGATATGGTAGCTGCAGTGAAACATGTGGTAATATAATGAATAAGCACGGTAACTTAATAGAAAAACTACAGTAACAAATCCACATACATTTTTAACACCAATCCAGTGACAATCCATAGCACTCATTACATCCATAGCACACATGACATAAACAATTAACTGAACTGATAACAATACTTGTTAACTGATTAACAACACTTTCAACATCCATATAAATTCTAAACAATCACTGGTTAATTGACAATACTTCATAGCACCTAGGTTCATATTATCACATCTCACACTTTATATTTTAAAAAGACATGAGTGAGTGTTATGAGCAAAATTCAGATGTGTTTACTTGATCATGCTATGTAATTTACATATTGTCTGTTGAGAAGTCAACACCAGATAATTAGGAAACTAATTATCTCCCTTTATTCTAGCTAACTTATTATTATGTTCATATTGTAACCTATATTCTCTCCTTAATTATAGTCTCTCCCTAACCTAACTTACCCTAGAATATACTATATAAACTCATGTATTTGTTCACAGTATTAATTATTCAAATATACAATTTATCATTCTCTACATGGTATCAGGAGAAAGGTTCGTTCCTCTCCCGACATCATAAATTTTCGCCCCTTCTTCCACTCCGGAAAACATGTCGGGTGCCACCCTCCCAAACCCTGATGAACCAAAAATCCCATTCATTCTCCTTAATGTGCATTCCGTCACAAAATTCGATGGCTCAAATTATCGTCAATGGCGTACACAACTTGAGTCGCTATTTGATGGGTATGGCCTATCGTCCTACATTGACGGAACTGCACCACCACCAAAAATCATAGCCTCGGCTACTGACAAACAACCTACCCCTAATCCCGCGTTCAATACATGGTATAGGCAGGACAAACTCCTTTTTAGCGCCCTGGCTAGCACCATAACCTCCACTGTCAGTCCCCTCCTCAACCGTGTCTCCACCACCCGTGAAGCGTGGGATGTCCTTGCTATATCTTACGCTCGTCCCTCCCGTGGTCACATCAAACAACTCCGTCATAAACTCAAAAATACAACCAAAGGCACCTCTTCCATCTCCGAATACATGACCCGCATCAAAACCATTGTCGATGACCTCGCTCTACTTGGTACGATTATTCCCAATGAGGATATAACCGATCAAGTTCTTGAAGGCCTCGACTCTACATATCAGCCCGTCATCGATGCTATTAACGCTCGCGATGACTCCATATCCTTCCCTGAGTTGCTCGAAAAACTCATCAATCGAGAGCTCGCCCTAGCCCAAGCCGACACTCGCTCCACCACTACCACTGACTTCCCCGCTATTGCCCATCCCACCTACACCCGCCACAACTCCACTTCCCACCATCGTACCCCCCACTCCGCTGCCAACATCACCCCACCACCCGTTCCCAACCAAAACCCCAAAAACCCGTTCAAAGGTAAATGTCAATGGTGTCACACACAAGGCCACACCCTTTCCTATTGCCCGATCTTCAAATCCTTGTACCCCGACATCAAAGTGCCCCAGTCCCCTCGGCCCAAGCTAACCCCACCAACCTTCAACAGCAACCCGTGCCCAACCCATGGCTTCTCGACAGCGGCGCATCCCACCATGTCACCGCTGACCTTGAAAACCTTGCCCTCCATCAACCTTACGACGGTACCGATGAAATTGTCATAGGCGATGGCTCCGGTCTCCAAATTCTTAACACTGGTTCCACCTCCATCTTCTCTTTTAAACTCCAAAATGTTTTTCATGTTCCTTCTATGCACAAGAATATTATATCTGTTTCAAAGTTTTGTCTCGATAACAATGCAACAATTGATTTTTGTTCTCATTCTTTTGTTGTGAAGGACCGAACTAGTGGAGCAATCTTATTTATGGGACCAGCGAAAGACGGAGTCTACCATTGGCCGATGTCGTCTTCGCCTCAAGCTCATGCCGTCTCCCTCACCTCCACCGAGATGCACCACCGTTTTGGCCATCCCCATGTTTCTGTTTTAAAGAATATTGTTTCCTGTTTTAATTCCAAGACTATTATTCCAAATAATATTGATTGCAAATCTTGCCACTTATATAAAAGTCACAAGTTACCTTTCACTGCCGCGTCGCTAAAATCTCAGTATCCACTTGAAATAATTTTTAGTGATTTATGGTCATCTCCAATATATTCTATTAATAATTACAAATATTACGTAATCTTCGTTGATCACTTCACTAAATTTACTTGGCTATTTCCGTTAAAAAATAAATCCGACACCCACTCCACTTTCCTAACCTTTAAAACTCTTGTTGAGAAACAATTTTCTCGACCTATCCTTACCTTCTATTCCGACAATGGAGGATAATTTGAAAAATTAAAATCGGGCCTCGCCAAATTCGGAATACAGCACCTTACCTCACCCCCCACACCCCGGAACACAACGGCTTTGCGGAAAGACGACATCGTCATATAGTGGACACCGGCCTCGCTCTTCTCGCTCATGCCTCCATGCCTCTCAAATATTGGTCCTATGCCCTTCGGACAGCTGTCTATCTCATTAATCGAATGTCAACACAAACTCTTTAAAAAGACTCACCCTATTTTCGTCTCTTCAAACAACACCCCAAATACAACAATTTCCACAATTTCGGCAGTCTCTGCTTTCCGTGGCTCCGGCCCTACACTCACCATAAACTCGACCCCCGGTCCATCGCATGTGTATTCATCGGTTACTCACCCTCACAACACTCATATTTATGTCTTGACCCTTCCACAAATCGAGTCTATAGCTCTCGCCACGTTCGTTTCGTCGAGTACACTTACCCCTTTGCCACCACCACGTCACCCTCTGAACCACTCCCCACCTCTACTGAATGGTGCAACCTCACCGTCCCTCTCCTCCCTGCCTCCCCGACCCAACCCGACCAATCCCCCACCTCGCCTACATCCCCAATCACCCCAGACACAACTCCCGCTACTCCTACCACTCCCCAAACCCCACACACAGTCCCCAACGCTTCTGCCCACACCTCTCCTACCACCTCGCAAACCTCCACCACCACACCCACGTCCTCCCCAGCCACCTCCCCTGCTCGTCCTCCCTCTCCACCACCCAATCCTCACCCTCATGCCACACGGGCCTCCCACAATATCTTTAAACCTATAAACAAACTAAACCTCACCGCTCAACTCCAATCTCCCGAGCCCACCACTGTGAAACAAGCTCTCCTTGACCCGACCTCGAGAGCCGCCATGGAAACCCAATTCACTGCCCTCACTACGAACGGTACCTGGGAACTCGTTCCCCCCTCCCCGGGTCAAAACATAGTCGGTTGTAAATGGGTCTATCGCACAAAATACAACCCGGATGGAACAATTCACAAGCACAAAGCCCGTCTTGTCGCGAAAGGGTTTCATCAACGACCCGATCTCGACTATTCCGAAACCTTCAGCCCAGTCATAAAACCCGCCACCGTCCGTTTAATACTCAGTCTCGCAGTTACCCATGATTGGACACTTCGCCAACTCGATATCAACGATGCCTTCCTCCAAGGCACCCTCACTGATACTGTTTATATGGCTCAACCCCCGGGTTTTGTCGATCCTGCCAAACCGACCCATGTCTGCAAACTTCGAAAGGCTCTCTATGGGTTGAAGCAAGCCCCGAGGGCCTAGTACCATGAGCTACGCTCATACCTCCTCAGCACGGGTTTCATAAATTCAATCAGTGACACCTCTCTTTTTATTTATCACGGAACTCATACCTTGTTCGTTCTTGTCTATGTTGACGATTTAATTGTTACAGGTTCGAGCTCCTCGCAGGTTGCTGCCTTCATCACCACTCTTTCCAAGCGGTTTTCACTCAAGGATCTTGGCTCGATCTCGTACTTTCTCGGTGTTGAAGTTCAACCGTGCAAACAGGGTCTATTTCTAAATCAACAAAAGTACACTCTTGATCTCCTTAGCCGTGCTAACATGTCTCGTGCCAAAGCTGCAAACACAGCCATGGATTCCGCTGCCCAACTCCGTCTTCACGATGGTCCACTCCATGACGATCCTACCCAGTTTCGCACTCTTGTGGGTGGTCTCCAATACCTGTCCCTTACTCGACCGGATATCGCCTTTGCCGTGAACAAATAATCCCAGTTCATGCACTCCCCTATGTGGACAGCGGGCCACCCACGGGGGTGCTTGGGAGGAAAAGAGAAACAAGCGTTTGCATTTTTGTATGGAGTCGCCACCAATTTTTATGGGAAATTGGAACCGTTCGAATACCTCGTGTCATGTCAAGACACAAAGTAGAGACATGAACACTAAGAAATCGTTACCCTTAGCATTCTATGTCTAGAATGACTCTCGTGGATGCCAATGAACACGGGTGTTCACAGATATCTGGAGTAAGGGGTGAGGGTACGTATTAGGAAGCTCTTTTGATCGAACACCTAATCCCGCCCGCCTCGATAGCGGCCTCTACTAATGATTAGGGAAGTTATTCATACTTGATATATCGTCGGCTATATGCATGCAATGCAACATCCAAGTTTTAATTCTAGCATGTGAGAATTAATACTAAGTCGGTTAACACATAATTAGCAAACAATTGGGTCGAAGTAGGATTTAATGCTCATTTACATGTGAAAACATTCAAGCAATAAAAGAAATACAATAATTATGAATTACAATAATGAAAATTACATTAATTACATCGGAATAGGTGATTTATGTCGAAAATACCTTTAAAATGGATAATTTGGGAAAAAGAGACAAAAGAAAGAATCAAATAAACTAACGAACAGGAATTAGCGTGATATTACGGATAATAGTTGATTAATACGTAAACTAATTAAACTAGGTCAAGGCAGAAACGTAGTTCAGAGACAGAATTCAACCCGAAACAGGCGCAGCAGAGCTGCGTCCTTTGGAATAGGCGCAGCCGATTCTTTGTCGTTCCTTTGGCTCGCTTCGGTCCGCCGTGAAGCCGTAATTGCAAGCCGTTAATGTTAATTGGTGAATTTAATGATCGATTGATGATATTTACTCGGATGAAAGTGATTAGCATGTTTATTTAACATATGAATGGGTCATGAAAGCAATAAACATGGATGAGACGGAATTAAACGAATTAACATAAGATGGATTAATTACAGGAGTGAAAAATATTAACAAACCAAACAAATTAATTGGACTAAACATGATGGATTAATGACGAATATGTGATAGATACGACAAAAGACAGATGAAAACTATATCAAAGATGAATTCCAGAAACCCAATATTGATGAATTGAATCTCTACAACCCGGAATTGAATTTAATGACGAAAACCCGCAAATATTGGATTATTAGGGATTTAAGTCGGATTTGTGGTGATTAAAACATGTTAAAGATGAATAATAAATGTACATGTGAATTATATGCTATCATGATGAAGAATTAACACACAAACGAAACAAGAGAAAGAAACTTGACGAATAACAGAGGACGAACGAAGAAGAAAGGAAGCAGGAACTGCGGGCCCTCATTTAAAAGGCGCAGCAGAATCGCTCCTCCTTCAAGAGGCGCGCAGCGATTCTTTGCGTCCTTTCTCGACGGTTATCTACTGGAAATCCGTAAAAAGAGGTTTTAAAGCACGGTTTTAGAAATCGGTTTTAATGGTATTTTCGACATAAACCTTACAATTGTGATACAATAATAAATACAATAAATAAAAGAGAGATTTACACCCTCAGACTTACATGTTGACGAAACGAGAAGGACTAAGATATCGATTAGTGATGCTCGACGCGAATGCAAAGAAAGTGCCCTCGTAAGAGGAAAACGATTA
This sequence comes from Silene latifolia, assembly GCF_048544455.1. Lineage (NCBI taxonomy): Eukaryota > Viridiplantae > Streptophyta > Magnoliopsida > Caryophyllales > Caryophyllaceae > Silene > Silene latifolia. The sequence continues at coordinate 13,235,660 of NC_133538.1, read as the reverse complement.
AGTTAATTAAGTTGATTGATGTGGAGTTGGTCAAATTGGTCGGTCATGCAAACGGGGAGGCTGGTACTCAGAAGGATCCGAGCTTACGTGGTCGAAAGTTCAAGCATGTAGGCGCCAAAAAGTAAGAACAAAGTCTAGAATGCAAAGGGAGAAGAGAAGGGCGGACGCTCGCGTGAGAAATATGAGGAGCGAAGGCTCCTATTTACACTAATCACGTGAAGGAATTAGGGTTTCGGAGACTCTTTGGAAGTGAATCTCGGAAAGATATGAAAAAGATATGATAAATACGCAGAAAAGGGCCTGGGAAGAGGCGCAGCAGTCACTGCGTCTCTTGGAAGAGGCGCAGCACCTGCTGCGTCTGTTCCCAAGGGGTTTCCTCCTGCGGAAGAAAGATTTCCGTGTTTGAGTTATGGTAGGACGGAAATAATTCGGTTTTCCTTAATATCTTATGTGAATATTACGGGAAATTGTTTGCCAAAAGATAAAATTTATGAAATATGGAATAGAAATATCCGGAACATTCCAGAACATTCTAACTCGGGATTTAACGGTTATCAGAAAATGGAGACGGTTTTAGGCCCGGACTCCGAATGTACCCTAATTACTGTCAAAACGACCGTATCGGGACGTAAATGACAATTAAGAGGTAGACAATAATATTTGAGCAATCACTTGACGATAATCTTACGAATTGTCACAAATCGTTCCGCGTAGCAAACATGCGGCCCAATCATCACCGGGTGGTTTGCGAGAGGTGCAGAAATGAGGTATCTACAGAGCCCCCACTATGACTGAGGCTTGGATGAGGCGAAAGTCAAAGTATAGCCATCAGGTCAATCGAAGATTACAACCTGACGACTATGGCGACGCGAGGCGGCTTGACACGTCTGTCGCGTACCTGTCAAAAATAAAACCTAACGGTCTCAACTAAAATGTAGTAGAGGCAGTCGAGTATCGAATCCTCAGGGAGGTAATGCAACTACAGCTATCTATTTCTAATCCTATGGTAACAATTGGGTTTGATTGAATTTTTGATTCTAAACTACGGAGTTGAAAGGAAAGAGAAATAAAGCAGATAGCAGTAAAGCGAATTAAAACTATCAATAAGAGGGGTACATGTCGGGAATTCGGTTCACTACGGCAGTTCAATAACTTAGCAAAGTGAATGACTCGGATTTAACTAATGCGAGACGGATATCGAAGGTCCTTTCGGTCCACTCCCCACCCTAAAATACCACTAACTTAACTTTCGTCCTCATTAGGGTAGTCTCATCGTTTAGCAGGCCTATTTAGTCCAATCTTTCGATCCAGGATTAATTGTAGCAGATTAATGGGTGACATAGAAGCGTGCACTCAACTAGGTCGAGAATTACGGTTATATTGCTATAGTGATGTGGTCTCTTAGTCAATTCGTCTAATTCATTCACTACGTCGTCATTATTCTACCGCAGATTCCCTAATCCCAACATGAAGGGGTTTAGCTACTCATACTCTTAATAAGACTAACAGCAAACAATTTCCCAGCAGATGACATAGCAAAATAATAATAAAATGCAATAATGAAACTAGGGCAAGAAGGAACGATAACATAAACAAGAATTAAAAGCAACAAGAAGGTTAATTATTATTAAGAGAAGGAAGGAGATTACAATCTAAGCGATTCCGGCGTAAAGAACAACCGAGTCGAGTAAAATAATCCCAAAATGCAAGCAAAGAGAAGGAGAAGAGTAACGTAGGAAAAAGTAGCAGTAGTTCTAATGTGAATGATAGTAAAAGAGATAGTAAAAGGAATGACTAATAACCTAGTAAAACATAGGTTAAATAGCCAAAACCCCTAAGTGTTTATGCGGAAATAAAACATGGGTGATTAAGCCCACAATGTCGAAAACCTCTCGATCGAGTAGGCAAAACCACTCGTTCGACCAATGTCTCAAAGAAGTCCCTCGATCGACCATCGGGTACTCGATCGAGGGCTTGGTCGAATGCGACTTACTCGATCGAGGAAGGAACCTCTCGATCGAGCCTCGGGAGCCTAGGAACCACTCGATCGACCACCAAACAGCTCGATCAAGTACTTGTATCTTCAATTCAGCTCACGTCCTCACCCAAGTGTCTCGTAATGCGTGCCACGACGCTTCCAAGTGCAAGACTCTACTACGGGACAATCCGTCTCCTCTAAATGCATGCAAAAGGGCAAAAAGGAACATGGTTCCACTACTTTCGCGATCATTCCTACAAAAAGGACAAAATACACCAAAGTAGCCAATTCGGGGCAAAATACTATAAAAAAAAGATAGAAATGCATAGAAATACGTCTTTGAAATAGGCTAAAAAGACTATGCATTAGGCACGTATCAAATCTCCCCAAACCAAACCTTTACTCGCCTCGAGTAAACTCAAAACTAAACTAATGGAACGGAAATGATAACTCAGAGCTAGCTTAACTTGTCTACTTGAACCAATTTAATGCAACAAAAATCAGATTAAAGCCAAGCGGTCAAAACGCAAACGAATTATAAGTGTTCATGAATAAAGTCGACCTATCGACCTTGCAAGACCAACAAAATCGGACTCTCACGTGGTCACTCTTCTCTCATGAAGCAAAGGGCAAATGTTATATGTAAAAGAGAGAAGAAAAGACAGTCACTCACCTAACTGCGACCTACATAACATGCATGCAACAAAAATGAAAGACAATTCAAGTACTAATGCACACACTCCAACCAATAATGTCCGTCACATCCGAGGGTTTGCAAATAATATGGGAATAGTGAGGTTCAGGTGAGAAAAGGCAAAACAAGTTATGGAAACGTGGAGGTAAAAGCGTCAAGCTAGTTCCTAACAGGACCATAATAAACCATCCGGATCTCAAACTGACTGAAAGACTAAACACGGGTGCCCTTCACTTGGCACAAAACTCACTAGACTCAAAGCACAATCTCCTCAAAAATATAGAATAAGAGTGGAGGAGTCAGACGGTCACAAAGTTCCCTTTTTTAAACACACCGTCTCGAAACACTAATCTGAAACAACCAACCCTCTTGTCGATTGTACATCTTGAACATCTTCTCAACTCGACAAGAGGGTCCAACTTTTCACAACTTTTTTTCTTTTTGTTCATTGTATACGTGAATCTCATCTTTTTTCTTTTCATTTTTTTCTTTTTTTTTCTTCTTCTTTCACGTTTCTCCTTTTTTTCTTTTTCAATACTTTTTTTTTCTCTCCTTCCTTAATACAAACACCAACTCCAAACGAGAATTACGGACCAAACTGCAATGGAAACATACCACAAGAGGACAAACTAACTAGCTTGACTAGGCAGTCTTAGTTTGGAATGTAGCTAATGGGTCAAAAAGGCAAGTTTGGCTAAAGTGGAGCTAAATGGGTGAAAGATGTAAGAAAAGGGAAATTGCAAGACCCTCCCTGCATGTGACACCAACCACAACCCGAATATGTGCATTTGACGAGAAATTGAATGTCATAAATGTGCAAATGAGACAAACATGCTATGCAAGGAGTACTACTCTCAAAATTCCTAATGAACTGGTCATGAATGTCACGATTATAGCTCTAAAACTCGAATTTTTAAGCGGTTTGCAGTTTATTAGGTCAAGTCTAAACAATCGGCTATTATTTGAAAGAAATTCGTAGATTATGCGTATGACAAGGCTAAAAACTATCAATACAAGTGCAAGGCTCAAGTAATATGACAAGCTATAGTGCAGTTTCATCACGGGAATCTACCGTTCCGACTCAACCTATATGCAAAAATAAACGTGAAATTTTTTTTTTTGAATTTTTAACTGTTCCGGGTGTAATTCCAGAGCAGATGTTGGTTACCACTCGTAGCTAGTAGAATGATGTCCTTGCTTGAATCCTCCTTGCGGTCTCCTGAAACGATGAACAAACTGAGGGCTCGGCTTTGGCCGAGCGTACTCACTCCGACGCTCAAGTCAGTGAACTTAGAGAGAGGTTGTTGTAACTTGGCTAAGAGTATATTGTAGAGAGATAAGGAAGATATTACCAGATGAACAGTGGTTATTAGGTCAATTTGTGGATCTCCTCCTCAATGAAGATTGAGGAGTATTTATAGGCTTTCACCCTTTGTCACGTAGTGGCCAAGTGGCTATCAGGTGAAAAGACCGTTATACCCTCGGCCGATGGACTGTGGCGGGCTCGCCGAGGGTCTTGGATATGAGTACGTGAGATATGTGTGTCCGGGTGGCTAGTTGTGGCCGAGACCAGTGTGACAGCCGATGGGCTTCATAAGGCTAGACTGTCTAAGTCGCCGACTTTCTTTGTGAATACCCTTGACCTTGCTCAATGTGTTGACTTGGTCAGCGGTGCAGAATATGCCCCATCAATTTGCCCCCAGCGTAGTCTATGCCGTGGTATGGGCTTCGATGTATGTGAACGTATATTCTGCGTAAGTATTTTTGCAAAATTTCTGGTATCGGCTTCTTCTGAAGCATCGGCGTGGTTCTTGTTAGGCCGTACCATATCCCCCTCCACATGGATGCGTAAAGGGCATCCGATGTGGAAAAGAAAGTGACGCTGGCCGAGACCAGGGCTGAGAGTGCCGGTTCTTTTTGATTGCCCCCGGCCGGTGCTTATTGGCCTGGTCGATCATGCGGCCGGCGGAGAGCAGGTGCCTAGGAATTTGTTGAGGGAGATGAACAGGCGAAGGGATGTGAATGGGCGTGTTGAATACGCTTGGTAACTGTAGCATTGATTGACATTCAACTGTTGCAACGATTGACATTCCGTGGTTGCATGTCCGACACGTGTTCGCTTGGCGATTGGTTGACGCTTCATGGGCTGTGCCCTGATTGGTCCTTCTTCATGGGCTTTTCCCTATAAATAGGGTAGTTACTCCGTGATTTTGGCCATTACTTTCATTTCCTCAAATTTTCAAAAATTCTCCCAAAATCTTCCTCTCTTTAAACTTTCAAGGGCTTTCTATTCTTCCAATCTTCGGTCTTCGATCCGTGAGTGTATTTCTTCAAGGTAATCAAATAGATTTTCTCTTATTTCGTTTGTAGTTTGTTGTGAACATGTCTTCGATGATCTTTGGACCTAGTAAACCCGCGTCGGGGGCCCTAGGTCTCCTTCTCCGAAGTTGATCCTCAAATTCTTGAGGAATGGGAGGACTACGATTCCTATGGCGATTTTGGTGATGATTTCGGTGACGAAGAGGAAAGGTCTCGTCCTAACGAAGGGAGGCAGTATGTTATGGATCACGGCGACGCCTGTAAGGTCCGTTCTGACCGTGCTTGGACTCATAAGCTCGCCTTGATTGTTCGGGCGAGAAATTTTTCGAGGGCCATTTTTTCTTCGGTAGGGGATATAAAATTGTTATCCCTGAGGAGGGTCAGGCCGTCTGTTGCCCTCCACCGGGCCACACCGGCGTGTATATGCGGCATTTGGAGTATGGGCTCCGATTTAGTTGAATGAGCACGTTATGGCCATTATTAGAGCCATGAACGTTGCGTTGCACAACCGCACCCGTTGGCTATGAGGACCATAATCGGCTTTGTCTAGCTCTGTCTCTTCAAGGGAGAGGCCCCAACGGTGAATTTATTCCGCCGGCTTCACCATCTCAAACCATTTTACGCCGCGTCGGATGGTACAAAGTGTGGAGATGGAGCCGGGTTATGTCTCTGTCAACAAACTTTCTTCTTGCAAGGATCGGCAAGGCCAGTGGGTGTACGTTAAGGTGCCGGATGACTATCCGCCGCCTCGCTTTTTCCAAAGACCGAGTTAACTTGCGGTGTGAGACTCGGGCGGAGCACGATAGATGGGTTTCCGGAAGAAGCTCAAAATGGATGCTAGCGGTGTCTATCTCCGTGACGATGAGAGGCGGCAATGAGGCTCTTTGAGGTGGACAAGAGTGGGGTGCCGAAAAGATGGATTCCTCCGACGCAGATCATCCTTCAGGATGAGCCGCTCTGCCATGTCGGCCTCATACCGGCCAAAGCCCTAGCACAGGGGTGAGTGGGGTCGGTGTGAGGCCCGTCGCCGTTCTTAATGCTCTTGCTCCTCGAATTCCGGTTTATTTCCTCTACTTAACTCTTGCTTTGTTTCTTTGAGACCACTTTGGAAAGGGCTTGTCCGAGGATATTCTCCGGAGAATGGGGCTGCACAAAGATGGAACCGTTGCCAACTTGCATCCCAAGGCTCAAACCCACGACCGTAGGAAGTCGCCGAGTGATCTTATGGAGCAGCGGCTGAAGGGCTTGAGCGTGGAGGAGGCTCAGGCGAAGGTTGTTAGCGGCGTTGTGCGTCGGACGCGGAAAACAATGTCTTCGGCGGCGAGGGCGTCGACGCGCGATTGCAACTCCCACCCCCCCTCCTAAAAAGGAGACGGTGGAGGTGGTTGATATTCCTTCTGAGGGGGACTCCGATGCGGAGGAATCTCCCCTTATCCGAAAGAGGAAGGAGGCAGCTTCTACCGTTGGCAAGGAAGTGCCTCCTTCGGCCAAGAAGGCGAAGCACGGTACCTATTCATTCCGTGGCTTAAATTTAGCCGTCATTGGGTGCTCCTGATGAGGCTTCTGGCATGTCGATATACGTTGATACCGCGTCTTTATTAAATTTTTGTAGGCCAGCCGCGGCGGCTTCTACTCTCGTTAGGCGGCGGCGGAGGGGACCTGCGCGCAGGTTGGTGATCAAGGCGTCACCGTCAACCCTTCATCCCAGAAGGCTTCCTCCTCCCGGCCCGCAGGTTGGGGTCGATTGTTACCACCGTCCCTTCATCCCAAGGCTTCGTCTCCCAGCTTATAGAGGAAGGCACGAAGGCGATTAGGGAGCTTGCAAGGTGGAACGTGGTTACCGCTGCTCGTCTCATGGAGCAGGAGAAGGCCGTGGCTCGAGCTGTTCATGAGCGTAATGCCGCTAAGCAGGTGGCTGCGTCGGCAAAGCTAGGTCTCCTCAATGAGCGGAAGCTTAGGGGAGATCGAGAAGGCGCTCTTTGGCCGAGAGAAAACTCGGGGAGGACGCGAAAAAGAGGTCCTTGGCCGAGAAAGCCAAGGCCGAGGCTGCGGCAGCCGAGGGCGAAGTCTTTGGAGAAGTGTAACCATGTTCAAGGGCGTGCCGACCTCTATCTCCAGCAGAGGAACGAATCCGAGGGCCTGTTTAAGGCCCAAAGCGGAGGTGGTTCGGGGCAAAGAGGCCATCATCAAGCAGAAGGAGGCGGACATTGAGATGCTCCAAACTGTCATGCTCCCCAATCTGTGCGCTGAATTCCGGGACTTGGCCGAAGGAGCTGCTAGGGAAGTGATCGAGGAGCTTTTCCCTCTTGATGGTTCCTTTCCGTGGGGTAGATATGACAAGCTGCTTGATGACAAGCTCGAGGCTAAAGAGAACGCCATGGTGGAGAAGGCCAAGGAGGCGGTGAAGGCAAAGATTGAGAAGGAGGCGGCCGCGGAGAAAGCAGCTCTTGCTGAGAGGGCTAAGGCGGCTAAGGAGGAAGCTGAGAGAATGAGGGCGGCTGATGACGCCGAGGCCAAAGCTGAGGCTGCTAGGAAAGCTGCTGGGTTGCCTATTGAAGAAGATGCGGCTACCGCTATCGATGGTTAGCAAAAGACTGTGCAGAGGTTGCTTGATGAGAACAAGTTTTGAGCAGACTGCTTGACTCCTCACACACCATCATGTGCTGCTTGATGAGAACAAGTTTACAGCAGATCTGCTTCAGTTGTTCGGGGGCCGATCATTAAGCCCTTCCTCCCCGCCATCTTTTGGTGCTTCAAATGACATAATTGTAGCTTTTGCTTTTCTCCTTGTATTTTGTATCCTTTGGTAGGCTGTTATCTCCATTCTTTTTGCCTGCAAACTGTTATTATAAATAAGAGTTCGTTTCTTTTGCCTTCGGCATGGCCGAGGTCTTTTCTCGTTTTTGTCTGAGTTGCCCTTTTATGTTATTAGTTGAGCGTCTCTTCTTGTTTGAACCTTGGCTTGGCCGAGGCAGTTTAGAGTGTGCATCTCAACTGTTTTTAACGCTTTTAAGGCATTTTGATTTGTTTATCAACAGCGGCCGCGCCGCGATCATCGCGGTGTCGCTCGATGGAGATCGCGCGCTCTTGTCGATACGGCTTGAGAAGAGTCGGCGTCCTGGATAGCGTGTTACGCGGCGTCTATCACTTTAAGTGATCTGCCTGAAGCGTCTACTATTTGGGGTGATCGCCACAAAGACTACATTTCTTCATGGGGAACACCGCTCTTGTCTATGATAAAGGTGTGAGTCAAGGCCCGGATAGCGTGTTACGCGGCGTCTACCACTTTAAGTGATCGCCAAGCGTCTACTATTTGGGGTGATGCCACAGCGCTACATTTCTTCATAACGACGCCGCTCTTGTCGAATCGACAGTGTGAGACGGCGTCGCTTCATTAACGATCGCCGCTCTTGTAATCGACAGATGAGACGGCGTCGGCTTCATTAACGATCGCCGCTCTTGTAATCGACAAAGATGAGACGGCGTCGCTTTTTTAACGATCGCCGCTCTTGTCGAATCGACAGATGAGACGGCGTCGCTTTTTAACGATCGCCGCTCTTGTCGAATTGATGTGAGATGAGACGGCGCGGCGCTTTAACGACGCCGCTCTTGTCGAATCGACAGATGAGACGGCGTCGGCTTCATTAACGATCGCCGCTCTTGTCGAATCGACAGATGAGACGGCGTCGCTTTTAACGATCGCCGCTCTTGTCGAATCGACAGATGAGACGGCGTCGGCTTCATTAACGATCGCCGCTCTTGTAATCGACAAGATAGAGACGGCGTCGCTTCTTTAACGATCACGCTCTTGTCGAATCGACAGATGAGAGGGCGTCGGCTTCTTTAACGATCGCCGCTCTTGTTAATCGACAGATGAGACGGCGTCGCTTTAACGATCGCCGCTCTTGTTAATCGACAGTTTGAGACGGCGTCGGCTTCATTAACGATCGCCGCTCTTGTCGAATCGACAGATGAGACGGCGTCGGCTTTTAACGATCGCCGCTCTTGTTTAATCGACAAAGTATGAGACGGCGTCGGCTTTTTAACGATGCCGCTCTTGTCGAATCGACAGATGAGACGGCGTCGGCTTCTTTAACGATCGCCGCTCTTGTCGAATTGATGAGATGAGACGGCGTCGGCTTTTTAACGATCGCCGCTCTTGTCGAATTGACAAAGTATGAGACGGTGTCGGCCTCTTTATTCCATTCAGTGATTTGTGGGGAAAATGGACATCTTCATGGGAGACTTGGTCGATTTTATATTTGATATTAACATGCGTCGGGATGCCCATACTGTTTTGGGCACCTCCGCGCTATACAAGGTCTATCGGTTTTCTAATGCCTCATCTAGAGGCGCTGTTGTTCCCCGTCACCGTCGGTCGCATCCATAAGGTCGCCCTTCGGTTGTGAGGATGAGCTTTTCCCCTTCTCCGATCGCTTCGCCACTTTGAGGGATTGCATGTTGCATCCTCGCAGATATCCGGATGTTGACCACCTCGTCCTTCTCGTCTTTGGAGACGAGCTTATGCGCTTCCCTCCGGTCCGAGACATACATTAGTGTCGGGGCCGGATGGACATCACTGCGTCGGCATCGCTTAGAGTAACTCGGCCTATTAGGGCGTTGTAGGCGGATGAGCCGTTGATGACGACGAACTCGGCTAGGACATTCTTGGCCGCATTCCCCTCGCCGAACATCACCGGTAGTCCGATTGAACCCTGGGGTACCAGGCCGGCCGGAGAAGTCGTATAGTGGATGGGTGCGGGGCTCAAGTCCTTGATTCTCGGCCGAGGTCTGTGGAAGCACTCCACGAACATGATGTTCGTGTAGGCGCTGTGTCTATCGGACATCTCTTCACTAGGTGGTTGGATATGTCCAAGTTGACTACGAGTGGGTCATTTGTGAGGGGCGATGACTCCTCGTAGTCCTTCCCTCCAATAGTCATATCGGGAATCTTTGGGGCGGTGGTCGCCGCGTTGGGCACAAAGTTGATGGCCTCGATACGGCTCGTTCAGTGCCGTTTGTGCCCATGAGCCGACCCACCGTTCTCGTTACCTCCGATGACTACATGGATAACTCCTATCCGTTGAAAAACGGATTTCTTATCCGAACCGCCGGGCGTCGGTCTTCGGCCTTTGGCCACATACTTGTCGAGGCTCCCCTTACGGATTAGCTCTTCGATTGCATTCTTCAAATGCCGGCGGTTGTCGATGAGGTGGCGGCGCGGCCGTGGTACTGCGATCGGTTCGAGTCACCGTCTCCTTTTGGCTTGGGAGGCCGTTCCCACTTCGGCCTCGCTTCTGCTTAGGGCGAAGACCTTGGCGGCCGATGCGACCAGAGGGGTTTTGTCATGGTAATGCCTTTGGTAAAACATTCCCGAACTGTCGCCGGCGCCCGTCGAGCCCTGTTTCTTGGCAGATCTATCAGACCGTGACCTGTTATTGTCACGGCGTTTATCGTCGGATCGTGACCTGTTATTGTCACGGCGCCTCTCATCCGGGCTATCATCCCGGCGGCTTTTTCTCTCTGAGGGCTCTGCCTCGCTGGGGCCTACCCAGGTCTTGTGGTAATCTTCCACCTTGATGGCCTGGTCGGCCATCTTCCTCGCGGCGTCTAGGCCCAGGCCCCCGTGCTTGATGAGCTCGTCTTTTAAGTTTCCCTTTGGGAGGCCCTTCATCAGTGCGAAGGCCGCCAGTTCGGGATTGATTTCCCGAATCTGCTGGACCTTGCCGTCGAACCTCTTCATATAGCTTCGTAGAGACTCGCCTTCCTCCTGCTTGATAGTTAGGAGGTCCGACGTCTCCACGACCGTCCTTTTGTTGCAAGAGTATTGGGCTAAGAAGGCGTCCTTTAGGTCGGCAAAACAGTATACCGAACCGTCGGGAAGCCCCTTGTACCGTTTTGAGCCATCCCATGCGAGTCGTTGGGAAAACTCGGCACCGGACCTCATTTTGCTCCCATACCGACATGTAAGACTCGAAAGCCTCGGCGTGGTCGGTTGGGTCATTTGTCTCCTTTGTATGTGAACGCCGCAACTTCGACTTGGTTGGTACGGCGGTGTCCAGGACATAATCACTGAGGGGCTGTTTGACCACGTGTCGGATGACACGCGGCGACCGACTCCTCGCATTCCTAGTCCGGCTTCTCTCCTCGTAGCGAGAAGGACTTCTTCTCCGGCTCGGGCTTCTTCTCCGACTCTCCGAGTCGGGCCACTGGTTCTCCCGGGGTGTGCCTCGTCGGTGTTGCGGCGGCGATGTCCTCTCCCGAGTGCGAGAAGGACTTACGTTTACCACGACCACTTTGGGCTCCTCCGACGTCTTGGTAGGGTCCGCTTCTCCCAAAGTGCTCGTTCAAGTTTCTTGGAGTCACGTTCGGGCCCCTGGCCTCTGGGACGGCTTCCGCCGCTTGTGTCGGCGTGCCTATGTGAGCTGGTGTACTCCCAATTAGGTCCAGGAGTGTCTTGATTTTGCTACGTCAACCACTGTCCCATGATGGTGACCTGGTTGGCGGGGCGGCGTGTCCGGTATTATCGGCATTCCGAATTCCGGTTGGACTACTACGCCGGTGGAGGGTTGTACTACTCCAGAATGGTGAAATGTATCATCTTGGTAAAATGTGGCTTCGTCGGTTGCGACTATCTCTTGTTGTTTCGACATCTTAGCTTTTTGGGTGGGTTTTTTGTGTTTTTGTTTTTGTTGTTTGGGAATGAATGTGACTAGCTTCTAGTGTCTTTCTTCCCCACAGACGGCGCCAATTGTTCCGGGTGTAATTCCAGAGCAGATGTTGGTTACCACTCGTAGCTAGTAGAATGATGTCCTTGCTTGAATCCTCCTTGCGGTCTCCTGAAACGATGAACAAACTGAGGGCTCGGCTTTGGCCGAGCGTACTCACTCCGACGCTCAAGTCAGTGAACTTAGAGAGAGGTTGTTGTAACTTGGCTAAGAGTATATTGTAGAGAGATAAGGAAGATATTACGGATGAAAAAGTGGTTATTAGGTCAATTTGTGGATCTCCTCCTCAATGAAGATTGAGGAGTATTTATAGGCTTTCACCCTTTGTCACGTAGTGGCCAAGTGGCTATCAGGTGAAAAGACCGTTATACCCTCGGCCGATGGACCTGTGGCAGGCTCGCCGAGGGTCTTGGATATGAGTACGCAGATATGTGTCCCGGCTGGCTAGTTGTCTGGCCGAGACCCAGGTGACAGGCCGATGGGCTTCACCGGCTAGACTGTCTAAGTCGCTGACTTTGCTGTGAATACCCTTGACCTTGCTCAATGTGTTGACTTGGTCAGCGGTGCAGAATATGCCCCATCATTAACATTTTCTAATTTTTTTTGGATTTTTGATTTTTCTATGAAAATAAACAACAAATGCAAACTGAAAATTAAACGTGAATGCAAAACAAATGCAGATGCAGACTCAAAAGGATGCAATACCCTCCCCAAACCAAAACGGACAACGCCCTCGTTGTCCTCCAGCATACACCAGCAGAAAAATGGGGGATGGGAGTATACAACCAATAAAAGAAAATAAAGGAGACGAAATAAAAAGAGTAAGAGAACATACAAAACACGAACTTCCCCAAACCAATTTAAAATCGGGGAAGTGAGTAGACCAAGATGCTACTCGTCGTCGGCACCGCCGTCTCCTAGGTACTCCGACTCAACAAAACGGTCTCCCCAAACCAGCAACAAACAAGGGGAGACTCGGTCGTCATCTCAGTGATCCTCCGGACCGGGTGCGAACGGAGGGTCACTCTCCTCCTCTCTCGGAAGCTGTTGTGCCGCCGCTCCTGCCCGTAACCGCACCTCTCGTGCTACCTCTGTCTCCTCCGCCTCCTCCTCCGAGTCGGAAGAAAGTGGAGGGTACCCGTCCGCCGGGTATCGGTAGAAGGAAGGATGCGGCCACCCCTCTGGAATCGGTCGCGGCTCGGATATGGAACTCGTAGAGCGGGAATACGACCCAAAGCCATATCCGTCTCATCTCGGTGATGTACCGCACATATCCGAAAGCACGGCATCACGACGCCCTTGGTCCATGACCTCGGGCGCCTCTAAAACAGGAGGGCAGACAAAGTTGGCCGGAAAGGGCGGGTCGAGGGAGGTGGAGTGAGTGAAGGTGGAGGTGTAGGTTTGTGTGGGTGTAGGGCCGAGGCGTGGGGGTCGGTCCGGCTGGGCTCGAGTGCGGGAGCTAGAGGATGCTCCGGCCTCCCGCTTCCTCTTCCTAGAAGAAGAAGGAGGGGTGAAGGTAAGGTGGTAGGTAGGTGAAGCTGGCCTCGCTCCCTCAGCGGCAGTAGGGAGCGGTAGAAGTGGCGGAAGGGTAGAGCACGGCAAGGTAACAGACGTGGAACCACAAATCTTCCACGTCCTCGCGCTCCCCTTCGCCTTTGGGAACCAGGCGAAGTCAGCCATGGCACCCAGGTCAAGGTAAGAATCCTCCCTATCGGGTGCAGTAAGTGAAGGGTCAGTGGGGTAAAGGTGGCGGGCAATCCTAGTCACTAGCCCGCCACAGACAACAGCGGTCTTGACCCGAGTCCCAATTCCGTTCCAATGCTGAGCTACCAGATAGGCAATGTTTAGAATAAACGGGGTACCGGAGTCAATGTTGAGGTACCCCGCGAGAATCGCTAGCTCAGTGTTGGTCACGTTATTGGGCTCAGGTCGCCCAAAGATGGTCTCTGCTATCAGACGCAAGTAGTAACGGGGGGCAGGTAAGTGAACGTGAGCTCCCTTCCGTGAAGGGAAGGGGGTGTGAGTAAGCGCAGCCCAAAGTGGCTGAAGGAGGTCTCTAGGTGGGTCGGTGAGACCGTCACTGACTAGTCCCAAAACCTGCCCAAACCTGGCCAAGGTCCAGTGGTGCGACTCATTGCGGAGTCGAAAGTAAATGCAAGAACTGGAGTGGTCAGCATCATAAGAGTCGGTGTCAAAGGAATAGGAGCTAAAGAACTCGTACGTAAGGGTACGAATAGTAGCCTCATGCATGGTAATCAGACCCGACATACCCGTCCCGTTCAACAAACTACAGACCTCCTCAAAAATGCCTAAGGTCTCTAGGTCAGTCCGCGCAAGGAAACGGGTGGGGGAGAGGGGGCAACGAAGCAAAGCAACTAACCGTTTCCGGTGAGCCTCTGAAGTGAAACGTACCGTGGGCAGCTTCGGTAAAGGTACGAGAGCGCCCTCTCCCGTAACAACAGCCTCAGAAGGGCTGGAAGTGATGGCTAACTGGCTAGCCTGCTGATGTGGCCTCGGTGGCAGCATACCAGGCTGCGGGAGACGAGGAGTGCGTCCGCAGTCCAGCAAGGAGAAAGGCCCGGTAGGAGTAGTGGCTGGTGTAGCCTGAACCGAGCTCCCCATTTGAGCTAGCCATGAGTAAACCGTCCCCTGCAGCTGAGACAAGTAGAACTGGTGCTGCAGTGGTGACCAAGGCGGAGCTAGTGGCAACAGCAGGGACCACTGACTCGCTCACGGACGAGCTGGAGGACGTACTAGTAGAAGGCAAAGAACTCGCGTCCATCTTGATGATGATTAACCTACAATATGCAATTAAACTTCAAAAAACAATCAACCAAGGCGGATTTTCGATTGAAAAACCACAAACCCTAATCCCCTTTAAAAACCGAGAAAACGAGCATAAAAGAGGGGGAAAATAAGGGGTTATTGAAGATTAATTAGCTATGAAGGGATTGTAGGTGGCGGATTTGATAAAATTGGGCAAGAAATGGGGATTTGGGGGAAAATCAATCGCACATTAGGGAGAGGTTAGACGGAAATTATAAGTGAAATGAAATAAGATTAGGGAAATAAAGAGTTTAAGAAAGAAAACTCCGTGGTCCTGTTCATTTCACTCGATCGAGTGAATTTAATCACTCGATCGAGAGCTTTTGCTGTCCCCTGTGCTCGATCGAGTAATAGACTTCTCGATCGACCATTTTCTTTTTGGTCTTCCTCGATCGAGTAACTCGCCAGTTCGATCGACCCAATTGCCATTCGATCGAGTACAAAAAGTACTCGATCGAGGGCTTCTTCTCGTTGACTCTTGGATTTTCGTCTTTATTTCCTCGAAATGTGTGACATTTCCCCAAACCTGCATAAAACATATCCAAACACATCCCAAAATACCAAATATGCAGAAACACAGTCTAAAAACTCAGTCTAAGCTAAAGGATTGTCTAAACTAATTGTCCTAATCAAAAACGAAAAAAAGAAATTCAACCAAAAATCTATTACACTTTGTTACACAGGGCATTTCCCCGTTTAATTCCCATCAGCTTTCAGTAGCCCCTTTGTGGGCTTCTGACTGGAGGACGTCACTTCAGCGATGCTGACCGTCCTCTTTGATTTCCATGAGCTTGAATTTCGTTTTTGCGGCGTAGGAGGAATGTAGTTCCCATCTATGTAGGTGCGAACTGTCTTCGTTCTCGCCCCTCTGTCATCTTCTTTTGCATCCTTGGCTCCAGTTTGATTGATAATGGTTGCACCCTGTCCCTTGATGACTCCTTTCTTGCCTTCATCTGTACCTGCAGTAAGGGAAACAGACGAATTTTCCTCCTTTTTGCTCTCAGCAAGAGGCGGAGGGTTAGCAATAACAGCAATATTCTCCAAATTTTCATCTGGAGTGTCAATAATAGGGTCAACAGAAGAGAGGGCATTGCAAGGCTGAGCTTGCATAGGAGCCCTCCGGAACTTGGACTGATGAAAAGTCAGCTCCTCGTCCCCTACCTGGAAGGTCAAAGTCTTCCCCCGGCGTCTATTACCGCAGGCGGTGGACAAAAATGGTCTCCCTAAAATGATAGGGGTGTGCACATCTTCGGGATATCTAAGACGACAAAATCGACGGGAATAAAGAACTTCCCGATCCGACAGTACGTCTTCCGCTACACCTAGTGGCCGTGATAAACTACGGTCGGCCATCTGGACAGTCATGTTGGTGCAACTCAGCTTTGTCACACCAAGTCTCTTAGCTAGAGACAAAGGTAAAACACTTACGCTAGCGCCTAAATCGCATAGCGCATTATCAATCAATCGCATACCGATGTGACAAGGGATCGAAAAACTACCCGGGTCTGATTGCTTAGGAGGTAGCTTATTTTGAGATAGGGCTGACCCCACCTCAGTCAAAGCTACGGTCTCATTATCATTTATAGTCCTCTTACGTGCTAAAATTTCTTTCATAAATTTTAAATAAGAGGGTACCTTGGTTAGCAATTCAGTGAACGGCACGGAAACTTCCAAACTCTTCAAAAGCTCAACAAATTTGCTAAACTGTTGATTAATCTTGGTATTCTGCAGCCGCCTCGGGAAGGGAACGATGGTGGAATCTCGAGTCCCTTGTTACTCGCTTCCAAAGTGTCTTCCGGAGCAAGTTCGGTATCCTTTGGGCGCTTCTTACCTCTCGAACGAGGCCTTTCTGGTAATTCCACGCTTAGACGAGCACTAGCAGGCTCTCGAATAAGCTTTCCGTCATCAATATCACTCGATCGAGCAATGTGGTCACTCGATCGAGCACCTTCTTCAGCAACTTCAGTCGATCGAGCAACATTCCCACTCGATCGACCATCTTGACTTCGATTCACTCGATCGAGCGGAAAGACTACTCGATCGAGGGCTTTCTTCACCAATTCCACTCGATCGAACACCGTCTTGATCGATCGAGTAACTCTTGTGTCGTGAGTCCTTTTCTCTTAACGAACACTTTGTTCCTCATCGATTCTGACTTCCCTCGGGTCGATTTTACTTACGGTCCTTCATAAGAGAGACCGCTTCTCAACTCTATTAGATGCACAGTCTCATTTGGGTTCTTGTCATTTTGAGTTGGCAAATGACCGGGCTTCCTTGAGGATTGATTTTCGGCCAGTTGAGCAACTTGAGTCTCAAGTGCCTTGAATGCCGTGTCCTTTTGTTGTAATTGCTTTGCAATGGACTGCATCATGGACTTTAACTCACCTATCTCACTCACCCCACTAGATGACGAAGCACCTTGGTTAGGAGGGTTGAAAGACGGAGGCTTCGATATCCTTGTTTTCGGTGTGGAGGAATATAGAGGTCTGCTGCTGCTGATTTGGAGGAGCGGTGGGGTTGAGTACGTTCTGGTTACTCCACCTCAAATTGGGGTGGATATTTGGCTCATAATGAGTGTTGTTTTGCCTGTAATGTTGAAAGGCAGCACATTGCTCATAAGGGCTAGGACAATAATCAGCGACATGTCCATCTACCCCACACCTTTGTAGGCACGAAGGGACCGTCTGTCATAGCATTAACATGGTACATTCCTCCTTGAGAGCTCCCCTAGTTCATACTTATCGAACCTCGCGGTAAGGGCTTCTAATGCGGCCACTGAAGAGGATTCAACGGCTCTCCTTTGGTTTCCTCTTGAATTCCCATATTCAGCCCTGTGAGTGGCTAAATCATCTATAATCTTCCATCCCTTGGTCGCTCCCAAGTTGTCAGCAAATCGACCATTGGCTGCAGCATCTAATATAGCCCTCTGATCATCATATAAACCATTATAAAAATGGTTGCACAAACTCCATTTTTCGAAACCGTGATGTGGTATGGTACGCACTAGTTTCTTAAAACGAAGCCATGCCTCGTGGAAGTTCTCGTCAGGCCCTTGTTTAAAACTTGTTATCTGAGCTCTGATGGCGATGGTTCTCGAAGCAGAGAAGTATTTCTTATAGAACGCTAATGCTAGCGTATTCCAATCTGTTATGCCGTGAGCAGCTCGGTCCAAATCCCTATACCACTCCCTTGCAAAGATCGCGGAGTGAGAAGATGAACATAGTTTCTTTGATCGATCGGCTGTCACGCCGGTGGGAGGAGGTATGGAGCAGCGATGTCGATGAA
This sequence comes from Silene latifolia, assembly GCF_048544455.1. Taxonomy (NCBI): domain Eukaryota; kingdom Viridiplantae; phylum Streptophyta; class Magnoliopsida; order Caryophyllales; family Caryophyllaceae; genus Silene; species Silene latifolia. The sequence goes on along the minus strand of NC_133538.1, from coordinate 13,217,830 downwards.
GGTCTCCATATCGAGTGCGTCTTGATTTGCAGCGCCGGAACGATTTTTCTCGACCATATTGATATATGCGAGGCTTTGGCTCGAACTTCCTAGCATCTCCAGTGATTCGAACCCTTTATAGAGATTGTCAGCCGTGGGCTCGGAGTGACTAGCAATGGTTGCTTCCTCAGCCATTTCGGGAAATTCTGGAAAAGTAATAGATTCAACTGATGAATTGGAAACTGGAGAAGACGGTGGATTGTCTTCGAAAAGCTCGTTCTCGTAAAAGCTACCACGAGAACTAGGCTCTTCCTCTGCCTGTTGCTCTTGGAATAGTCTCCTTTTTACGTGCAGAGATCTCTCAATCTCGGGATCAAAAGGTAGTAGTGGCCCACCTTGCGACCTGCGCATAAGAAGGAACTACAGACAAGATATAAGAGTAGTCTAAGGAACGATGTTCCTTAAACTAAAAGAAGAATTAAAAATAAAACAGCTAGTAAATTGAACAATTGCCTCCCAAGAACGGCGCCAAAATTTGACACGCCTGTCGCGTACTGTCAAAAATAAAACCTAACGGTCTCAACTAAAATGTAGTAGAGGCAATCGAGTATCGAATCCTCGGGAGGTAATGCAACTACTGACTATCTATTTCTAATCCTATGGTAACAATTGGGTTTGATTGAATTTTTGATTCTAAACTACGGAGTTGAAAGGAAAGAGAAATAAAGCAGAGAGCAGTAAAGCGAATTAAAACTATCAATAAGAGGGGTACATGTCGGGAATTCGGTTCACTACGGCAGTTCAATAACTTAGCAGTGAATGACTCAGACGAACTAATGCGAGACGGATATCAGAAGGTCCTTTCGGTCCACTCCCCACCCTAAAATACCACTAACTTAACTTTCGTCCTCATTAGGGTAGTCTACTGTTTATAGCAGGCCTATTTAGTCCAATCTTTCGATCCAGGATTAATTGTAGCCAGATTAATGGGTGACATAGAAGCGTGCACTCAACTAGGTCGAGAATTACAGTTATATTGCTATAGTGACAGGGTCTCTTAGTCAATTCGTCTAATTCATTCACTACGTCGTCATTATTCTACCACAGATTCCCTAATCCCAACATGAAGGGGTTTAGCTACTCATACTCTTAATAAGACTAACAGCAAACAATTTCCCAGCAGATGACATAGCACGCAAAATAATAATAAAATGCAATAACAGAAACTAGGGCAAGAAGGAACGATAACATAAACAAGAATTAAAAGCAACAAGAAGGTTAATTATTATTAAGAGAAGGAAGGAGATTACAATCTAAGCGATTCCGGCGTAAAGAACAACCGAGTCGAGTAAAATAATCCCAAAATGCAAGCAACAGTAGAAGGAGAAGAGTAACGTAGGAAAAAGTAGCAGTAGTTCTAATGTGAATGATAGTAAAAGAGATAGTAAAAAGGAATGACTAATAACCTAGTAAAACATAGGTTAAATAGCCAAAACCCCTAAGTGTTTATGCGGAAATAAAACATGGACTGATTAAGCCCACAATGTCGAAAACCTCTCGATCGAGTAGGCAAAACCACTCGATCGACCAATGTCTCAGCAGAAGTCCCTCGATCGACCATCAGGGTACTCGATCGAGGGCTTGGTCGAATGCAGCTTACTCGATCGAGGAAGGAACCTCTCGATCGAGCCTCAGGGAGCCTAGGAACCACTCGATCGACCACCAAACAGCTCGATCAAGTACTTGTATCTTCAATTCAGCTCACGTCCTCACCCAAGTGTCTCGTAATGCGTGCCACGACGCTTCCAAGTGCAGTACTCTACTCTGGGACAATCCCGTCTCCTCTAAATGCATGCAAAAAGGGCAAAAAGGAACATGGTTCCACTACTTTCGCGATCATTCCTACAAAAAGGACAAAATACACCAAAGTAGCCAATTCGGGGCAAAATACTATAAAAACAGTATAGAAATGCATAGAAATACGTGCTGAAATAGGCTAAAAAGACTATGCATTAGGCACGTATCACGGCTCAAGGGGTCTGAGCCAAGGACCTGTCGTCGGGAACATTTTAGAGTCTGTCGACTATCGGGGAGGGTCGTTTAAAGTCCATTAGGCTACGTAAGGAAGCTCGCCAGCCATAAGAAGAGATCATACCTGAGACTTCTTTCTTGAGATGCTTCCGGAGGTGCGTAGGAGCTAAGGTTAAGCATAGGAGTTAAGGTTAAGACCTAAAGGATATATAAGGATTGTGCTAGGGTGTGGGACCCTAAAGGAAAGCATCGACGGGAAGGAGGCCAAAATAAGTTCAACTTAAGGGTAACTAAAGCTTGGGTATAGGAACTCTATTGGTTTGGGAACTTCTGGAGAACGACACCTTCGTCGAACTCCGCGGGGAAACACGAAATATTGTGGGTAGCAGGACACAGTCGGGAGCTGCTGAGAGAAAACTGCTTGGGTAGTCTTCGAGAAATAATTGCGAGTAGCAGGACACAGGCGGGAACTACTGATGGGAAATCTGCTTAGGTAGATGTTAATCCTCACGTCTTAAGAGGGACAGTACGTCCGCTTACTCTCGCTGGAGACATGATCGGGAATTATTCTTCTTGTCATGAGAGGGAAAGTGTATCCGCTTACTCTCGCTGGAGACATAGTGAAGGTGTGTCGAATTCTGTGAAGGAATGAATGCTCGTTGCGACAGGCAACAGGTCTTGGAAGGAACAAATGATGTGCGACGGTCTGCTGCTGGCTTGGAAATGCGGGCCGGAACGAAATAAAATCGTCAAACGGACCAAAAGAGTAAAATATCATCGGGGAAGAGGCGCACCAAAGATGGGCCCACAAATAACGAACTCATAACGAATTTTTGAAAATCCGTATGGAGGGAACACAAGGAAGAGGCGCAGCAAGAGCTGCGTCTCTTGGAAGAGGCGCAGCGCCCGCGCGCGTCTATTCCCAAATTGTCATTTCTGCGTAAAAACGCGATGAACCAGAGGTTTATGTTCATTTGTTCGAAACACAATTCACACGATTTCTCTCTCAAATCTTCACCATTTCCGCCAAGGTTTGATCCAAAAGTTTGCATTAATCATGACTAATCGAGGTATGTGTCTCATCCTTGCATTAATCTTCCGTATTTGACGAATTTTGAGCCGAAAAAACTAGGGTTTATGACCCATTTGATCGAAAATTTGGGGCTTTTCCCCCAAACGCATTTGCCCTGTCAAATTGACATTAGAAATGGATAGTATGTAGTGTTAGGAACATAACCATGTATTTGTCTCGAATTTTTGTTAAGTTTTGAGCCTTTGAGTGAAATTTGAGACGGTTTCACAGCTAAACCGTAAATTGCTTCGAAAATAGCGTTAGGATTGCCCATTTGCGATGAAACTTGATATTTGGGATCCTTGAATGATGGGTAAACTTCCTACCATCTCGGAATTTTGGTTTGTGACAGCTTTTTCAGGACACTTTTTAGGGCATAATCGCAGTTATAACGAAATGCTGCCGAAATCTCGACTCGAACCCGAGACTAGGCTTCAAATTAGGCTTGACTTGACCTAAATTACCACATGAGTGATCGGGTTGGTGGGAATATGGCCAAGGATGGCAAGAAAAGATCGATTTCAGGGCTTCCGAAGGCTCGAAAATCCCTTAACCAAGGCTTGTCGTCATGTGACGCGGCCTAAATTTGCTTTAATGTTGCAGGTGATGAGGCTTCTACTTCTGGGAGGGCTCCCATGGAGATAGACGTTGCTACTCTCGAGGAGGCTTTGGAGCAGGCCTTCACCGCTGCGGTGATGGCTGCTGGGGACGGGGTCCTTGAGGAGGAGGAGGCCGTCGAGGAGGAGGAGGAGGCCCCGAGACGGGCCAACGTCGGGCGAGGAGGTCGTCAGTTGAGAGGTGCTCCTGCGTAGGCTGAGACTTGGGAGAGCAGGCACCTGGTGTGGGTTGCAGAGGGTCACCTATCCTACAGGACGATGAAGAGTTTGGTAAATAGGAATTCACTACTCATTACTCATCCTCTTTCATTCATTTGTTCAAATTCCTTTCAAATTTTATTCAAAACTAAAGATAGCTTTTATTTCAAATCACAATAGGAGGTCGGGAACATCAGGTCATTCTCGGGGTACACGACAGCGATGGAGCACTACGAGCGGCTGTCGGCGGAGGAGCGGGCCATGATCGATCGTGGAGCGTTCGGTCCCTTGGTTCAGGTCTGGAGGGCTATCGCGAAGAGGAAGTTGCGGGCTAACCTTAGCCTAGTCCGCGCTTTCTTGGACCGATTCTGGGATATGACTTCCACGTTCCACATGCCTTTCGGTGAGGTGGGAGTCACTCTGGAGGACTACGGCATGATTTCTGGTCTGCCGTGCGGGACCGAGGAGGTGGAGTGGCCCGAGACTGCCATGAGAGCGGACTCGGCGGAGGCGAGGAGATTGATCGGCTGGAACTTGTCGCCGAAGGCTGTCACAGTGCCGGGTTTGATACCCAGTTCCTACGTTCGAGACTACTTTGCGGGGAAGACCCCGGCGCTGGTGACGATTGACGGGAGGGAGACGGCTCCTCCTCCCTGTACAGCTGAGCAGAGGGCTCGTTTGTGCCTCTGGTGGTTTCTGTCTTCGATTTACCTCGGAGACAAGGGCGAGAGGCTGCCGACGAAGCTTCTTCCCTTCCTTTCTGACCTGAGTTCCCTAGGGCGTTGGGACTGAGTCACTGCTGGTTTTGCGGTCCTCATCCGCTTCATGAGGGCCATGGTTCGTCCGGAGTTGATGGAGAAGGGGACTTCTCCGGTGTTGGACCGGACTCTTTGTTGGAGGTATGAACCTTCCTTTAGACCAAAGTAAATTCCTTTTCTTTATCAAATCACGAAAGATCGTCATTGATTATTCTGCTTTACAGGCCTGGGTGTACTCCTGCTTCCCGAGCCTCGCGCCCAGGAGGACGGAGCCGCTGGAGAGGGCCTATCCCGTGGAGAGGGATTGGGTGATGTGCCGGACGAAGAGCAAGCGTTCTTCTCACAACGTCTACCGGCGGGACGTGAACGCTCTTCAGCTGAGCAGCGTGAGTATCTCACTTATTCACTTACTTCTTATATTTTCTTTTAATTGATCATGGGAATGATCCCTTTTATCTTGTCACAGTGGGTGCCCAGACCTTGGGCGGAGTACGCTAGAGCGCCTCCCTTCGTGGCTGAGGTCCTTCGGCCTAGGAGCGCGAGCCGACTGCTGTTGAGGACGTCGATGGGTCCTGTGTGGTACTTGGGCGAGCGCTTGGCTCGTCAGTGCTCTCGGGACGCGTTGACGGTTCCCGTCGATCCTCCCAGGACGATGTTTAGGGAGCCTTCTGAGGCTGAGAGGGAGGCGGACTTGGCTGGTGCTAGTGGTGACGCTCTTCTTCTTCTTGGCGAGGACTACTCGGCGTTCCTTTACGGGAGGTTGGCGTACTGGCCGGTAGTGGTGAGCATCTTTTACTTTTCCTCTTGATTTGATTTTGAGATTTATGATGAAAGATCATCGATTAACGAGAACCATTTGTCTTTGTAGGAGATTGAGGCGGCGGGCATCGAGCCCCCAGAGTACCCCGAGACCCTCGAGTACACTGACGCGACCGGGAGGACGACGATCTCCGAGCTGCGTGACTTTGACGTATCTGTGACGGATGCTGGCCTGGACGATTGGCAGCATTTGATTCGGAGGGTGAGCCTCTAACTTGTATAACTTTTGTGTAAGAACACATTTGATTGAGTTTGTTCAATTGTTGAGAATTTCTTTTTGAAAATGCAGGTTGCGCCGTCTCGGTTCGTGGCGTTGTGGAGGGTGGCCAACCGGCTGCGAGCTACTGCCGTCGAGGCACTTGTCGGCGGTCGAGGTCGTCAGGTATGAACCTTACACCTATTTCCATGGTCGATTTTTTTTTATTTTCTGATTTTGCTTGAATCGATTGACATGAGCCAATTTATTGTTTATAGGGTGACCGTGGGCTGGAGCGAGAGTTGACCCAGTCTCGGGAGGAGACAACTCGCTTGTTGAGGGAGCTCGAGGTTCGGGACGCCGAGATCGCCGTTCTTGCGGCGAGAGTTGCAGAGTTGGAGGGCGCCCAGCAGTAGTTTTGTGTAGCTTTTTTTTTGTTTGTTGGCTGTATTTTGTACATTTGTACATTTGGTCCATCATTTTGAACATTTTCTGGGCTTTGTTTGGGGCTCGAGCCCCCAGTTTGTTGCACATTTCCTTTGTTTGGTGTATATATAACGGCCTAAGTGCCTTTTTTCTTTGGGTTGTGTTGCTTGTATCTCGGAGTTAGTTTTGAACAGGTTTGGTAGATGACGGTTTGTGCCGTCATGCTGCCGAAATTTACATAGAAAACACGCAAAGCATACATTTTTATATACATATGGCCTTAATTAGCGCAAAATGAGTGACTCAAGAGAATGCAAAAATGCAAAAAAATTTGTCGAAAATGACCGGACGGTAGGGAGGGTTACCTCCTAAAAAAAGAAAAAAAATAGAAATCTATAAGTTAGAAATGTAGAAATTAAGAAATTGAAATTAGTATAGAAATGCTGGGATTTGGTAAAATAAATGAATTAAATGAGAAATATTAAAACGAAAATTATTCTCTAAAATGATGAATTAAAATGAAAATTACTTCCTAAAATGAAAATATACAAATGTGATAAAATGGGAAAATGTCGATGTCGCCTTGAAATGCGTGCCCGCGAAATTAGGAAACCTGAAACATGGTAATCTTCTCTTATTTACCAAAATAATAACCCGTAGGAATAGGAAATTATTCGTCATAGAATTAGGAAAGATCCAACGCGGAAAATCACAGAAGTGAAACTGGGGAAGAGGCGCAGCAGGTGCTGCGCCTGTTCCCAAGACGTTCTGTTCTGACGGATTTTTGGAAACAGAAATTAGTATAAATAGAAGCGTCGATGGAGCTTTAATTCGCACAATTCTTCAGTCTCTTCTTCGTCCATTTACATAAAATTCTCAAAAGAAATTTTTCATCATGAATACTTTGGAGATCCGCTTGAAAGAATGGACCAACGAATTTTCGAATATGGAGAAGCATGATATGGGTGCTTATAATTTTGGGTCTTTGTTGAGTTTAAAACTCATCAAGGTTGTTAAACCTTTCTTGGAAGCTTGCCTTGACTATTGGGACCCGAATTACCGTGTTTTTGCGTTCCCTGGAGGTGATATATGCCCATTTCCTGAAGAAATTGCTGCTATTGGTGGATGGGATCCCGAACATTTGCCTGCCATTCCTTCTACTTCGCAGGGGTACAAGAGCAAATTTAGAGACTTGCTTGGATTGACTAGACTTGAGGTGGACCGTCTAGTTACCTCGAAAGGCGTGAGAATATTGGACTTCATAGATCGATTCATCAACAGAGCCGACCCCACCGTTTCCCATGTTGCTAGGCGGAGGGCATTTGGCTTTTGTTTGTTGCATGTGTATGTCTTCCAAGGGTATGTTGATGAAGACTTGAGAGGTGATCCCCGTCTTTTGGGTCTTGTTGAGCAGATGGAGCTGCGCAGGAGCCCAGCTTGCTTATGCTTAGGGGAGATTATTTTGGGTTTGGATAGTAGGAAATCGAACCGCGATCTACCGTATTTGGGAAGTCCAGTCCTTCTGCAGGTAAAAGACGTTTTTTTTTTTTTTTTTTTTTCGTTTTTTTTTTTTTCTTTTTTTTTTCGTTTTTTTTTTTTTTTTTTTTTGATGTCTAATACCTGCTTTTTGGTAGGTTTGGCTTATGGAACGGCTCCGATTGATCGAGCCCCCAATTCATGTGCTTTCCTATCATGCCCGCTCGATTGCGATGAGGACGAGGTTATACATGGTGGACTTCACTCGGGTCTGTGATTATTGGAAGAACAAGCTGAAGAGCGATGATGGCCCGTTGATTAGGTGGGTCGTACCGTGGTGGCACCTCAAATCTATTACTGGAGTGTCTTCTTTGGATCCCACTAGGTCCCTGCGCATTCCTGGATTGGAGTTTATGGTGTGTATCTTTCCGGAAAGACTGATGAGACAAGTTGGTCTGAAACAGACGATCCCGAGGCTTGATACCGTCCCACAGACTGCTATGGCGCTTACTACAGAGAGCCGAAGAGAGTGGGCCATTAAATGGGCCCAAAGAAACATGTGGTTCTTGAATTTCTCTGCCAATGCCTTGTGGGTGTCGGATTCTTATCTGAGATGGAGAAAGGCTACTACTCCGGAAGAGCGCGAGAGACTGAGGAAACGCGAGCCTGTTGACTACAAGGTGCGCGAGGGAGAGAAAGAGAAAGAGAAGCATCTGACAGAGGGAGAAGAAGAAGCCGGGTTTCAAGTTGTTCATCCTTCAAAGAAACCAAAGACTACTCCTATCGCGGAAATAGTGATTGACAAGAATGGAAAGGCTAGGCCTCGAGAAAGACCATTGGTGATTAGGTCTGAAGTGGCGCAAGAGCGTCCGGCTCGAGGTCGTGAAAAGAAATATGATAGGAATGACAAGGGCAAGGGGAAGATGGAGGAATAGCCCGAGTCTTTATTTATTATTTGATTATTATTATTTATTGTTGTTGTAATAAAAAGGTGGGGTTTTTAGAATCCTAGCATATTCTATTTTTATTATGTAGCATACTATTATTATCAGAAAATGAATGAAATAAAAAGGTTGAATGGTTATGAAACCGTTGTGATTTTCTATCTATTATTCTTGTCGAATTTCAAATGCAATGCAAATGTCCTTCTATTTACATTTTAGATATAATGGGTTGAATCCTGTGAAGGATTGCCTACGTATTTACTTAAAGAAGTGAAATCAAACCCCTACGCGTAGTACGAGTAAATGTAAAAGAATAATTGTTCTAAGCAAGAGCTTGTAATGAACGTAGAAAATAAGCATGAGCTTTTGCTTACTCTGAAGGTGCGAATTTAGTTTATTTGATGATACGAGGATGACAAATTTGTCAAAATGCAAGAGCACAGTGACATTTAGCTTATTTCAGCTTGGCCAGGGACCGTTTATTTAGTGCCACAAGAGCGACACGTGGGGTTACGCGAGGCGCGTTTTTGTTCCTATTCTAGGTATAGTACCGTTTTAGTTGGTCAAGGTTTGTTGGGTTTGAAAACTCATTCCCGTCTAGGTTTGTGATTCTAACCGTACCCCCTGGGAGTATGGATTTGACTAGAAATGGTCCGGCCCAATTAGGTTTCAATTTTCCCCGTGGGTCGACAGGTAAAAGAGTTCTAACCGATTTGAGTACTAAGTCTCCTTCTTTGATGTTTCTTGGCCTAACCCTTTTGTTGAAAGCTCGTTTGATACGTGCTTGATATGTTTGGACATTATGTAAGGCGCGTAGCCTACGTTCATCCAGGAGGATGAGTTCTTCATATCTATCCTTCTTCCAATCGGCTTCCGGAATTTGACTTTCTAGTAAAATACGTAAGGATGGTATTTCTAGCTCAACTGGTTGTACAGCTTCCATGCCGTATGTCAAATAGAAAGGAGTAGCCCCAGTGGGCGTCCTGACAGATGTACGATACCCCCACAAAGCAAAGGGTATCTTGCTTGGCCAATCTCTATAGTTGTCAATCATTTTCTTGAGAATTGTGACAACATTCTTGTTTACCGCCTCTACCGCGCCGTTAGTCTGTGATCTATAGGGCAAAGAGTGGTGATGCTTAATCTTGTATTTGGCTATCAATTGCTCGGTCTCAGCTTGGAAATGTGATCCGTTATCACTAATGATTTCATGTGGGCAACCATATCGACAGATGATGTTGTTTTGTATGAACTTTGCCACATTCTTAGCTGTAAGACTAGTGTAGGAAGCCGCTTCTACCCATTTGGTGAAATAGTCGATTGCTACTAGAATGAAAACAGTGACCTCCCTGTTACTGGGGTTATCTTCCCGATTATGTCAATTCCCCATGCAGAAAATGGCCAAGGGGATGTCATTGTATAGAGTAATGAAGGAGGGGCATGTTGTACATTCCCGAAGATTTGGCAATTGTGGCAATGTCTTACATATTTGATGCAATCGGATTCCATTGTGGTCCAATAATACCCCAGACGTGTGATTTTATTTGCCATCATGGGCCCGCTCATGTGAGGACCGCATTCTCCGTCGTGGACTTCTTCCATCACCTTTCGTGCCTGTGAATGATCAAGGCAACGTAGGACTACACCAAGAGGTGTTCTTTTGTACAATTCTCCTTGCATGAGAATGTATTGGGAGGCTATTAGGCGTATAGCACGTTGTCCCCTCTTGTCCATATCCGGTAGATAGGTATCATTAAGCTTAAAATTCAGGATTGCTTGGAACCAGGGTTCCTGCGCGATTTCTTCTTCATTGGTGATTTGGTGGACGTAAGCCGGCTCTGACCGTCGTTCGATGCACAAAGGCATTTCCATCGTGTGATCCGGCATATTAATCAGAGATGCAAGCTTCGCAAGAGCGTCTGCAAATTGATTTTCTTCCCGAGGTAGGTGTAGGTAGGTTACGTGATCAAAGAATTGAGCGACTTGGTCTATTCTAGCCTGATAAGGTGCGAGGCTTTCGCTTCGTATTTTCCAAGATCCTGTAACTTGGTTGATGATCAGTGATGAATCCCCATGTACTCGGAGGTTTTTAATGCCTAAACTCACTGCCGCTTGTAGTCCAATGAGACAAGCTTCGTATTCTGCAGCATTGTTTGTCACCTCGAAGTCGAGTTTGACAGCAATTGGTGTATGCTCGCGTTCAGGAGAAATGAGCAACACTCATATTCCGAATCCTCTTAAGTTCGATGCTCCATCAAAGTACAGGTCCCAGGAGTCTACATCAGTTTGGAGTATATCCTCTTCTGGAAATGACCAAGTATCTATTGTTTGTGCGTCATTGATAGGATTTTCTGCGAAAAATTCGGCGACGGCGCGACCTTTTATAACTTTCAGTGGCACGTATTTGAGGTCGAATTCTGAGAGCATCAGGGTCCATCTTGCTAGACGTCCGTTGAGGACGGGTTTCTCGAAGAGGTATTTGACTGGATCCATTTTGGGGTATATTTTGACGGAGTAGCTAAGCATGTAATGGCGTAGCTTCTTCGTTGCCCACACAAGAGCGAGGCATGTCTTTTCGAGTTGTGAGTATTTGCACTCGTACTCCAAGAACTTCTTACTAAGGTAGTAGATAGCTCTTTCTTCACTTCCTACAGTTTGAGCCAGCATGGCACCCATGGCCGTTTCGGTTACTGTGAGATATAAACCAAGAGGTTGATCTTGTTATGGTGGCATGAGCACTGGTGGTTTAGCCAATATCTCCTTGATTCGGTCGAATGCCTTTTGACAATCATCATCCCACATGGTGTGGTCTGTTTTCTTGAGTTTCTTGAAGATATTCTCACAAATCATTGTAAGTTTCGATATGAATCGACTTATGTACTGCACTTTTCCCAGGAATCCTCTGACTTCTTTTTCTGTTTGAGGTTGTGGCATTTCGATCAGAGCTTTGATTTTGGAAGGATCTATTTCTATACCTCGTTGGCTAACAACGTATCCCAGGAGTTTGCCAGATGTTACCCCAAATATGCATTTCTGAGGATTGAGCCTCATGTTGTACTTTCGTAGCCTTGCGAAGAACTTGCGAAGGTTCGCAATATGTCCCTCTCTTTCCTTGGATTTGACAATCATGTCATCTACGTATACCTCAACTTCTTTGTGCATCATGTCATGTAGGAGTGTAGTTGCGGTGCGTTGATATGTAGCTCCGGCGTTGATCAATCCAAATGGCATTACCGTATAACAATAGGTTCCCCATTGGGTGACAAAGGCGGACTTATGCATATCTTCCATGGCCATCTTGATTTGGTTATATCCCGCATATCCATCCATGAAGGATAGTAACGCGTGGTCTGCAGTATTGTCCACCAATATGTCAATGTGAGGTAGAGGGAAGTCATCTTTTGGACTTGGTTTGTTTAAGTCCCTAAAGTCAACACAAACACGGATTCTCCCATCCTTTTTGGGTAAGGGTACTATGTTAGCTACCCAGTCAGAATACTCGGAAACTTTGATGAACCTGGCTTTGAATTGTTTGTCAACTTCTTCCTTAATCTTTAGAGCCCATTTTGTTCTCATTCGTCGAAGCTTCTGTTTTACAGGTTTGAAACCTGGCTTAATCGGAATCCTATGTTCGGCGATATCCCTGTCGATCCCTGGCATGTCTTTGTAGGACCAAGCGAAAACGTCTTTGAATTCGTTTAGGAGGTCTATGAAATCGGCCCTTTCGGTAGAGCTCAAGGTAGTCCCTATCCTAAGTTCTTGGGGTTCTAGTTCGGTTCCTACATTGATGGGTTCGGTGTCCTCTATTACTGGTCCCCCTTCCCCTTCTTGTAGTATTTATTTGGCTACGTAGGGAGGTATTTCGATCGAGTCTGGGTCTTGGTCATCCTCAGTATCATCGTAAACAGAATTGCACTCAAGATAACACAAAGAGTAAGCAGAACCTGATTTATTTGAGTAAAGTTGAAACAAAGAGGCCAACTGATCCATGGTCAGTGGCGGCAAAGGGACAGTGGTTGGGGCATTTCCCGAACTACTGTGACTACTCGAGGCTAAGCTAGGAGAAACAAAGGGAGTGGGGATGACGACAGGAGTAGACTCTATAATGACTCCTCTAGACTCCGACTCTGACTCCGACTCCGACTCGAACTCATCGTCTTCTGGTTCTCCTTTGAACATCTCTCCTTCTCCAGTGGTGAGCTTGAAGAGTCTTTCTTGATTGTTGGTCCACTTGATTGATTTTCTCCATCCTTTCTGCTGTCTTGCGTTGGTTTCTGTGATTAACGCGGTGGGGTTGAAGCGATCGTCTTGAAGTATCATGGTAATGATTTCATCCTGCGCGGCCTTAACGAATCGATCTTCTCCAAACAATAGGCTAACAGCTTGCTCGTCTAAGCAAGGTGCTTGACGGGTTTTGACGGTAGGAACCGTTTCTGGAGGGATAAAGTAGCAATCGTGAAAGATCTCGATTCCGGCTAGCTTCCTCTCGAGATAATGCCAAGGTTCGGGAAATCCGTGAAAGAGTTCTAGACTTCCTTCTTGAACAAAATACGCATTTAAAGTAGGGCGATAGGGTCGCATTTGGACTCCTACGTGCTTACGGTTTTGGACTTGGGCAAGCATTTCGAGAACCTCCTATTTTGTGGGTTTGTACCCTAGTCCAAGTGGTATCCTCGTTGAGTTGCCTTCCTTGTATGGTGTGAAGGTGTTTCTTCGAGTAGGGTTTAAAGGCATTCCAGGGAAGTATCCCTGGGTTTTGAGTATGTGGTTGACCACCAAGTTGGAGTAGGGATTATAGTATAAGGGTGCCAATTCGCTTTCTATGACACTTACACTTTGGAAGCCCCCAAGTTCGTACACGGGATCCGCAAGGACTTGATTGTTTGACTGTTTTTCGATTATTGCCTTGATGGGTGACGAAGTGATCGTCACTACCTTGCCATTTAGTGGGATCTTGATCTTTTGATGAAGGGTGGATGTTACCGCTTTGGAAGCGTGAATCCACGGCCTTCCCAGAAGTATGTTGAAGGAAGCTTCGATGTCCACTATTTGGAAGTTAACCTTTCGTTCGATTGGCCCTGTGGCTATGGTTAAGTTAGCAAGTCCTACCACCTTTCGTCGTGTACCGTCATATGCACGCACACCTTGATTGGTAGGGGTCCAATCCGACTCTTTCATGCCTAGCTTGTATGCCATTTTTAGGGGTATGACGTTGATTGCAGAGCCATCGTCCACCAAGGTCATTAGCACATTCTTCTTTAGACAAATGACAGTGATGTATAGAGCAAGGTTGTGACCAGCGCCAAAAGGTGGCAAATCTTCGTCCGAGAAAGTAATAGGATTACTTAGCTTTGGTGATTCTTGGAAGACCAAGTTGACTACATCTTCAGGAGTGGAGTTATGTGCTACATTTAGTTTGGCCAAAGCTTGCAGTAAAGCTTGGCGATGTGGGAATGAGCTTGCTATTAATTGCCAGACTGAAAGATCAGCCTTTGTCTTCTGTAATTGCTTGAGCAAATGATCAGTGGAGTCCTGTTCGTTGTCACTTGGTGTGATGACCATGGTTGGACCATTTTGAGTAGTGCTTTGATATGGACGACCCGAACGAGTTAGGTGGTCCACATCTTGGTCTTCACCATTTTGGACTATTTCTTTGACTAGGGAGTTTTCAATGAGATACTCGTCCTCGTCATCGTCGGCCCAAACTCCATTGATTGCAGTTAGTTCCCTCATTCTCATGATATCACCTTCTAGTCGTATGATTTGATCAACTAGTTTATCAACCACGGTGATTACTTCTTGCATAGTAGCATTTTGAGAGAAGATTAGTGGCACATATTCTTCGGGTGTTGCGTTGGGATCGCGTAAGGTTGTCACCACATTTTCTAATTCCCAAACTTGTCTATCCACGCTCCTTGCCCATGTGATGAAGTCGGAAATGGTAGGGGAGATAGTAGAGTAGAGCCCTTCATTCTCGATTGCATAAATTTCATCTTCACATGGAGAAATGAGGTGTGAGCAATCTAAGGTAGATTCATCACTTGTGATCACTAGAACTCCAAGAGGATTCTGAGTGTTGTTGGGCTTTCCTCCTGGTGGTATTGGTAGTCGACCGTCCTCAATCATGTCTTGAAGCACGTTTTTCAACTTGTAGCATTTTTCTGTGTCGTGCCCCTTGCCCCTATGGTATTCACAGTACGAGTTCTCGTCCCAGAATTTGGACTTTCTTTCGGGTTCGGGAGTAGGTCCAATGGGTTGGAGTTTGCCTTGCTTCATTAACCTTTTTAGAGCGTTGGAGTAAGTGTCCCAAAGATTTGTGAATTTCCTTGGTGGGGTACTTTTCTTAGATGGCTCGAGAAGGTTAACTTCATCGGTCTTGCTAGTAGAGCCGTATGAACGACTTGTGGACCCTTGATATTCTCGACCTACTGTTTTGGACAAGAGTCCTTTACGGATGTCATCTTCAATCCTTGTCCCTAGTACGGTTAAATCCTTGAAAGTTTTGATGTTTTGGTATCTCAAATGATTGGCATAGATGGGTTTGAGATTGTCCACAAACTTTTCCACAAGGGTAGCCTCATCCGGGCGTTCAACTAGTTGGGTGCTAGTCTTCCTCCACCTACTTAGGAAGTCGGTGAATCCTTCTTTGTCATTTTGGGTAAGAACCTCTAGAGTACGCATGTTGACTTGGATCTCGGCATTATCCGCATATTGTTTAGAGAACTCGATTGCGGCGTCTTCCCAAGTAGCGACCTTCTTGTGATCTAAGGAGTAGAACCATTGCTTTGGGATAGTGTCAAGAGATGAAGGAAAGATCCTTAAGAACATCTCGGGTTTGATGCCTTTGATAGACATGTAATCCTTGAAGGCACGGATGTGGTTCAAAGGGTTCTCGTGTCCCTTGAACTTAGGGATATCCGTCATATTGAAGTTAGTTGGCAATTTGGAATTAACGGCCTCATACTTGCGATTGTTCTCCCTATAAATGTCATCCCCCTTAAGGTACATCAATTGCTCCTCTAAGTATTGGAGTCTTTTCTCAGCTACAGTCATCCCCATGAGAGGATTTTCATCCTTGGATTCATTGTCAGAGTCACGTAGTACTTCACTTTCATGAGGAGGCAACTTTCCCTCTACGGCATAGATACGGCCTTCAATGAGTTCAAGGCGGTCATAGACTTGGTCTTGGGTGACTTGCATTTGGGCTAGCACGGCTAGGATTCGATCATTACCATCTTGAAGTTTGTGGAGGTTTGTTTCATCACTTGATCCGGGCATCTTGAAAACTGGATAAGAGATTGGCGACGAATCAAAACACGATCGACCATTCTAACACACTTGCTAAAAGAAGAAATGTTTTAACTCGTGAAGTGGGTGTGTGCCACTTGTGTTGAGTGAGCTTTGAAGAAAGACAAAAGTTTTTTGAAAATGTGTGTCCAAGCCAACTGTAGTGTACTTGTAGGAGTGGACTCGAAGTGAGGTTTTGAAATGGGCTTGTGGCCCGAATTTTGACACGACAAACGGACAGATTTTTGACCGGATCTTGTGCTAATTGAAAGCCTATTTCGAAATTTTTGTTTGAAAATGGGTTTTGATTTTTGAAAAAATCGTCATGGTTTTGTTTAGAAGCGGTGATCACGTAAGGTACAAACATTTATACAAGCATTATAACGGATCTTTGAGTGCATTTAAAAGGGTTTTGGTTTAAAGGGTGGGTTGCCATACCGAACCATCAAACCCGAAGTCTGTGGAGAGGCTCGTACCAAA
Organism: Silene latifolia; assembly: GCF_048544455.1. Lineage (NCBI taxonomy): Eukaryota > Viridiplantae > Streptophyta > Magnoliopsida > Caryophyllales > Caryophyllaceae > Silene > Silene latifolia. The sequence continues at coordinate 13,201,547 of NC_133538.1, read as the reverse complement.
CAAGAGTAAGGCCGATTCCTAGTCCATTTCCTCAAGTAGTGAAGGCCCTTGATACAAACAAGAGTAAGCATCATGGTATGGATGACGTCAATCGCTATCCATCCTTAGGCCCAAATAAGAATTAGGACCGTTTAGACGGGACGATTGGTCGAATGGGTTGGGTTGGGCCTAGGAAGGCCGAATAAAACGGTCTAGGAAGACCGAGTTATGAAAAACGACAATTGTCTTGTACAGACTATTCCCTAACCTTGTTCAAGTTTCACCCTTGCTACACGTAAGTGTATTATCCCCAGCTGAGTCGCCAAACTGTGGACAGCGGGCCGCCCACGGGGGCGCTTGGGAGGAAAAGAGAAACAAGCGTTTGCATTTTTGTATGGAGTCGCCACCAATTTTTATGGGAAATTGGAACCGTTCGAATACCTCGTGTCATGTCAAGACACAAAGTAGAGACATGAACACTAAGCAATCGTTACCCTTAGCATTCTATGTCTAGAATGACTCTCGTGGATGCCAATGAACACGGGTGTTCACAGATATCTGGAGTAAGGGGTGAGAGTACGTATTAGGAAGCTCTTTTGATCGAACACCTAATCCCGCCCGCCTCGATAGCGGCCTCTACTAATGATTAGGGAAGTTATTCATACTTGATATATCGTCGGCTATATGCATGCAATGCAACATCCAAGTTTTAATCCTAGCATGTGAGAATTAATACTAAATCGGTTAACACATAATTAGCAAACAATTGGGTCGAAGTAGGATTTAATGCTCATTTACATGTGAAAACATTCAAGCAATAAAAGAAATACAATAATTATGAATTACAATAATGAAAATTACATTAATTACATCGGAATAGGTGATTTATGTCGAAAATACCTTTAAAATGGATAATTTGGGAAAAAGAGACAAAAGAAAGAATCAAATAAACTAACGAACAGGAATTAGCGTGATATTACGGATAATAGTTGATTAATACGTAAAATAATTAAACTAGGTCAAGGCAGAAACGGAGTTCAGAGACAGAATTCAACCCGAATAAAGCGCAGAGAAGCCTGCGTCCTTTGGAATAGCGCGCAGATTCTGCTGCGTCTGTTCCTTTTTCGATTCCATTTGTGAAGCCGTAATTGCAAGCTGTTAATGTTAATTGGTGAATTTAATGATCGATTGATTATATTTACTCGGATGAAAGTGATTAGCATGTTTATTTAACATATGAATGGGTCATGAAAGCAATAAACATGGATGAGACGGAATTAAACGAATTAACATAAGATCGATTAATTACAGGAGTGAAAAATATTAACAAACCAAACAAATTAATTGGACTAAACATGATGGATTAATGACGAATATGTGATAGATACGACAAAAGACAGATGAAAACTATATCAAAGACGAATTCCAGAAACCCAATATTGATGAATTGAATCTCTACAACCCGGAATTGAATTTAATGACGAAAACCCGCAAATATTGGATTATTAGGGATTTAAGTCGGATTTGTGGTGATTAAAACATGTTAAAGATGAATAATAAATATACATGTGAATTATATGCTATCATGATGAAGAATTAACACACAAACGAAACAAGAGAAAGAAACTTGACGAATAACAGAGGACGAACGAAGAAGAAAGGAAGCAGGAACTGCGGCAGCCTCACGAAGAGGCGCAAAGCAGAATCGCGCTCCTTCGAAAGAGGCGCAGCGATTCTTGCGTCCTTTCTCGACTTGTTATCTCTCGGAAATCCGTAAAAAGAGGTTTTAAAGCATGGTTTTAGAAATCGGTTTTAATGGTATTTTCGACATAAACCTTACAATTGTGATACAATAATAAATACAATAAATAGAAGAGAGATTTACACCCTCAGACTTACATGTTGACGAAACGAGAAGGACTAAGATATCGATTAGTGATGCTCGACGCGAATGCAAAGAAAGTGCCTTCGTAAGAGGAAAACGATTAAGTTAATTAAGTTGATTGATGTGGAGTTGGTCAAATTGGTCGGTCATGCAAACGGGGAGGCTGGTACTCAGAAGGATCCGAGCTTACGTGGTCGAAAGTTCAAGCACGTAGACGCCAAAAAGTAAGAACAAAGTCTAGAATGCAAAGGGAGAAGAGAAGGGCGGACACTCGTGTGAGAAATATGAGGAGCGAAGGCTCCTATTTATACTAATCACGTGAAGGAATTAGGGTTTCGGAGACTCTTTGGAAGTGAATCTCGGAAAGATATGAAAAAGATACGATAAATACGCAGAAAAGGGCCTGGGAAGAGGCGCAGCAGTCACTGCGTCTCTTGGAAGAGGCGCAACACCTGCTGCGTCTGTTCCCAAGGGGTTTCCTCCTGCGGAAGAAAGATTTCCGTGTTTGAGTTATGGTAGGACGGAAATAATTCGGTTTTCCTTAATATCTTAAGTGAATATTACGGGAAATTGTTTGCCAAAAGATAAAATTTATGAAATATGGAATAGAAATATCCGGAACATTCCAGAACATTCTGACTCGGGATTTAACGGTTATCAGAAAATGGAGACGGTTATAGGCCCGGACTCCGAATGTACCCTAATTACTGTCAAAACGACCGTATCGGGACGTAGATGACAACTAAGAGGTAGACATTAATATTTGAGCAATCACTTGACGATAATCTTAAGAATTGTCACAAATCATTCCGCGTAGCAAACATGCGGCCCAATCATCACCGGGTGGTTTGCGAGAGGTGCAGAAATGAGGTATCTACACCCTACTACCTGTAACTAGCATGCTCTAAAACGACTGCTGCGTTACCTCGTTGGTACACCTTCTCACGGCATCTTCATCCTTCGCCACTCCCCCTTGACTCTTCATGCTTATTCTGACTCCGATTGGGGTGGCAACAATGACAACCTTCATTCTACAGCTGCTTACATTGTCTATCTCGGCCGAAACCCGATTTCCTGGAGCTCCAAAAAACAATGCACTGTTGCTCGGTTTACGACTGAAGCTGAATATCGATTTGTTGCCAACGCAACCGCTGAACTTATGTGGCTTGAAAACCTGCTGACCGAACTCCATATAAAGCTCCCGTCCACTCCCGTTGGTTATTGTGATAATATTGGTGCTACGAGTCTCAGTGCTAATCCCGTTTTTCACTCCCGTATGAAGCACATTGCTCTTGATTATCACTTTGTTCGTGAAAAAGTCCAAGCTGGCTCGCTCCGTGTCACGCCCATTGCCAACGACGACCAACTGGCCGATGTACTCACAAAGCCCCTAGCGCGTCCTCGGTTCTAAATGCTAATGTCCAAGATTGGTCTTTCCCGAAGGTCGTCCATCTTGCGGGGGGATGTTGAGAAGTCAACACCAGATAATTAGGAAACTAATTATCTCCCTTTATTCTAGCTAACTTATTATTATGTTCATATTGTAACCTATATTCTCTCCTTAATTATAGTCTCTCCCTAACCTAACTTACCCTAGGATGTACTATATAAACTCATGTATTTGTTCACAGTATTAATTATTCAAATATACAATTTATCATTCTCTACATTGTCTACATACCGCTTGTATAAAATGCAAGTAGTAGTAGTAATAACAATAATAGTAGTAGTAGTAGTAGTAGTAGTAGTAGTAGTAGTAGTAATAATAATAATAATAATAATAATAATAATAATAATAATAATAATAATAATAATAAGATAAACCACTTTGTAATACTTATAAAATGGAGTGTGAGTTTAACTTATAAAACAAAGCAATGCTAGCATAATAACATAATATTGAAAATTTAGTTGAAAACGGAGCTCTAAATAGGATAGTGTACTTATGTAATTTACCACAAAGTACCTTTCTAATTGCTGATTCTGCTTGAAGGAAGGCTGAAAGATAAGAGGGCAGTTTAGAAGAAGGAATGACACTACTGAGTACTGACTATGTAACAATGTCAGAGAGAATGGAAAGTTATACTATATATTACTATTTATAGGAGTTTGTGATGCATGGAGTAGGATAGTTCAAATGTCATTTTTGATATTAATTTATTTAATAAACCCCACTTGGGTAAACTTATGTTAGCCAAAAGTGACGTAGAAGCACAAAATCTGTGAATAGAAATTGCAAGTGTGCCCACCAAATCATGGGTAAGGAAGGAGGTTAGTTACATTGGCGCCATTTTGTTCAGATTTTGTGGGATTGGATTGTACTTGTCTAGTTATCACCCATAATGTAATAACTTATTTGTTAGGCTGTAGTATGGTTAAGCTGAGTGATATTTTTACACTATCAGAACATAGAGGATCTAGGACAGATTCTGTGTATTGGAGTAGCGTATTTTTTTTTTTTTTTGCATTTCCGAGTACAGGTAATTTTGTCAGTTTAAGCGATATGTATGTATGCTCGCACAGCATGTGCGGCTTCAAGTACCATGTGTTTTTTTTTTTTTTTTTTCTGATCACGTTCGCTTTATGAATTCGTATTTTTTTTTTGTGCCAAAGAAGTATTTAAAATGTGCCCTGCGTATCGTATAATTAGCGGTCCTTATCCTGAGCAGGCCTATAATGCATCATTTATGCTATAAGTTGTAGCAACGTAATAGTATATAGGTATGAGGTCATATCAGCATAATCCACTGGCGGTGTGTTCTGGTGTTCAGCTGACCACCACGCACGCTAGTAGACCCCTAACACCTCTTTCACTAACGAAGTAACGGATAGTCAGTAGTAACGAAATGTTCTATTTTATGTGAGCTGTTCTGCATTGTTAGGGGATTGATTATTACGAACAATAAATTTGACAAATAAATACAGACCGAATCGACTCTTGCTTTCCTAATAGAATAATTTGACCTTTATTCTTGTGCCTGGGTTATACCGAATTTTTCTACTGAGATAAGACGGTCCCCTCTGTCTTTGGCACTCAAAGATCAGAGACGTAATATAGAAATATTGTGTGTAGTTTGTTAAACGTTTGTTGATGTCAGAAGAATTTTCTATTTCTGCTTCTTCTCTTCCTCTTTGTTTATATAGAGAGGAAAACAGGGAAGGGAGGGAAGTTATTCTGAAGAGTTACAATTATGCAAGTATACTCTCCGTATTTTCCCGAACTTGCAATTTATTATTCAGAAAGTACCCACTAACGAACCAACCTTAATTACGCAAAATGAAACCGGTAATTACTCTTAAATCACCAACATGCATTTGGCTAGGTACTACTATTCACTTTGGATGCATTGTCCCGAGTTGCGCATTTCTAAAACCCTTATAAATGTCCAAAGTTTCTAAAAAAGTTGCTTATGAACAGTAGAGCAGTGCTTTTCGTGCGTCTCACGTGAGGAACAGCCATTGCACTGTTCTTGCTCTTTGACCTTTTTTCTGATTGTTCCCTCTCTATTGTTTCTCTCTATTTATTCTTTGTCTCTCATTCTTCTTCACCTGGTTATTTTGAGCTCTTTCATTCTCTTTTTCTCTATCTGTAATCATCTCTCATTTTTTTCTTATTTCTTAATCTTGAATCATTTCAGATTTGTTGCTTTGCTCGCCTCTTTATTCACCATTTTTCTTTGGTAAGTTTATTGTTAATTTGTTCATTAAGTTTATTGTTAATTTGTGATCTTAACTTGATTGATGCTTTTAGCGGTTTTGCTTTCATTGGCTCGGAAATTAAACTAAGGTTGTGTCGTGTGATTAGGTTTAGTGGTTTTGGATTGACAATTTTAAGAGTTGCTACCTTCAGTTGCTCAGAAGTTAATCAGGGTTGTGTATTGTGATTAGATTTAGCGGTCTGTTGTTGAGGAATCAATGCTGATAATTGTTATTCAATTGTTGTCTGTTGCTGCTACTTAATCACAGTCGCTAACAGAAAAGCATATCTGATAGCCTCAGCACTGTCTCAACCAACACGTCCTTCGTCAACATGATCTTGTAATGTGGTTCTAGGACAGACATTGCAGTTGTGGGTGCTTTGATTTAATAAGAGTAGTGTAGTTGGTTTACGTGAGTTATCTTTTTAATTTTGGTCAACATGATCTTGTAATGTGGTTATAGGACAGACATTGTAGATGTGGGTGCTTTGATTTAATAAGAGTAGTGTAATTGGTTTATGTGAGATATCTTTTCAGTTAGTCTCCATTGACTCTTGTGTAATGATCATTATATTAAGAGAATATGTAGATTGACAGGAGATAGGCAATATGAATGAGAATGCAGCTATAGTCCGAGATATCCAGGAAAAAATTGACCGCATTGTGTCGGATGCGCCAAAGCTATTTCAGCGGTTAGATGTTGTCATGGCGTCAACCGCTGTATTCAACTTGTTGTCTCAACACGGTTCAATCCTTAGACATCTTCGCCCTCTGTGTGTTAACATTCCATGCCCAATATCTGCACCAATATTGGGTGGGATTGTCACAGACCGTAAGTTCCAGTCAACCTTTTATATATAGTATAAAGGTCTAGAGCCTACTGCTACTTTACATTTCCTGATTATTCGTGCGTCTTTTGTTTTGAGTTGCTGCAGGATCCGTAGCGCTGAAACGAGAAGAACTTCATAATCTGACAGGAGAAGTAGTTGAATTCTTTGAAAGGTTGCGGAATGTCTTGGCCTGGAATGCAGTGTTTGATATCTGTTCTGCCCGTGGGAAGATAGTGATACTGCCAGAAGTACACCACGAGCCCCTAAGAATCTTTGATGTGTATTGTGACCATCTAGAAGCGCTACATGAAGAGCGACTAAGAGAAGAAATGCTTCAAGAACTTGATTCTTCATCTTCCTCTATTGGTAGTTATCATGGTTGATATTTTGTAGCTTATACTGTGGAGGTCTCTTAAATGGCATCAGTAGTTAGCCGCGCACCTGTTATAAGTTGTAGGGTTATAATCAGTTAACGTTAGAAAGTTCTGGTGGCCTATTTTGATGTAATCGGATAGCTTCTGTAATGATGGGTGTCCTGACTAGGAGTTTGGTCTACGATGTGTTTTGATTGATTGAGCAACACACTGCGTGTTTGTAAACTTTGGTTGACAATGTATATATATGTAATATTTTGCTCCACGCTTTCCACTGAGTTGTTTAGCTGTGATCATAACTGTTGCTCAGAACTACTATATTTTTTTAGCAAATGTTGCAAACATAATTGAATCTAAAATAGTGAGCATTCCATATCTACAAGGGCCCTACTTACACAATTTTCATAATCCTTGGAATTTTCACAACAAAATTGGTACTTGGTGACTAAGTAACTTGGAAGTCTCAGTTCCAGGATTTCTTCACTTTCTCAATTGAGAAATTAAAAGATTTGGCCCATGAACAGTAAATATAGTAAGGCTATGAAACCACTTTACACATGTCTTCTCCCTACACTTTAAATTTGCATACCAACTTGGTACTTACTCAAAACTTTAGTTAAGATATCTCAAAGAATCCCATATTTTATGCTATGTAAACTACTTTTATAGTACTACACTTTTAGAGGGGTATTGTTGAGACAATGACTATAATTTACATATATACATACTTATTATTGGCTTATTTGCTATATATGGTTTTATCAAAAGTGGTGATATTATTCTGCTGTTTACTAAACACAATTAACTCTTCTTCACTGCACGGTTGATAGCTTATCATCAACAACAATTTCACATGCCTACTCCAAAGGTATATATTTTGCTTAAACATTTGACAAATTATATGCTTTCATTTATTTAGTTACATGCTTACCCTCCTCACTATGGTGTTTAGCTCTGTGTCTAATTATGCTATGTAACTCTATGTTCCATTTTTTTATACGCTCTCATTTATTTTCCATAGCGGTCTTGAGTTAAGTACAGTAGGTTAGATTAGACTGACACACTGGTTTTCAAATTTGTTTGACCTCAGTATTGTTAAATCTTGGTCGATAAATCTTTGTTGCATGAAGTGTCTAGATCAGGGCATGTTTCTAATTTAGTTGTTTATACTGTTACAGTTAAGATTACTATCCTGATAAGTTTGGTCAAGTTGCACCAACTCATGTGTGCTTTCAATCAGTATTAAACAGAAAACATTTAACTTTCATGGAGTTTAAAATCCTTGGTTCAAATTACTTCAGTTAGAATTATGCAAAGACACTTCAGGGTACACTCTATCAAATACAGTTGTGTTAAGTTAAAATCAAGTTAAGTTTGTTAAAAGTGAAATTGAAATTGTCTCCTAGGTCTCTTCTAAATATTTTAGGCATATATAAGCTGACTCAGCTCTTAAATGATATCGTCTTATGCAGCATTGGCTGCAGCTTGTTCTGAAAGTTTGAATATAGAATGTGTCTTGTGTCCGTGCTCCATTCATTTCCAGCGTTCATGATATAAGTGTTAGAGTCTGAATTACTGATTTGATCTGAACTGTAGATGTGTAAGCTTGTTTAGATGTGATAAGAGTGAAGCGTGTCACAGAGCTGATTGTACATGTTTAATTTGTACAGGTGTTCCCTGCGACGGTTAATCGGATAACTGTGCCTTTTCATCCATCTTTGAAACAAATAGTCGATGTCTTTGCACTTTCTCGAGCACGCTTACCACATTCTGGACCTGTCTAAGAATAGTGCATATGTGGCAGTTAAAACGAATATCATGCAGTCACCTACTGTGATTTTAACTCTAACATATGTAGGTGGGCGCGCTAAAACAGTAGAGGAGTCTTGCGAGGTTGCTGCGAAGAAGGTTGTTCGTAATCTAATTAAGAAGTGGGGAGTCCTTGTTGAAGACTTAAGTTTTGATCGATACAGTGCTCTGGAGCGCTGCAGTGGCCTTTACAAGCTTAAGCACTATGAATTAGAAGATCTTATCAAAGGAGAAAGTAGGGGTGATTTAGAGGAGAATATGCCTGGTAGTCCTGCGAATGTAACCCATGTCTTATTAGACTATATGCCTCTTCTCAGGAAAATTTTCAAGGCTATTGCAATTCAGTGTACACCGTTGGAAACTGTCAAGCACTGCACTGGTCGTTACACGTCTTGGATAATTGTCCAGCCTCAGCTTAATAATGCATCCAAGGAGGTTTTTGTTGGGCCAACTTGTGACACCCTTGTGAATGCAAAAAGCTATTTGGCTAAGAAAATCGTACAGTATCTTATACCTGCATACAATCTTGAGATTGTTGATGCAAATTATGGAACTCGTGAATCTGAATTAGGAACTTTGTTATGTGGTCTTGAACTAGAAAGCTGCTTTGCGATAAGAGCAAGGATGAATGGAGTCCTTAATGAACCAACATTCTCAAACCTACTTATTGAGCAAGATGAAATGTCATTTGAAAATGAAACAGCTCATATTCCCCAGATTACTCTAGCACCTGTCAAACCAGAACCTCTGCGACGTAGCCGTCTGGCTAGCCCCAGCAAAGTTATAGTGTGTCAAGCTGGTCGTAACCCTGTTTACTATAAGGCTCCACTACAACAAAGGGTCTACCAGCAAGCGCACCAGGAATGTCTAGAATATTTTCGCTCCTAGATGCACAGGTGCTATGTTATGTTTTCTAAATAAAAGGTCCGTTCTTAGGGTAGTCGTCGGTTAGCTGTAATATTGTGACCCTGCTGCGCTGCCTCGTGTATTGTCTTTGCTTGTTAGCAGCGGTCATTCTTGTTTTGTTGTGTTCTGCCTGTGTCTGGGGAGGTTGTATTTTGCTTAGTATGTATCCTTTTAATTATGGACTTTGCTTGCTTATGTTTTCTTGTAATTAATGTTCTAAGCACTTGTTCTTTCTTACTCACTTTAGTAATATGTTATGTTCATGTGGACTACTATCACTATGTCATGCTTTTGTGCAGTTATAAGTCTATACCTACGTGTACTGCTTGAGTAGTGTGTGTGCGAAGCTAGGAAATGAAGACGTTGTTGACAACTAATGCTTAGTTGTAACATAAAGCATATGAGCTTCTTAATTCATATAATAATTAGTAATTAGATGATACTAACATATCCATGATGTGTAATTGTTTGATATTCAGTGCTTTCAAATTTAAATGGCATTAGGTCTGATCTTTCTGCTTGTTGATTACATGTATTATTAATCAAATGTATTAATGTAGAGTACCCATGTTGCCTCTGATGAACTGTTACACATGCTTAACACTACTTTCAGAGTTACAGTGTCAATTCATCTTCTCAGATTCACCGTTGTCTTCATATGCTTACTCTTTGACGACCAAACAGATCTTTAATATACGCTTTCATTTATGTCAGTCTATGACCCGTTGTCTGGAAATCTAAGCTTAAAGATTTATTTAGCAGATTGCTTTTATCAGACAACGAATAAGCAAGCATCTCATCTTCTGTTTATCAGGCTTAATAGGAAAAAAACATTATGAATGCTGAAATTTTACTTAAGACTACTACGTAAACAAGCGTATTTGTATGCAATAATACCTACAAGTCCTTATTAATACAGACTAAGATTAAACAACTTGCAAGATTGTCTAGATGAACTGATTTGTACTATGCAAGTGTGAGATCCCTGAAAAAATCTCTTTTTTGAAATATAAGTAAATAGGTGGAGTCGCCAGTAGGTTTTATAAAAAACATACAAAAATAATTTTAACGGAAAAGTCCCTTTTGATCCCTGGAATGGGGACTGATCCGTCACTCCGGTCTGAACCAAAAATTGCGGATTCGGGGGTAAAGGTACGATCAGGGAAGGTGTTAGGCACCCGGATCGCCCATCAAACTGACGGCCTCTACTATTTATTTGTAATATTATATATTTGACGAAATTAATAAAAGAAAAAGGTTAATTATACAATTTAATACAAATTATTTACAAAAACAAATTAACTAGGTTAGTCAATACAATAAATAGAGAAAATAAGTAATAGACAAAATAAAAGAATTAAAGAAAAAGAAAGAGTAAAGAAAAACTTATTTGATGTCGGTACCCTCAGGCCTATCTGGATGTTTGACTATTAATGAAAATCGACTTTGTCGTTAACTATTGGCTCTTATGCGCTTATATGAAAATTGGGACAATTTATGTGTGGATAGTTTGATTTGAAACTGGGATAATATATTTGAGACGGTAATTTGTATAAGAGTATGGAATTTGTGGGATCTGGTCGTGTGTATATGTTAGAATCTCGGCCTTCTGTGTGTTTTCGTCCGTTGGTTCCATGCACATTCATGTGCTATTTATAGTAGTCTTTGTGCATGAATTTGGTTTAGATTAGGAAATTAATATGATAGAGTTTTGTGCTCTACCAGGTCTTCTCTTCGTCATTGACTCGTAAGTTTCTAACCCTTAACAATCCTTAATGATCATGATAAACATAAGAAACTTTATCTCTTAGGCTCTTCGATGTTGACTCGTCTTCCCTCTTAGAGTGGCACTAGAATTCTACATTTGTTTATTCCTTGTTGATTATTGTTTTGATAATATGGACTTGATTTTCTTCAATGTTGTCGAATATTAGCCGAAAGTGGGCCTTTTATCATAAGTACTGGCCTAATTAAGACCGGGCTCTACATAAAAATAGAGGGCTCTTCTTTATTTTCATTGGTTTTGGGCCAATAGTACATCACTTAAATAATTTCCATAGAATAACACTCTCGAACTTTATCAAATGACTAATAATATAAAATGGGCAAAAACGGATTTTTGGTGGTTCTGCGTCATTTTGAGTAAGTGCTCGGGTAATAAGCGTAAAGAGCCATAAATTATAACATTGTCAATTTCCATTTGGTCATTTAATATTTTAGCCTCATCATCGGGTACCCGTAAGGCTAGGTAGACATTTTGAGGTGTCTACAGAAGCCCCCACTTTGACCGAGTCTGAGTAAGACGAAGGTCAAAGTAGTCCGGTCGGGACAGATAAAGGATAAGAAACATACCTGGGCCTCTTATATTACCTGTCCTGGAGTAGTTGAAATCGAATCGCTTAGCAAAACTTTGTTTTACTAACTGGAATGAAGTGAATCGGTATGACAAAACTTTTTTTTTCACGGCCTGGAATCAGATCGGTATAGCTAAACTTTGTTCATTTGATCTGAATCAGTTAAGCAAAACTTTGTTTCGCTTAAGAGTGAACCTACAAAATCTGATTTCACAAGCTCGAATGCGTGTTAGGGCCCGCCGACCAAGGGATGTTTCTTAGTTTTGCAGGTGAACAAAACGTGAAATTGTTTAGCCCGCAGGTGAACGGTGGATGGTTAGTTTCGCAGTGAACGAATCTGGATTGCTTTGCAGGTGAACAAAGCTGGACTGGTTAGTTTCGCAGGTGAACGAAACAGGATTGCTTTGCAGGTGAACAAAGCTGGATTATTCCGCAGGTGAACGGAATGAGATTGCCGAGCCGCAGGTGAACGAAACCGATTTGCTTAACTTCGCAGGTGAACGAAGCTGGATTAGAACACAAAATTTGATTTTATGAACTAGGACGCGTGTCAGAGCCCGCCGACCAAGGAATTCAAAATTTTATTTTGAAAAAGGATTGCGTGTTAGAGCCCGCCGACCAAGGAATTTCAAAATTTTATTTTGAAAAAGGATTGCGTGTTAGAGCCCGCCGACCAAGGAATTTCAAAATTTTATTTCGAAAAAGGATTGCGTGTTAGAGCCCGCCGACCGATAAGTTTGAAAATTGCAAAATTTTATTTCGCAAAAAGGTAAGTTCAAAAAATTTTATTTTAAGAACTTAGATTGCATGTCAGGGCCTGCCGACCAAAGGATTTGAAAATTGCAAAATTTTATTTCGCAATAAAGTTGGAAAATTGCAAATCTTTATTTTGCATAAAGATAGATTGAATTTTTTATTTCACAATACTGGACTGAAACAAGTTGAAAATTTGTAAAATGTGCGAGGAACGTAAAATTTAATTTACAAACTCGGATTTGAAAATCGCAATATCTTAATTTGCAAATGAAAGACAAGAAATAATTAGTGGACCAAATTCATTCATGTAAGGGAAATGACGTGTCTCCATCTGAATGTAACTTGAAGTTGAGTTGCTGCTTGAATTAACAAATTGGGGTAAGACTTCTTTTCCCCAAATCACATTTGCTTTCCACATAATTATCCACCAACTTAAGTCCTCTTTTGTTCCGTAATTGATTTTCTTCAATCTCTCCATTGAAGCTCAACAAAGCTCAATCGATCTCTACTTCATTTATGAACAAATTCTGTTTTAATTCATTTATTGTTGCTTACTAGGAAAAATTAAATCGATTAGACTCTCCTGATATGGAACGAATTCAGCGTTGGTTGCGCCGTCGTGGTTGTCATTCGAGCGCTTGATTGGCAACATGATGATCGGAGTCGGAGCACCATTGACTTGGCTCCTGAGATAGAAGGAAATCAGCAGAGGTGTGCTGCCGTTCGAGCCCCCGATTGGCGACCGTAAGATTGATTACGGGGTGTCATCGACATAAGTGCCTTTTTTTGTTGACTGATTTTGAATTTATGCTCCTTAAATGATTACTGAAATGTACTATCCTGATATGGGACGACATCTGCGTTGCTCCGCCATAGCCGTCATATGCATGTTGATTTGGAGACAAGATGATTGATGACGGAGCACCGACGATCCTTTGGCTCCTGATATGGGATGAAATCAGCGTGGGTTGTACTATCATAGCTGTCATTTGATATCCAGAGTTCCAATCGGCAACCACAGAAGTGCAGAACTGATGGCGGAGCGCCGTCGAAGTAAGTGCTTCATTTCTATTTTTTTTTTTGTCGATTGATTTCGAATTTTATGATCTTAAAATGAGTATCTTCAAAATTTCCACTCTTGCTCAAGCGTACTATCCTGATTTGGGACAGCAGCTGTGCCGTCCTAGCCTTCGTCTGAGCAATAGATGACGACGAGTTAACTGATGAAGGAGCACTGGCGATTGTCGATTCTGCTAGCTCCTGAGATAGAGTGACATAAGCGGAGGTGTGCCGCAATTTGAGCCCCGATTAGCGACCGGATGACTGGTGATGGAGCACAGTCGAAGTAAGTGCTTCCTTTTCTTTTTTGATTGAGTTTGAAATTATGCCCCTTTTTATTACTCTTCGACTAAATCAAGTTGTGTGCTTGAATAGTGGACTGCATTCACATCCTTGGCTCCTGATGTGGGTTGCGCCGGTTGGCGTCGGTCGACTGTTGAAGGAGCACCGTCGGATTTTGTGCTTTGTGACCGGATTTCCATTCTTGGTATCAAGCTCGCATTTTGAATAGTAAGCTTTTTCGTCTCGAATCGATTTTTAACCGCCTCTCTTCTTTGTGCTTTTCTTTACTGGTCAAGTTGTATGCTTGATAATAAGATTGAACTGGTAGTTTTACTGGTCTTGCGAATCAAGTAGTGTGCTTGATAATAGGACTGAACTGATAGTGCGATTGCTACATGAATAATTTATGACATACTGTATGACGCAAGCAGTGTATACTGATAATGGAAAAAAAAGTGCTTATGATGCGAATGATGCAAGATGCTAATGTACTTACGACAATGGGAACAAACACCCGCTACTGCCAATGCATTCTTTTCCTAAAGTAGAACATAGACACATGATACACCTCATATCTAGTCCTGTTAAATTTTTTTTCAAAATTTGCTACTGAGCATGACCTGGTAAATAGACGGAGTACTCTAGTCCTAGCTGCTGCTTAGGTGTTATGCCTATTGAACCGTCATCGCTTTGCAAGTCCTTATAATTTTTGGACAGGGCTGTCGTCTAAATGTAGTCAAACATATGCTCTAAGTGTTTACTTATGCCCCTGGTCTTAACTTGGTCTTAACTGACTCTTCACTCTGTTTTGTGGTAGCCCCCTGTTCAGGTATTTTCTTCTGTCTTTTTTTTTGTTTGACCTGGTGTGGGTCGTGACTGTGCCAAATTGTTTTCTTATTATTATTTTTTTTTTTGCCTTGGATTTTGAGATTTGTAAAATGAGTCTTGTCCTCTTTACAGTAACAAGCTCGGCTAATTACCCAAAACTAATACTATAGAAATAAAATACTTTTGTGACCGTATAAGTGTAGTGTACATCCACCGAGTTCTTAGATGCTAAACGAGGGTGATAAATGGAATGGAGTAGAAGGGTCTATGGCGTTAGAAGACACTGGAGATCTGTGTGCCTCTCTCATTCACCTAAATGAATGAAAGGATCGTCCCAAGAGGTAAGGAGACAAAGTAACTGTGGATTGACTCGTCTGAGAGATGAAAAAGTGACTACTCTGCAATTTTTATTTGCATCTTGGACTGGAGCCTTTTTTTTTTCTTTTTTTTTTCTTTTTTTTTGACTGGAACTTTTTTTTTTCTTTTGAATTTTTGAGATTTTTGACATTGGATTCAATTGCAACTTTGCATGGATTTAATTTTTGAGTCTATTGAGACTGTAGTTGTATCTTTTTGAGAACATAATTTTTCTTTTTGAATATTTGAGAATCTTGAAACTAGATTTGGATGTGTTTGAACTCGTATAAGTTCGTTCTAAGGGACTTGTGGTCACCTATCTTGTTTTAACAGTACATGGAATATTGCCGTGTTTTATTTGATATGTTTGGGCACGGGTGTACTAAGAATCTGGTTTGGATATTTATGAGCTAGTTTTCTAGCACCAATGGAAGTGAATGATAATATTTGCTAAAATGGTCATATGAGTTTGTGCTCATCTGGTTGTCATTTGAGATATGAAAAATTGACAAATTTGGTAAATAGAGAGTTGTGCTCATTTGGTGGTAGTCATATGAAAAAATTGACGAGTCGGGTAGAAAGATGGAGTCTCCAAACCTAGAGGTCACCTAGAGACACGGCGATCAAGGAATTATCACACCACAAAGATGGAATAGATGGTCAAATGCACGCCCCCGTTTAGGCTGATTCTAAGAGGTCGATTAATCTACACTAAAAAGATACGACCTAAAGTACTCCAAGTCTATTCTACTAGTTAAGGGTAAAAAGTAGAACAAGTGACTAACAAAAATGACATGTGCTCGATTTTTCCATTTATTTGACTAAAAAAGGACTAGGATGGTCCTATTTACTATTAGGTAGGACAACAGTGAAGCATGTTTTGATCGACAATCATGAGCTATCATCCCTGAATCTTGCGTGTGAATCCAAGGCAGGGTCATACAATATTGGTCACTTGCATGCACTTACACTTTTACATCTTATTATTAGGGACAAAAAAAAGACAAAATTATCATTCCTTATTTTATCACTCTCCTACTGCTGGACATTAGTGTATTGCTAGTGCTTGCCATTTTATGTCAAAGGATATTCTATGTCAGTTCTTTTATTTTTTAACTGACGCGAGTTTTATACATTAACTCAAAGATACGAAACAATAAGCTTACAACAGGACTCATGATTGGGGTTGGATGCCCATTTTTTGTTTGATTTATTTGACTTAAAAAAGGACTAGAATGGTCCTATCTTAATTAGACACTTATGTAAACTAGTGTTTTCTTTTTTTTTTTTAGGCAATGTCAGGGACACTCGTATGAGATGATATGACTATAAGAGTGAATTTTCTTGTTCTATTGACATGTTTGTTCTTACTCTTAGTTTTTTTTTTTATACATATGCAACTGGGAAAGGACTTGGATGGTCCTAATTTAATTATATTTGATGGAAACTTCATGTAGGTTGGTATTACCTAGTCTTCTTGTATCCCTCTTTCATTCCCAAACTAGAGTGGCTATTGAATTAGGGTCTCGTTTACTCCTCCCTATCCCGGACCATGACATCTTAGCTTTTAGAAAAACATTTTATTTCTTTTATAACAGGACTAGAATGGAGAAATGTATTGAATGTAGATGTATATGATGCTAGCTAAGACCTGAATGTATATCAGAGGGTGGTAATAAATGCAAATGTCGAACTACCTCTAATGAGTGCTGACTGAAGGACTGAACTAATTTTTCCCCCTTTTTTTTGTTGAGTGTGCAGGACTGACGGACAGAATGACAAATGGACGAACTGATAAACCGACGGCGGACTGACGCACTGACGTACTGAACAGGCTAAATGCAAACAGGTCTTAATGGATTTTAATGCTATATGAGGCCTGAATGCAAGGACCTATATTTAACAGGCTTAGTTGTTGTGCTATGCTATTATTATACTGTTCAGAATTATGTATGTGAGTCTCATTGACTAGGATGCACGTTTATTTATCTGATGACTAAATGGACTGAATGCTTGATCCACATAGGACTTATGTAACTATTGATTAGTTTTTTTTTTTTTTATGCTCAGGACTGACTCAGGACTAACTCATCGACTGACGACTGACACAAGATGTGATTTGTGTAGATGTAAGTATTGTATGCCGTACTGATGAATCGACTGGTAATATGCAAACAGACGCAGAACAAGTATGACGATAGCCTATGGATAACACTGCGTTAGACGTGAATAAGTACACTGCGTTAAAGACCTGATGCAGGTGTTAGCTGTTAAAGACGGCATGCACACGCTGGATTTTTTTTATTAAATGTGAAGCTTATGGACACACCAACTAGTGTGTATTATTTTTTCTTATTAGTTATGGCTATGTGGGACGCAAACTATACTCAGATGCCAGAAGAAATCTAATGCCATATGCAGGTAAATGTTGGACTTTCATATATACCCTACTGTTCTACACGAGCAAATAGAGGTGCATAATCATCAAATTTAACCAAGCTCTATTCACAACATAAACAATCAACGTAGGGTGCTGGCCATGCATGCTTCTAATGTCATTTTTTTGTATGTCGTTTTTTTTTTTTATCTAGTGTTAATTAGTGGCCATGACACAATGTTTACAAACGAGACATACATAAAACATGACCTAGACAAAGGATCTACGGGATCTATGGTTAGGTTTGTGGGTAAGAAATTGGGTACTCACAACATTAAAATACCACGGAAAAGGATCTCTCGCTTTTTGTCTTTCCGGTCATATAGATGGGACGGAGTTGCCAAAACGCGACGTCATGAGGTGGAAAATATGTGTAAGGCCTAGTCGGTCGAATGGACCTTCTAAGTATACAACATACTTTACCGAGGGTGAATAGGGTAGCTTAAATGGCGTGATATTGGCTGACGGGGAGCCCACACCTTTTTATTTTTTTTTTCCTGTTCCTCCACGAGAGAAAATTAATCATACAACAAGCGCAACCAACAAAAAAAGACGAGAGCAATCAAGGTACTTGAAATCAAAGTCTTTACCTTTGTCGGATAGCTGCTGTAACATTGATTCGATGATTAGGCATACATTAAAAGCAACTTAACCACAGATAAGTGTCAATAAAAGGAAGCCACGATTTGATAAATTATCACATGCATATCACTATATCTGGATACGAATTGCTTTTCGGAAGTAATAAACTGCACCGCTAGTATCATACGAGCATATACAAGTGCGTAAAAAAAAAATGTCAAATATATAATAAGACAAATAAATTTCAAGTCTTACCCTCTTATTAAGTTAAAATGAGTCGCCACGTGAGATCCTGAAAAAATCTCTTTTTTGAAATATAAGTAAATAGGTGGAGTCGTGGGTGAGGTTTTATAAAAACATACAAAAATAATTTTAACGGAAAAGTCCTTTTGATCCTGGAATGGGGTGATCCGTCACTCGTCTGAACCAAAATTGCGGATTCGGGGTAAAGGTACGATCGGGGAAGGTGTTAGGCACCCGGATCGCCCATCAAACTGACGGCCTCTACTATTTATTTGTAATATTATATATTTGACGAAATTAATAAAAGAAAAAGGTTAATTATACAATTTAATACAAATTATTTACAAAAACAAATTAACTAGGTTAGTCAATACAATAAATAGAGAAAATAAGTAATAGACAAAATAAAAGAATTAAAGAAAAAGAAAGAGTAAAGAAAAACTTATTTGATGCAATGCACTTCTGCGCCTATCTGGATGTTTGACTATTAATGAAAATCGACTTTGTCGTTAACTATTGGCATTTCTTATGCGCTTTATATGAAAATTGGGACAATTTATGTGTGGATAGTTTGATTTGAAACTGGGATAATATATTTGAGACGGTAATTTGTATAAGAGTATGGAATTTGTGGGATCTGGTCGTGTGTATATGTTAGAATCTCGGCCTTCTGTGTGTTTTCGTCCGTTGGTTCCATGCACATTCATGTGCTATTTATAGTAGTCTTTGTGCATGAATTTGGTTTAGATTAGGAAATTAATATGATAGAGTTTTGTGCTCTACCAGGTCTTCTCTTCGTCATTGACTCGTAAGTTTCTAACCCTTAACAATCCTTAATGATCATGATAAACATAAGAAACTTTATCTCTTAGGCTCTTCGATGTTGACTCGTCTTCCCTCTTAGAGTGGCACTAGAATTCTACATTTGTTTATTCCTTGTTGATTATTGTTTTGATAATATGGACTTGATTTTCTTCAATGTTGTCGAATATTAGCCGAAAGTGGGCCTTTTATCATAAGTACTGGCCTAATTAAGACCGGGCTCTACATAAAAATAGAGGGCTCTTCTTTATTTTCATTGGTTTTGGGCCAATAGTACATCACTTAAATAATTTCCATAGAATAACACTCTCGAACTTTATCAAATGACTAATAATATAAAATGGGCAAAAACGGATTTTTGGTGGTTCTGCGTCATTTTGAGTAAGTGTTTCGGGTAATAAGCGTAAAGAGCCATAAATTATAACATTGTCAATTTCCATTTGGTCATTTAATATTTTAGCCTCATCATCGGGTACCCGTAAGGCTAGGTAGACATTTTGAGGTGTCTACAGCAAGCAGTTACTCATTCAGCACATGCGTTCATACTTATAATTTGATTAGACAATGGGCAATAACCAACCAACAAAGTACATATCAATCCCACCAAATCTGAAATCAACCAAAAAAAAGGCGCCAATGTAACTAACTTATTCTTATACTCATAATTTAGTAACTATACTTACACCTTTGCACATATTTTCTGCAACTATGTCACCCTATCTCATCATAAGTTGAGCTTTGTGGCGCTTGCAATATTATTTTGCTATAAAAAAGAATTGTTTAATAACCCTACTACATGTACTACATTTTTCTGTATATAACAACATATGTGCATTTTCAATTATACACATTCACTAATATCGATCTTTTCTCAACTCTGCTCGATATACTTCATTTCGCTCTTCTATAACAAGCAACCAGTTTTTGAAGGTGCTTTCTTGCTCATTCACTACGCTTTATCTGTGACAATTGCATTAGTAGTTACATGAAAAGTAGATTGAACCTTACTTTTTATTCTGACATTTGTACTTACGATTAAATTTGCATGCAATTATTTCTTGCAAATTAATTTAACATGCTTTGTCTTACAATCAAATAGTTATATGTTAAGGTATATAATCTCGCTTTTTTTTGTTTCTATGGAATGAAGTATAATTTAAATTAAATAGCTCTTAATTATTGTGGCATTTAATCACCGATTGTTTAGTGGTTCTTAAAAGAGGTCTCGATGATGCAATAATTTGAAGGGCTCTTGCTAAATTGGATATTGGGTATATTAATATGTTTGTTGTCATAGTTGTTCTATTTCTTTGCTCTCTTTTGGTTCATCAATTGTCGCGTCTTCTTTCGATATTGGTAGATTTTAATAGCTAATTCAAAGATTTACTTCTTAGTGCTTTAAAACATTAAGGTCAATCTTGACGGTCTAAGCTCAGACAACCTTAGATAGTTCAATTATGTAGTATAGGCTAAAATAGCTTGTTCAATTTGTAATTGTAGACTCATCAAGTCTAGAGTTATCCGAACAAGTTAATGTTGAAAAACCATTTTTTGAGTTTCGTATATTAAGACCACAAGAATTCCGCAAATTCCTAATGGTTGGAGTTACTGATCTTGATCTGTTGTGCTATTTGTGTAATGCACACGGTTGCCACCGTAAGCTTTGTATTTCGAGCATTCATGGAATCCTATTTAATGCATCGACCCTACTAAACTAATGCGATCATTGTTTACCCTTCTATATAGGAAACATTGCTTGGAGACGATGGCTACATCGCCATACTGAGATCGCATTCCTTTTTCACCTTTGCTAACACGAATCACCGATTGTCTCCAATTCCCAAACCCTACATATACTATACTTGGGCTTAGAACAAAACACCGTCTCTCAGAATCGCATCACGCCCTTTGATTATGTGGTGATGAACTTATTTACATAGGAGGCCCTTGCTACTCTAGAAGAGTCATATGAAAAAGCGCAAGAACAAACTATCTCGATCTTATAGATAAGTTTGACTTCTACATTCGAGACTTTACTACCGCTAAAAAACAAGAGTATAATAGATGTGCCAATTTGTGGCGCTTGAAACATGTAGAAATAGACCGCTTAGGAAAGGGCCTACCTAAAATATGTTTAGATGAGGAGTTTGAATTCCATGAGATATCTCATTTACATTCAGTGACCATTGACATGGTGTCTGTTCTTATGGTAATCATCGAAGCTTCCTATTCATGCCCCTCTTTATATACCATAGAACATAATCCTTCAGCTTTCACTACATGGACAACTATAGATCATTATGGTGAAAGTCACCCACATGCCTCTTTCTTTAGCGATGTTGCTGCAACAGCACTCGCATCACAACAAGAAGGTGCTCACAAGGTCATAGAGTACTTAATACCTATTTACAATATCGACATTATTGATGCAAACTATGCTCCTGATGAAGTTAAGTTTGCTGCAATGGTATGCAATTATGTCAAGAAAAGATTCCATACTTTAGAAAAAAAAACTTTGTGAGGTGCAGCAGGGTCTTCTTAATAGTGCTGTGCTGATTGAAAATGATTGTACTACTCCTAAAGGTGAGCTGCACACAATCCATGACCTGAAATCTCCGCCTCCACCTCCTCATAAATGAAAGATAAGCGTAGCTTCATCCATCACTATTGCTGAGCTACAAAACAAGAATAAGAAAGCTTTTATAATTCCTGCAGATTCTATTGACAGGATCTTTAGAAAATCCTAAGTTCGTGTGATAACAGCATGGTTCTCCACTTATGCTCTTTTGCTTACTTGCAACCACACTTCTAGGCTGATGGTGTTGCTTGTAATTTTCTTATCAAAAAACTGGGCGTAGTTGCTTTAGCTTTTTATAAGCCATGTATTATATGCGTAGTTGCTTTTGCATTTTATTTTGTGAGAACTGGGCAGTAACACTGAGTTACTATAATAATGTTCATGTTAACTATGTTTCTCTTCAGTAGCGCTACTTGTTCTATAGCTAGCTTGTATTTTATAAAGCAAGGTGTATTGTAAGTTCTTTAGCAGACATTAGAAGATGTCATTATGTTTTCAATTCTGAGTCAAAATATATGTCTGCATCTTTGTAATCCTCGCCTACTTACAGCTATCTTAAGTAATTTGTAATGCAGTTGAATATTTATTAAGTATTTCCTAAGATTTGTCAGCCCTGAATTAGTTTTACAAGTTGCAGGTTTGTTCTAAATTAGCCTGTAAAACTACGCCTTCAGAATTGCCGTAGCTATACGACAATTATAGATTAAATACGCTTATTAATAATTTACAGCTTTTGATTATTTTGGGTACTACGGTGCTCTGACAATAGTTTGTTCCTCTGAATCAAAGTGACATGCTTTCAGCGGAAATTGTTCAGCGTAAGATTGGTTCTATCTACACCTAATTATTAAGTTATTGATCATTTACGCTCACAACATATTAGATGCTTCTTTCTCTGTGCGTATTCTTACCTTGTATATTACAAGAGCAGTCTCCATTGATGTACTACTTATTAAGCAATAAAACTAACCATTTAGCATGCAGAAAATTGCAGACGACAAAGGGCTTGCACTTTTACATATGCTCTGTATATTAATTAGATGGGTAAGTGAACAAGTCAAGTTACACTTTTCAGAATTAGTTTGATAATGATGTTTATAGCTTATTTACTTTGAGTTTATATGATGTTTCATGCTTATTTGCAGATGATGACTTTCCATACTACCCAAGTACATCTACAACTAGCCGGACAAAGAGAAAATGTAGGACACAAGGCCAGTCTCTAGCTGTTGTTCCAAAGTAATGCTCTAACTACACATTAGTTTGTATTATAAGATTATATCATTAAGACATGAATTAAAGCTTTATCTCTAAACATTAGGCGCCGTCAAAGCAGAAGTGGTCCAGGAGATCCAAACAAAATACGCACACACTGACCTATAACACCAAAAACAAAGAAGGTATATTTTTCATCAGTTGTAGTTTAATTATTGTCCTATATGTATATATAAGTATTTAGCTTTTTACTTCATGTTACAATTTTGCAGTGCATTTGCCTGCTGCTATGATTGGGCAACCGCTTCCAGGGAAACCTCTCCAACTACCAGTTGCCCAGTCATGTACAAAGTGTCTAGCAAAGAGAATTGCTTCTGAGTCCCGTACATTTTGTTGCGGAGATGGAACAATAGTGCTACCATCCAACAGCTATCCTGTAGCATTGTCCAGATTATACACGTCTCCGGACTCCACTTTGTCTACTCATTTTGAAATATGCACGCCTCTACAATAACTTATTTGCTTTTAGCTCAATTGGAGGTAAAACTTACGCAGATACACAACAAGGAATCTATGTGTTTAAGCTACATGGTCAGATCTACCACAACGTTCCAGATCTTGTGCCAATAGACGGAAATCCAAAGTATTTGCTATTATACTTTTATGATGGTCAACATGAAGCTGCTAATCGCTCTGGGTGCTTTTCAGACTTAGATCAGAATGTGATTGACATACCGATGAATATAACACAATCAAACCCATATGCACGTTTCTTCCGATCATTAAAGAATATTACCGAATCGACAATACACGGATACGTATTGGAAAAATTCTACAAGAGACCAACGTGTAAGCAATGTACCTACGTCGATGAAGTTTCTTTGTCATCACGGGTGATGATACGATATTAGGTGAAACAAGTGGACCCCATATCTTAGTAACTGGGCGATCGCAAGCTTCTCATAGAATTATGCACTACTATGGTTGTTATGACCCGCTTCAGTACCCTCTTCGTTTCCCATGTGGAGAGTGTGGTTGGCACCAAGGTTTGAAAAAGCGTATTATCCAAGCAGATACAGTATCAACAAGTCATAGTAGTATGACCCTTGCTCCTATTACAAATACAGCGTCATCCAGCCAAGGTGAAATGCCCCTACCTTCCACATTTGAAAACGCTGAAGGATTACTAAATGCAGAAGAACAAAGTAAGCATTGATTTTACTGCCCCATTAAGTCATGGCCTCACCCCTATGCACGACCACCTAACTCAATCATAAATCCTTCTTGCAGGAAGTTCACAGAGACCAGGCTCACAAGAACGCAATGTGTCTTGCCGAGAGTACTACTGCTACAAGTTGCAGAACAAGCCAGGGAACATGCTGTTACGAGCTGGGAGATGTTTACAGCAATATGTGGTTGATATGTATGTGAAATTAGAAAACACTCTCTTGGACTATTTCTGAAACAACCAAGATACTATAAGGTCTGAATTGTATCAGGGTTTACTTGATATAATAGATGCAGGTGAGCAGTGCGCAGCTAACGTTGGTAGACGAGTTATCCTTCCAGCAACTTATATTGGAGGACCTAGGGATATGAAAAGGAGGTATCTTAATGAAATGGCTCTTGTACAGCGCTATGGGAAACCAGATTTTTTTATGATTACTGCGCAATGCAGGCTGGCCTGAAATAAAAAGAGAGCTGGCTCCTGGAGAAGAAGCTCAGAATCGTCCAGATATAGTAGCTAGAGTGTTTCGTGCAAAGTTGCTAGCATTGAAGAAAAGGTTGGTTGAAGATAAGATCTTTGGAGAAGTTGCTGCATTTGTGTATGTAGTAGAATTTCAAAAAAGGGGCCTTCCACATGCACATATTCTGCTAATAATGAAGCCTGGCAGTAAGATGAACTGTACTAGCGACTTTGACAAGTTTGTTAGTCTTTGAGATCCCGCCTTGATGACTAATGTAAACTGCTGCACATCTGTGCTAAAGCATATGATGCATGGGCCTTGTGGCCACCTAGACCCTGAACGTCAATGCATGCAGCACAAAAGTAGCAAAGGCCGATGTAAGTATGCGTATCCGAAGCAATTTGCAGATTCAACAACTAATAGTTCAGATGGATATCCTGTCTACAGGCGGCGTAAGACAGGAGATAGTGCTAAGATAAGGGGTGAGCAACTCGACAACCGTTGGGTTATTCCATATAACCCATATCTCCTTGACCTGTTGGATTGTCACTTAAATGTCGAAGTCTGCTCCACCATACAAGCAGTTAAATATTTATATAAGTATGTCTACAAAGGTCACGATAAGATATCGTTCAATATAGCAGCAGGAGATGCAGTACAAGTAGTTGATGAAATTCAGCAGTACCAGTTTGGACGCTGGGTTTCCTCAATAGAGGCAATGTGGCGGATTTATGGGTTTGATCTGTTCGAGATCCATCCACCAGTCATGCCACTTCCAATACATCTTCCAGGCATGCAGGCAATACAATTAAGGCCTCATGAAAACCTAACTCGGGTAGTTTCTAATGAAAAGCGGATCAGGACACCATTAACTGAATTCTTCAAGATTAACAACGATAATGAACACAAAACAACTAAAAGATACTTATATAGCCAATTTACTGAGCACTATAGATGGGATAAGACAGAACGGACTTGGTTCAAAAGAAGAAATAAACTACTTGTAATAGCTAGGCTTGTGTTTGTTTCGCCATCAGAAGGAGAACGGTATTTCTTGAGATTGCTACTTAATCATGTTAAATCTCCCAAATCTTTTGAAGATCTTAAAACAGTCAACGGTCATTGTTGCTCAACTTACCAAGAAGTCGCATTAGAACTCAAGGTTAATTGAAGAAGATAATATGGTCGATTTGTGCCTTCTTTGAAACATGTAATGTCTGATGATGCCTTCTCGCTCGACGACGTCTGTTTGCAATCTGTTCTCATTTTTGCCGACCAAAAGATCCCTGTAAACTGTGGGATAAGTACTATACTGCACTATCTGAAGAGTTTAGAAGAGAGCACCCAAACGATGCATACACTGTAAGAGTTCTTACGGTTCAGAAGTTTGAACAGCATCTAGAAGCAATGGGCAAATCTCTACGCACATTTGGACTCGCGCACTTGAGCGAAACCCAGGATATTGTGCTCCGTAGAACCCGAGATATAATTGATTCACTTAATGCACCTATACCAAAAGAGTGTGTAAAATGTCGCAGTTCATTGAATCCAGAACAACAACAAGTTTTCGACACCATAGTTGAACATGTTAGAGAAAACAAGCCTGGTGCCTTTTTTGTGGATGGTCCTGGTGGTACCGGTAAAACGTACTTATACAATGCTTTGTACGCTAAAGTCCGGTTACTTGGTAAGATTGTATTACCCATCAAACTTCGGTATAGTCAGCAAAGAAACATACCTTCCGGGCGAACCACACATTCCGATTTAAAATTACTTTAGATTTGGATGTCCCATTGACTACAGTGATGCCAAAGCAAGGGAGCCTTGCTGCGTTAATACAAGCAACCAGCTTAATTATATGGGATGAAGCTTCAATGGCAAGGAAGGAAACAGTTGAAGCCCTGGACCACTTACTACGTGATCTATGTGACCCAGATTTGGTGTTTGGTGGGAAATTAATTGTGTTTGGAGGTGACTTTCGCCAAGTGCTTCCAGTAGTCCCTCATAGATCGTTAATAGAAGTAGTGAACTCTAGCATGGTCTCCTCTGCAATCTGGTCTCAACTGATCAAATATCGCTTAACCGTTAATGTTCGAGCCAGAGATGATCCAGAGTTTTCCAGATTTCTTTTGGCTCTTGGTAATGGTGAGCTTCAAATCGAAGAAACGCTCGATTGAACGCGCCTCCTGGGATTGTAGTAGAAACACGCAGTACAGAAGAAGAGTTGATAACTACAGTTGCTGATATTGCATACCCAGAAGCTGATGTTAACGCATTGGGTACTGATATATTTATCAAACTATCAATACTGACGCCCATGAATGAAGATGTTGGTGCTATTAATACACTTCTTATAAATAGGTTCCCAGGAGAAGCTGTCTCATATAGAGGCTACGATTCAATGCAGACTGATAACTGCAACATTTATCCAGCTGAATTCATAAATACACTTTGTCCAGGAGGCATGAGTCCTTATGAATTAATTCTGAAAGAAAATTGTCCGTCATTTCGCTTCGAAATCTTCCTCCATCTTCTGGTCTCTGCAATGGAACTAGGTTAATTTGCAAAAGATTTACGCCTAATCTAATAGAATGCATGATAGCTTCTGGACATTACAGTGGTGACCATGTGTTTATCCCACGTATTAAAATGCAGCCATCAGTTTCTGATAATTTCCCATTTCAGTTCCAACGTAATCAGTTCCCTTTGAAGTTGAGTTTTGCAATGACCATCAATAAATCACAGGGGCAGACATTGGACCAAGTTGCTATCTACCTTCCAAGACCCTGTTTTTCTCATGGACAGTTGTATGTCGGTCTTTCACGAGCTAGAACATCAGACAAAGTAACGGTTGTTTCTGCATCAACAGATCATGCTTCATCACAACAATCCGTGAAAAACATTGTTTCTTACGATGTTTTGAGACTTGCAGGTAGGGATGGCAATGGGTAGGGTCTGGGTAGGGTCCGCCTAGACCCGGACCCGACCCGAGATTTTTCCTTTGGACCCGTACCCGACCCAGACCCGCAAGGGTCTAAAATTTGAGGACCCATACCCGGACCCTATGGGTAAGGGTAGGGTCTGGGTCTACCCGCGGGTCCGAGTTTCAGCCACTTTAGTAACAAGATTAACAACTATAGGGTCTATAATATTAAAAAAAAAAAATCATACTACTTAAACATTATGAGTTTATTAATCTGCCGTTAATGGTGGTGGTCGGTCGCCGGCTATTAGAGAGGTGGTTGTCAGTCGCGTATCAGTGCTGTGGTGGTGGTTTTCTTGTGTCAGTGGTGGAGTGGTGGTATTGTCAGAAGAGTTCGGTTGAGTTTTATCACTTTATGGGATGAGGGAAGAGAAAGAGACTTTAGTTGGGTTTCTACAGTCTGCCAGTATGAATTCATAAAAGTTGTAATTTTGATTTTTTTTTTTTAATAAAGGGTCTAAGGGTCGGGTATGGGTCTCATAACTTAGACCCGGACCCGGACCCGAAATATTTTCTTAAGACCCATACCCGACCCATACCCATTGGGTCTGAAAAAATGAGACCCATACCCGACCCATTAGGGTCCGACCCTCAGGGTCTGGGTCGGGTCCCCGACCCACTGCCATCCCTACTTGCAGGCATCATCTAAGTAACCTCACAAACGAAGTGTTCCTGCAAAGTCAGCGTACTTTTTTGGCACCTAACTAGGACAATATATTGTCTAGATTTTGAAGACACAACTGCAAGGATGACTCTGCTTATCGAGATGAGTCACACACCTGCGAAATCAACCTCTATTTCTATTAGTACAACCATGCTACTTAGCCCACCATTGTGCTTAACAAAGCATATGAGCCAATGGTTGGCTATATTGTATCAAGGAATGTAATGTACTTTTGACTGCAGGAGCTTATGAATCATGTAATATAAGGACTGTTTAACAGAAATGAATTATAAAGCTTCTAGCAACCTTTTCTGGTTTTGAACAAAAAAAAAAACTACTTGATCATTACTTACAATTTCAGAACACTATTATATAAAATCAATAGAATAATATAGCTAATACTTTTTTACAATATAGAATATTTCTCAATTATGTTAAATGAATCAATTTTCCATAAACCATACATACATACACAGACACACACACCCCTTCCTAAAGCCAATTTTCACACAATTATTTCTAGATAAACTTCTCCATTTGCCAATAGTCAATATTAGACAAGTCATCTTATAATCAAGAAAGTTATAAAAAAACTCTTATATAAATAAATAAATATAACTATAAATACACTATACTATAGTACTCCTACAACCTACTAATAACAATATAATATTTTACTTCTTCTAATACTCACAACGATCACCTAACTACCCATTACTCTAACTATAACGAAACAGTGTACTATCTTATTGGCATGTGCTAAGAAATCAGTCTAGCCTAAGAAACATAGTCTTCTGCTGCACTCCACCTACCTTCTTTTCCTCTTTTCCCTCACTGCCTTTCATTCACTTGCTTTTCTAATTCTATGTCAGTCATTGCTCACCTCTTCCACATGTTTGAGTAACTACTTTGTTACTTATAGTACCACCACTTTCTAATTCCTACTTCCAGTTACAGTTCTCAAAGAAATAAGAAAACAACTTTCAGTATGCACTTCTAATCTCAGATACACTCATCCTTTCACTCTATATTACATTATTTCAATTTGTTGTCTTCTTGAATTATTATTTACATGATTATCATTGTCATCTACAACTGAATCAGGTCTTTATTATCATGGCCATCTTCAAGTACAAACATACTATGAAGCATAAAATAGTCATGCTTCTATATTAGAAAAGTAAAGACTACAAAATCAGGAAAACTTGCTAAAAAAAAAACACCTTAACAATCATAACTTATTTGGTGAATTTGGTCATATGTGTTCACATAGAAAAGCTCTATTCATATGTCAATTTAGAAATAATGTGATGCAGTTTTGAATTAACTTGTTTATTAAAATTACCTACAAAACTACATCCAATTTACAGTTCAAAAGTTTCCAATTTCAGTCTAAATATCCTTCATTGAATAGTCTGCATTTCAGAACCCAGATACTAAATCTGATGTTCAAAATACATAGAAATCAACATGAAAATTATTTGATTATTCTGTGGCCTCTCTTAACAGAATGAAGCCGCAACCAGTGTACCTGGATGAACTAACAAACACCACTAAGGACTACAAGGTCAAGGTGAAAGTAATTGAAAAGAGACGCCCAAAGACATCTCCTTCAAAGGTGGTCTACCAGGGCTTCGTCGTCCAAGATGATAAGGCAAGCCCATTATTCATATAAATCTTTGTCTAAAATAAATTGTGAATGTAGATTATAATTTATCATATTTGATCTTATTTTAGGAATCTATATATGGAGTAGTTGATGAATTAGTGCATTTACTAATTAATTATCATTTAGTATATTTTATGACACTCTGCTCATATATACATATATTCATTCATGAAACATTTCAATTTAGTTGCAACCATTAGTGCATAAATGGAAAGGATGTGCTTCAATGATCATTTTGGCTGTGACGTTTGGTAGTCTTAGTATAACATAGTGAACTTGAAATGCTAAAAGACTTGTTTCAGATGAAACCTTTAAATACATCTCCTGTTCTTCTTGAATCAAGAATAACATTGTCTTCTACTACAAGTAGTTTTATTAAACCCTAAATTTACTTACTTGCCTAAGTACAAAGACAACTAAGCACTGCACATTTCTTATTAAACATTGTTCTCTTTGTACATGAACAAATCACTTGAAAGCTACTTTGCTAACAAGTGAAATATAGTCAGTACCACGCGATAAGATTTGCTGTGTGTATAATAACAATGAATATACAGACAAATCTAAATAGTATGTGTAATTAGGTTTCTTTATCGTGTCTTAGGATTAATCTATTTAATAAACCATAACTAACAAACATAGTACTATTAACAGGGATCTACGATACGCGGGGCTCTTTTTGCTGACCAAGTCGATCAATATGAAGATGCATTCAAGCACAACAGACTGTATGAGATAACCAACGCTCCAATATCTCCTCTGAAGCCAGAGTTTAAGTTAAACCCCACAGATGTTGATTTCCAGATGAACTTTGGACGGCGAACTATTGTCCTACCAGTTGATATTGATGATGGCACCAATACCATAGACTATAGACCCATTTCTCATCTGCCCAGAGCAACTAATTACACTGAGACGTTTGGTATGATTAAGTGATTAGCTATATCATCTTTTTGACTACTTTCTTGTATTACAGGAAAACTGTACTCCACCATAACATTACCATGTTTCTTATATATTGCAGATATAGTTGGTGTGGTTCTCTTTGTAGAAGAGCATTCTCGTAAAGTTACAACAAACAAGAACCGCGAAACAAATGTTCGTGAGATTGTGCTCACTGACCACAGGTAAATCATAGTCATAGTTTACAAATTAGTTAGTGCTAAAATACTAAACAACAAATATTGTATATGAAACTAATAACATCAATTTAAATGGAACAACCTATGCAGTACTCATGACCACTATCAATCTCGGTTTGGGATGACTGGCGAAGATGATTGCACAATGCGATTCGAACTTAGCAAATTTAGGATCGTGGGACTCACAGCTCTCAGAGTATCTAATCACAAAGGTCAGATACATTTACTTAGTTGCAATTCTAAACATACGCACTAAATGTAGTAGCTGACAATTAATAAC
Source organism: Silene latifolia (assembly GCF_048544455.1). Taxonomy (NCBI): domain Eukaryota; kingdom Viridiplantae; phylum Streptophyta; class Magnoliopsida; order Caryophyllales; family Caryophyllaceae; genus Silene; species Silene latifolia. The sequence continues at coordinate 13,170,127 of NC_133538.1, read as the reverse complement.
TATACGTTACCATTTACAGGTTTCTCAATGACCACTTCTAGCTCAACAGTCATCATACATTCACCTGTTGGCGAGAAAGCAGAAGCGCTGAAAACCTGGTACTCTCTGAACTCAGTAGTCCTAATTCAAACACTACGAACACGACCTTTTCTACATGCTATTTCAGATGCTAATGTTAATAACTTTTACAGGATGGCAAGCCATCACACATCCTTGACACAACTTCAGTCTAGGCTCTTTCATGTCAAGCTACCTATGCCAAATGAAAAGAGAACTAAAATTTCAGCTCTTCGTGCTAAGAAAGTAAACACAATTTACTGATGCACCTTCTAATGTACCTACTACATACGCATTTACTAATCTGCATCATACTTCCAACAGGCAAACTCAGCTTTGCAAGATGAAAAACACTGGTTAGAAGTTACTATACCAGCTGCTGAACTACATAAAGTGCATGCATACATAGGATGTTCAAAATGTGCTAAAACTTCCAGCATGCCACCAGGGCGTCCATAAACATGCAACAACTGCTCCGCGCCTGATTGTACCTCAGTGCCAAAGTACGTCTACTGCATCACTTTAGTACTACAATAACTTCAAATAAGTAAATATACATAATCCCTCTCTTACATATAGCATGACAAATAATAGAACTTATTCAATAACCTATAATTAATAGCTAAAACACAAAGAAGGTACTAATGCTTAGACAACATCTATTTCAGAATCACATTCAACTGCGAAATATCAGATGGAACAGGAACATTGCCAATGACCGCATTTACACAGCTGAAAGATTGTTCAAAATGTCGCAATGATATATTCCACATGAAGCACTCTGTAAGGCTTACAACATAAAACCTCAACTAATAAACTAGCACACACATATTAATAATTATTAACTTAATTTTCAGGACCATGAGGAAGCATTCTCGGCTGTACAAGAGTTGCTCCGTACAACTCCTTTCAAAGTTCAAGTTGGCCCTTCTACATCCCTCTCAGTAAATAACATCTTATAGTGGGTGGTGAAGCGGGTGGTTGTTGACGATGAAGATGACACTGTATCAAAATCTGAACCAGTGCAGGAGCCAATCCCAGAATCGCAAGTTATAGACGATTAAAGTTCGTGCGGTGACAAGCAAATAGTTCCGACCAAACTGCAACCAATGTCACTACTACTCCTGCAGAAGATGCACTTGAAATATCCTCGATCAGCCAAAGATCTCCAAAGACATTCGCACAGCCAACTACGTCCAAGAAAAAGGGGCCGAAAGAACACGGGTCCTAAATCTGCAGCTTACCCGTGAAGCTATTAAGTATGGACTATAATAGCACAGGCATAGTTGTAATAGTTAGTGGTCATGGCCTGTCATTTTGGTATTTTGTCAACCTACCGTTACTCTTGAACAATTCGCCGAGCTGCTAAGCTTACTGCGTGTACTCTTTTATCTTAACCTTAGCTTTTGTGTGTAATATAAACTATGGACCAGACAAATCAGTGTACTTATGAACAACTCAGTTCTGCCTTGTACTAAGGCTACTTAATCTACTTTGATGATCATTAATCTTTCACAGGTTATGTGATCATTTGTTAGTTTATATATTTTCTTTTTAATTTCGTGCTTATCTTACTTCGGTCTGCATCTCTCAAATTGATATGTATTGTATATCTTATCAAGATATCAAAATAAACATTACTATCTTACATTCACAGACTTTTAATTAATCAAGCAACAAATGCAATGTGAACACAGTGTATATGCGACGCGTC